>NC_086284.1:26554267-26854267 GCF_963924245.1 Chroicocephalus ridibundus
ATACACTAAAATCTCACCCTGTGCTTGTAACGCATGGTACCTAGGCTCTGTCCACGCTGATAGCTCGGTTAACCTTAAGGTTAACCTTGAGGTTAACCTGAGGCTCACTGGTACTGACTACAACCCCAAAGGCCACACAGCCTGGGGCTAGGTTTGGGCTGACTAGGTTTGGGCTGCCCCCCTGCAACTCACTAAAACTTCCATGAACATCCCTCAAGCAGCTCCTGCCATTAGCTCCCACTCTTCCGACTTCCCTCCTCGCTGTCTGTACACACAAGCCCCAAGAATGACAAGCCTTCCACCCATCAGTTCCCTTGGTGCTTTGTTTCACAAATAAGCAGAATAACAGGGATCTAGGACTGGCACATGCTGGAGGAGGACAGCTCTGAGGGTCAGACCTAAATAGAAGCCAAAGAAGTACAAGGACCAAGCAGGAAAAGACAGGGCAAGTGTTAGTAACGCAACATCTGACGTATGCTGCTAAATCAGCGTGATAAACCACAGAAACTAATCACATACACAGCATTCCTACACATGCATTGCCTTGCAGACTCAGATAACAGACATTCGCATCAGTCTCTTTTCCCCAGTAATACTTCTCAGTAAGCAGAAAGCACTTGTGTTGTGACTAGTATTCCCAAAACAAGTGCCATCCATCCCACAACAAAAGCAAGATAATTGTCAGAGATGCTCAGCAGATACACTCAGCAACCTCTCCCTCCCTTTCCTTTTTAGCTCTAAGCAAAGACCCAGATTGGGCTCGCCTCTGGTCCATCAGCCAGGCCAGCTCAGTCCTGTATCCTTCCTGTTCCCCCACTTGCAGCTCATTCTCCCACTTTGAATTTCTCCCACTCCAGCAGTAACTATGCCCAGCTGCGAGCGTAACTAGCTAAATCATCACAAAGCTGAATCAACACGCAGATTAGACCCCTCTCTCCTGCACCATCCAGCCTGCCATTTGCAGTCTGAGTGAAAGACACTTGGCATATACAGAATAAAAGTCCAAGAAGTGCCTTCCTCTGTGAAGTGTTGAAGAGAGGCCACCATAATCCTAAGCAGAGCTGTCTGTTAAGCATTTCTGCTTCTGTCAATATACCCTATGTGCTTGCCCACATGTACAGGCTGACATATAGAAAGTATTATAATGTCAACAAGCTCTGACTGAGTAAATACAAAAGAATTATTATTTACTGTAAAGCGCACTTATATGTCCAGCTGTTTCTTTAAATGCATTTTACGTGAATCATTACGAGAGGATTTCCTGAACAAATTCCTGATCTTTCCCATTTGCCTTTTTAGCCTTCTGCTACAAGCATCCACACACATTACAGCAGCGGACACCTATAACTACAGTTTGCTGTTTACTGAAACACCAAATAAATTCCCACCTTCCAAGGTCTTCTGATCCCTTTGAAAAATCAGGCATCCACATTGGAAGAACGACAGCTCTCTAATAATTTCTTGGCTTCTTCCAAATCCGCTATGTCATCCCTGTGCAAGATGAAGAAACTTGTTTAAGATTCCCGTACAACAATATGTCTTCTATTTTTATACAAGAAAAGATAAAAAAGCTTTTCACTTAGTACCATCACTTTTAGCATGCCAGTATATGCCTCATGAGACCACTTCTATAATCCTGTGACCTAAAACTGAATCCACTTTTGGAAGGTAGGGAAAAAATTATTTTCAACTGAAGCTACACAGAGCTGTTTAATTAAAAATTGTTTTGGACAATGTGAACACCAAAGCGGTATCTTTAAAGTTCTCTGGAGTGTACTTTGATTTCAGCAGTACCTGTAATGGATGTACTGCACGTAATACCAGTGAGCAACAAAAGCTTAACTATAATCAGATTAATAAACTGTTAAAAACCTTGTTTTGCTTATCTGTAGAAAATTATGACGGCTCCCTGTTTTAAGAGTTAGAAGGATAATTTCTCTCCTTCTCCACGCAAGCAAAAACAGTCAAACTGAGAAAATCCTCATACCAATGAATGCTTGGATTCCTTGATACAATGTCCCTTTCAAGAGCTTCGACCAAGTCTTTGTCGTAACCTGCTCCATCAAATTTTGGAATTTCCCCCTCGCCAACTTCCTGGGGTATTTTCTTTCCCTAGAAGTGAAAGTCATACAGGCTCATAAGGACATTACTCTTTCAATATATCCTTTACTCGCAATATATAACAATATTGTTTGGTTTACCTCTGTAGAAGTCACGAGAAGGTATCAGGCTTTAACACAGCTATCTCGGCACCACAATGGCCAGCAAAACCAACGCGTTCACACCCTGCACTCCACGGAGTCCCCAGACACCCGTGGCTGCTTCCACCACACCAGCACCATGCTTCCTTCAGAGGTGCAGCTCGCAGTGACAAAACCCTATCACAGCTCATTACACAGCACGGTTGGTTCACTGGTTTTGAAGAAGCAAACCAGACTCTCTTACCAGTGCTAAACCACTCTTTAGACCACTGACACACCTCCTGGCCAGCCGAAGGCATGAATGCAGAAACAGGCTCACAAAGCAGGCTGCCTCACGACTTAATGCCACGTTCACTCCTGGCTGAAGACCAGAGCATCCAAAGCATATTTTGGAGATGCTACACCTGCCACACTACCTGCCAGAGCTAAACAACTGGCACCCCAGCATCACTGAAAAGGAACACAAAAGCTGTTACACTCACTGTCTTTGATGGAGGCAAAGGTGACCCTGCTCTGGCAGGGGGGTTGGACTAGATGATCTCCAGAGGTCCCTTCCAACCCTATGATTCTATGATTCTATGAGGCAAACCAAGAAGATTCTCTCGCCTTGATTAATTAGAGCCTTCCTGCCCAGCAATTTCTCCTTTCCTCAACTGCAAATGATCTATTTCCCTCCGCTCCTTCACAGGCGAGCTCCATAAATGGTTAAAATGCTTTTAGAAGGCCGTATTTATTTAAGGGCTGCACCAAAAGCCCTAAAGAAGCTCCCAAGGCTTCCTTGAACTACAATAATTTCTGCAGCATGCCAGTGCTCATTCAGTGACCAAGGCACACACCACCTCCGCCCTAAACGACCCAGAGTTTCTGGTTCATACTTCCATGGTGCCGTTAAGCTTATTGGGGGGGTTAAGTAACATTTTTCCCTTTGAAGGATGAGGGCTCATGCTCCTCCTCCTCTCCCGCTTCAGAAAGAAACCTCTTCCCCTCCCAGCTCCATGGCAGCATTCGGCCGTGCCTGAAAAGCAGCTGCGCTGTTTTAACGAAGGAAGCTGAGTCGGGAGCTACTTTAGGACACTTAACTCAGCTTCTAAACACTATCAGCAGCGAGTTAAAGAATCCCAGCTGGCTGGACAAAAGCAGCCCAGGCAAAGGCGGGCTGAGACGCAGCTGGAGACACACAAATAACTTCACAGTGGAAAAAGAAAAAGGTAGCGATTACACCCCTCCCAGTTGCCATTTGCCCACGAGGCCTGTGAGGGAGCAGTTTATCTTCCCACTATTTTTATTTCTTGCTTCCAAGTGAACTCTGTTGTTTAGTACTCCCAGATCAGTTTGTTGGGGGTTTTTTTGCAATGGAAATGAAGGTGAAAGTTGTGCTTAGACAAAATGATGGTGTCAAAAATGTAATGGCCTGGCATAAAAAGGAAACAGAGAAAAAAGCCCTGGAAGGTTTCAGGAGAGAGAAAGTGGAATTGAAACATAACTGTTAAAAAAGAAAGAAGGGGGGAAAAATGACAATGAAATGAAAGGTATTTGCTGTCTGTCTTACACATTTCTACCCCTCTGCAATGGGCTTGTTTTCCTAGTGGAAGAATTTTTCTGCACATCTCAAACTGGATGTTTGGCGGTTTTTTCAGAGTGACACAGAGTCCAGGCCGGCGTTCAGAGGCAGGGGACGTGCGGGAGGCTCAGGGCACGGCGCGGGAGGCTGCGGCTGCCGCCCAAACCCCGGACCCGAGCCCGGCCCGGCCGTGACGCAGCTCAAGGAAGCGGGAGGAAAAAGAAAAAAAAAAAAAAAAAAAAGAAAAAAAAAAAAAAGAAAGCGAGGGGGAAATAAAGGCGCAGCCACGGGGCGGCAGCACGGCGGGGCCGGGCCGGGCGGCAGCTCCGGCTCCTCCGCCGGGGGGCGGCGTGTCCCCGCGGCCGCCGGTTGGGACCGAGCCCCGACCCAGCTCCGGGTCCTGCGGTACCTACTTTTCCCGGGACAGTTGTTTTTCCTGCGGCATAGCTCGCCAACAGAGAGGGGAGGGCGGCCAGCTGGGAGGTGTGGGAGTGCTATGTCCAGCTCTGGAGCCCCCAGCAGAAGAAGGACATGGACCTGTCGGAGCAGGTCCAGAGGAGGGCCACGGAGATGATGAGAGGGCTGGAGCACCTCTGCTGTGAGGACAGGCTGAGAGAGTTGGGGCTGTTCAGCCTGGAGAAGAGAAGGCTCGGGGGAGACCTTATAGCCCCTTCCAGTACCTAAAGGGGGCCTACAGGAAAGGTGGGGAGGGGCTGTTTATCAGGGAGTGTAGCAATAGGACGTGGGGTAACGGTTTTAAACTGAAAGAGAATAGATTTATGTTAGATATTAGGAATAAATTCTTTACTGTCAGGGTGGTGAGACACTGGAACAGGTTTCCCAGAGAAGCTGTGGATGCCCCATCCCTGGAAGTGTTCAAGGCCAGGCTGGATGGGGCTTTGAGCAGCCTGGTCTAGTGGGAGGTGTCCCTGCCCATGGCAGGGGGTTGGAACTGGATGAGCTTTAAGGTCCCTTCCAACCCAAACTATTCCGTGATTCTTTCTGCTTTCAGCATCACCTTGGCTATCATTTTAGTGATGGTTAATTTTCCATTTTGTTTTTTTTTTTTTTTTCCCAGTTCTGGAATTAAACCAAGATGTAAAGTATTTACAGTTTTCACATGTAATAAGATTATTAAAGTTGGTCCTAAATTGGTCCAACATACAATCCTTAGTCAGCAGGTGAGTGGAGACTAGGAAAAATAATGTTAAAATTGTCACCTGAATCCAGGCAGCAGGAGTAAGCATAATTTTTCCAGTCATATCCTCATTTCTTCTTATGGAATTACTTTCCCAAAACAGCTTCAAATAAAGGTGCTGCAATAGCTTGTCTCTAAGAACATACGCCAAGATACGGGACTGCAAGAGACTGCTCCCACCAAGTCGCCTTGGCAGTCCCATCATGTAACCTTCTCCCCAGCCAACCAAGTTCTGACTTAAACACATTTAGAAATTTTTTGGGCTTTCCATCAGGTAAAGCTGTCAGACCTGCATTAACCCCCTGGAACAAAAACCTTATTTCCAAAGTGAATGTATTTCTACTCTTCTGCTAAGTCTGTGCACTAGTTTCAGCAGTTGTCTCATGGATGTGTCCACCACCCTGATGTACTGGCAGCATGTGTATGCTCTGCCTCCATTTACCAAACCAAGTAATTGTCCTTTTGGAACACAAGCCGAACACATTACCTGTTCACTTTGGTGACTTGCCCCCCCCCCCCCTTTTTTTTTCTGCCTTCTAATATAAACACAACTTTCTTGAGCATGGTTGTACAAATGCACACAAAATACTCCAGCTGCTGTCTCAACAGGGCCTCTATAGTGGCATATAATGGCATGGGTTTCTCTTCTCTCTGCTGGTCACACCTCCACAAACTGGGCCTAGCAGTTTGTTTACATTCATTTCCACGGCTGTATCATACTTCCACCTTACAGTCAACCTCAAACAGATCAATCATGTAGGATAACTCTGGTGGCTACAATGACCAGAGCTGGGTCCTGAAGTCATCTTGCTTTCCTGCAGGCTCTTCCCACTATGCGTAAACACCAAACAAGAACTTCTAGAGGCACTGTCCACCCCTTGCTGCCAAACCAAAGGTGGCACCTGGCTGCACCTCACTCCAACAGCCAGCCCTTCCCATCACCACCAGGAAAAGGTGATGTGACAAATGAAAGTTCAGCCCGATTCAATTTCTGCTGATACATCCAAATCTTTCTTCTCCTCCACTGCTGAGCTCCCAGCTTCTAGCAGAAATTCTTGTTGTAGTCTCCAAGTACACAGCCTGCTGCTCTGCACCGCTCAACATTATCCCATTTCCATGACTCCAGCGCAGGGTCATCCAGTTCCTCCTGTACAACATTCTCATTCACCTCTTCTGGTGATGGTGCTTCCCAACTTGATGTCAGCAGCACATTTAATTAGCAAATGCCTCTTTTTCCTTTGTGCCAGGGCCATTAATTTAGATAGAAAACTAAAGTCAATCTCTACTCTTGAGGAAATCCATAAATGATTTGCCAGTTGACTGATACTTTTTCTTTCAGTACCACTTGTTTACATTCCCTTTGCTGCCTGATTCCTCCCCACCTTACTAGATGATTAACTAATTACTTCCCATGTGGTATCCAGGTAGGTTAATTTCTTTCTCTAAGAGTTTAACTAGATCTCTAAAGAAGGTGCTGGCAAAGGCAACACCTTTGCTTAAAAAAACATATTTTCCTTTATTCCTCTTCCCAGTTAGTCCCAAATCTTTCACTTTTCATCCATTCTAAATTTGGTTTAAAACTTTCTACACTGTTTAGGTAAAATTAGCAACTCCAGTTGCCTGGATCACTTTTCTTTCCCCCTTGTAAATACAGACACATCAACACAGCTCACCATTGACATGAGACAACAGCAAAACAAATAAATTTTACTGGAAATCTCTGCTCCCAACCTTGCAATATCATTTACTGGTTCCTTCAGCATTCTGGGATGGAGATTATGCAGCCTTCCATTCCCGATGTGTGGAGGTCTACGCCTCCACCTAAATACCTCATCTCACATCCATATTCCTGTAATCTACTTTGTCTTTGCTTCTGATGACGCACATCAGAATAATCAAGCAAAAAAAATTAAAAAATTTAAGTCACACCTTTATCAATATTTGTTTCCCTAATACAGCAGCGCAGCCCTTGGCCATTTCGTATCATTCATGATATATACCATCCTCGTCCACTGACAATCTAAAATAATGTAAAGAGTACTCCTAAAAAAGCGTTCTGGTGCTTAGATATGGTATTATGCAATTTCTGAAAGACATACAGGTAGCATTCATGCTGCCTCTACAAGCTGAACTATGGAAGAGAAGCTAAAATTCTTGGCAATGATCCAGCAGAAGGTACCTTGAGAACAAGCCTAATAATTTCCAGTGGAACTAAGAAGGAAGAAGCACTTGAAAGCAGTAATTTAGAAACAGGAACACGTAAATATAAGGGTTTAGTGGATAAACACCATCCGGTGGGTTGCAGTTCAAAATTATCTTATATAGCACTACAAAAGGTCATTTTACAGGCACAGTCAGTTAAAACTTATCCCAAGAAGGTTACAGTCACAATGAAAGGATTATGTGGTCTGGAGAGAAGAAATGGTGTAAAGTGAGACAAAATGTTTGTAAAACATACATACTGTAGCTATATTTATCTTGAAAAATATTACAAATAAATATGCATATTGCACTGTGATATTATAGCCAGGACAGTGCACGACCTACTACACTGCAGCCAATATATTAGGAAATGGATATGGCCTAAAAATCCATTACGTGTTCTAAGTAGTCATGGCCAGTCACCCAAACCCAAGAACTACAGAGCTGAAACATTTACTATGAGGAAAGAGATACCTGGTTACCTAGTTTGAACCTTCGGTTTTGCTCTGTTATTTTTAACTAAACATGAAGAGTTATGGAACCTGTTTGATTCAACGTACTAGGCTACGGAGGTAAGCTCCTTGTAGCTTTAGTTCAGAAACTGAAGAACATAAACACTTACAAACTAAGAAAGGAAAAAATTGAAAGGGAAGTTAAACCCATTTTCATGCCTGCGTGTAAAATATGGAAAGTTGCATTAACATCTCTCACTTCCCACACCTGGCTACTTCCTCTTTCATGCAAAATTTTCTTCAAAAGAAAATCATAGATCCCATACCAAAATCGGCAGACGACACATGAGAAATTGTAACCTGGTGTGATTTTTGCATATATACTCCAGACAAAGAAAGTAAAATAACCACCAAGGAACTACACAAAGGCAAAAACAAGAGCACGCGTGTTGGTATTTTTGAAGAGTAGATATATTTTCCTTCTGCCACCTAGTGACCAATTTATTCCAGTAAGAATAGTGTTTAAAATGCACCATATTAAATGGAACACCTTCATGACTTTTCCTCTGCCTGACAGCAGTAGCATTGCTAATCGCATTATTCCCAGAGACCAGTATCGTACAAGCCATGTCGTTGTGAGCTCTTTATAGTAAAGCCCTGTAATGCTCATCACCAGAAATCTTTGAGAGCAGAGTTCACCCTCATTAGAGCTAAGACTTTGAAGGCTGCCTTACACAAGCACATCTGGTGAACCTGTCACACACCACGACGCCAATTCCCCGTATAGCTGGCGGAACTGTAAATAATTTCACAGATCTTCACAAGCTTTTTATAGCTTGCAGGATGCACACTTTTTATTTTAGATCGTACTGATCCAAGCTAGAGAGATTTCTAAAATGATTAAATTTGATCTGTGCAGATACTCAGTGGCACTCCTGAAAACGTGCCTGGCCCTACCTACTGATGGTAATAAGGGCTGTGATTACTTAATACTTTTCCTGTGTTTCAGCAAAGCAATTCATGATGGAAAAAGCGTATCTTTGAGTCCTTGCTGTGCTGTGAAGAAGCAGCCTGTAATAGAAAGGCCACGAAGGGACTAACCAAATTCATTTGGAAGAAAACTGGCATAAATATTTTCTTACTCATCTATCAAGATCTGTACAATACTGTGTGCCCCCATAGGAAGGGGCTTCTCATATCTCTGTCTGTCAGGAAAGTAAAGCCCTTTCAGTACACTCTCTATTTATATCATTGATACCACAGATTCCTTGCCACTGACTCCACAGTTAAAAATGCAAGTGTCTCAGAAACAACAATTTGCACAGACGTTTTTTTCAGCCACAAACCAGTCCCGCTTTTGACATCACTACCTGATAGTGAAGCACTGTTTGTCCTTTTCTTTCATTTCATTGTTTTTATTTTTCAAATAAAGCCTTTCCAAGAAGCATTTTCCTAAACACTATAATAAATATAAACCCTTTTCATAAACTCAAGAAAACGAAAGCTGCTAAGAGTTTGCTTTTACTACATCTCCCTCACATCTTTTTCATTATATATAACTTCAAATAATTTGGCACAGATGTACCTAGCATCAATGTATTTACAGAACTGTCCTGGACTTCTAGGCACACCTACATTTTACTCTGGTATGGCAGAGGCAATGGTACTGTGGAATTCCATTCATAATGTGTAAAGGAGGGCACTGGCCTCACTTTTGCAATTTTTACATGGAAATCTTTACGAAAGATTTGGATTCCTTTTTTTTTTTTTTAAGGAAAAAAAAAAGATAGGGTGGGGGAGAAGGAGGAGAAGGGACTTTACGCCTGATTAGAGTCAAGCCCATGGTCTCACTGAGATGATAAGAAACCCCCAGCAACAGGCCACCGTGCTTCCTCCCTATCAAAAAATCTTCTCAAATCAAGACAGGGCAAACATGACAGAACTTTCCTTAATTTGGTGTCATTATTACTAAATATCCCCATGGTACATGCTTTGTCCATGAGGCGAGAGGAAAGCACCAAGTTTTCTTGCGCGGGATAATTGTGGCTTTTTATTTTTATCTGTATTAGACAGGAAAAGCTAAGAATGCTACCCTTTGCCACCTGCTGCATCGGAACTCCCCCCGCCACGTTTTTTCCCACTTCTTACCTTGTCATCTCTTCCTCTAGCTCTAGATTCCCTTTCGCGGCTGCCGGCTGACTTCTCGCCCTTGGATACCGCGTGTGCTCTGCCCGCCAGCCCGCGGGGCTGCAGCCCTGGTGATTCCTTCCTCAAAGGTTTTACTTCTCGGTTGGGACGTTTTATCTGAGGTGGAGCCCTAACAATGAGCAAGCACAACAAGAACGTGCTAAGAACAGTGAAAAAAGAGCAACATTAAGAAGGAAGGATTCTAATATGCCATTAATTCCCTTAGTGCATTATTACTAAAGGTGACAAGCCCCTAAGTCAAGGGGACAAGAGGAAATGGCCTCAAGTTGCACCAGGGGACGTTTAGATTGGATATTAGGAAAAATTTCTTCACTGAAAGCGTTATCAAACATTGGAACAGGCTTGCCAGGGAAGTGGTTGAGTCACCACCCCTGGAGATATTATTTAAAAGATGTGTAGATATAGTGCTGAGGGACATGGTTTAGTGGTAACTTGGCAGTGCCAGGTTAACAGTTGGACCTGATGATCTTAAGGGTCTCTTCCAACCACAACGATTCTATGATTCTAAGTCTTAGCCCCCTATATCTGCAAATCTAGCAACATATTTCTGGTTCTGTCTGACACTCAAAGTAAGGAAAAAATGCAAAAGGAAAAAAAAGTCTTAACAGTGCAAAAAAAAAAAGAAAATTAACAGTACTATTAGATGAGTACTCCTAACCAGTCTTACAACAAACCAACGTGCCTGTAACAGAAGAAGACGCAATTTAGTAAAAGCCATCTAACTGTAGTTTCCTCTGACTCCAAACCAGGAGACTATATTAGGCTACCTTCATATGCACAAGTTCTACACAACCAGATGACATTCCTGGTAAAAATAAAAAAATAAAAATAAAAATAAAAATAAAAATAAAAATAAAAATAAAAATAAAAATAAAAATAAAAATAAAAATAAGCTGGCTAATAGCTTTGACAGGCCCCAAAACAAAGGAGGGAGAATTTTAAAACAATCTTCCTACCTCTGTCTTCATTCCCCTGTGTGAAAATGTCAAAACATAAAAATTGCCTAGAAAGCAAAAGCAAACAGAGCCGAACTGCAAGCTCCTATCCTTGTGTGCGTCACCCACAATGTCAAAGAGAATGCAGCAGTGGCACGAGGAGAAAGAATTTGGTTTTAAGATGAGGCAGCACAGTCATTTTGCTCTAGGGATTCAACTTGAAATACAGAAGTTAAATAAAGGGCCAGGAACGTCACCCAACTTTAATTAGTGTCCCCCATTGAATCTTCTCCTGATTTTTGTTTTGAGTATCTCAAAATTTGCTAGCTCCAAAAACAGTTTCCTGAAATATGACTTAAAAAGAGTACATACTTAAATGCAGCGCTGGATACAACTGCTACATTTTGCTTTGTATACATTTTCAAACTTAACAGCATAGAAGAGTGGCTAATTTCAGCTTAAAAAAGTGGATGAACTATTGGGCTTTTACTTCTAAGAAAGATACAAGAATAAATACATCTTGCACTTCACGTAACATTACCACAAAAATTCACATAATCATTTTTACCACTCACAAAAGTAATCTGCATTAATATTATTTTACACTTATATTCTTAGGGTTTTTTGAAAAGTGAAGATTCATTTGTTTATCATAAAGCACATGAATCTACAAATAAATGGCATTTCTTTCTGTTAACCAAGATCTCTCATTTTACGTTGTTCCTTTCCTTATGGGAGTATACACACATTAAAATTCTTTGCTATTACAGTGTTAGAAAAATGTTGGCACAAATGTTATTCTTGTTTTTTAAATTGGATTTGTTGTTTCCAACAACCTGTGTCAAGCTCTATTAGCATGAAAATAGGGATTTCAGAAAATGCACAAGCTGAGGTAACTGAAGTTACCTTAAAGGTGGTTACAGAAGAGAAACACCACATATAACAGAACACGTTTAGCAATAAAACTAACCAATGGATTAAACACGCGTCATATGATGTGTAGCTAGGGAGAGATTTCTAACCACCATGTCCTTCAAGATCCTTCAGTTCCAGCTCCTTACTGACTCCTCAGCCATCAATGATTTCAACTGCTTAAATAAACTTAAATGGAAAAGTTTTCTCCCTGCACACGTGAAAGGCAACTGTCACCAACAGCCCACTTACCTCTCCGGGCTCTAGTTCCAGGCACTTTGCTACTCACTCCTACCAGAATAAAGGAGTGACTTTCTTTAGAACTTCAGCAATAAATTTGACTGTAGTTTAATTACTTGTTTTCCCCAATAATTGTATTTATTCTTTGTTACAAATGACTAAGAGGTAAATTAAATGCGATTTTCACGTTACAAGTGCAATTCAAAAAAGATAAATTCAAAAAACATAAAATCATGTTTTTTGCAACTTTATTGCACCCGTTCTGCTTGAGCCTCTCATTACCTGTGTTCAGCTGGAACAGGAGGGGGCCAAACAGTAGGATCTCTAAAAGGCTCATCTTGACAGGATACAGGGATATCTGCAGGTCTGTCCATTTTAAAACTCTCTAAAGTGTTGACAATGCTCTTAACTTGTTCATATTCTTCAACTAATTCTTGTCGGACCTTAAGAAATACATACATTATTTATAAAGTTACAATTAAATTTTATTTTTTTTTAAAACCATAGAAAGTACCTCAAAAGATACGCTACCCTCGAACGCAGAGACTCCCAAGCCTTTCCATTCACAAACCCCAGACCTATCAGGCTGACAGCAGATCTTTAACAACAGCATACACATCTGAATCTCTGTTGAGTTCATCTTCCTGCTTGTCAATGTCACGACCAGACGTGATTGCCTAACGCAGGGATCACTCTTCCGTAACATGTGCCGATGCTTAGATTTCTGTGTGCATGTTGACATGCGTGCACACATACACATACTTTTATACTAGTAAGGGTGCTGTTGGCAGATCTTTAACATATTTGCTCCTATTTTGGCATAAAAGAACTTCTCTGATGACAGTATCCAAGGTCCTAGTTATAAAACTGGCTAAATCGTTAAAATATAATATTACAAAATTAACATTGTGAGGGGCACAACATCACCATACAGTCAAATCACAAGCCAATTCTTTGGTGGATTGCAAAGATTAGAACAGAAAATGGGAACTTAAACACCCTATAGCATAAGTTTAAATGATAAGTAAAGTAAGTGAAATAAAAATAAGAGGAAATCGTGTCTCGGGAAGAAATCAGGTTGCAGAACTATGCAGCTGAATTTTATACTCGAAGCTTCTATTGCTACTAGTCAGGGAATTAGAACAACTGCAATAATTTCAAGATTATTTACTCAATATTTGTTCACTTCAATTTTCTTCCACGAAGCCTATGAAAAATAAAATCTGTGTAGAAATTTGCAAAGTTGTAAGTGATATGGCTAGTTACAAGGTCAAGTTTTGTATGCTAAGGTCACTGGTTCTTAGTACACACCAGCAGCCAAAAGCTGCATTGTACATTCTTGCTCAGAAGCAGAAGCTTTCAGTGCATTAGCTGAAGATGTGCCAGGATTCACCTGAGTGGACTTGTACTGCCTCTTGCCAGTCTTCCACCTATCTCTCAATGATGCTTTCCATCCTGTGGGATCAGCCTCCCTGCTTACTTTGGTTTTTACCTGCTCGAGGGTCATAACGCCCAGATGTCACCTCTTCACTGAAGTGTTGGTGCACAGCTAAAACTAATTCATGTGTTGCTGTGCATGCCTGGAAATCAGTGTTGGCACACTACAGCGAGGATTACCTTAGGCCAATGTGGATCTTGCCTGTTCAGGCTCACAGCTGGAGCTACAGAGACACCCTGAACCTTTCCATCCACTGGAGAGGCGCATAGCCTCTAAAAGCTCTCGTGAAGAAACACTACAGCGAGGATATTTGCAGGCTGCCACCAGGCACACAACTGAGTGAGGCTACAATTAGTACACAAGGCAAGGCTGGATCAAAAGCCAGGAATCCGAAGTCAGCTTACAAGAAAGCCAAGGAAAGACACCAGGCACCCAGCTGTGCTCATGTCATGCGTCCACGTGAAAAAGAGCTGGGAAAAATACTGCCGGGGAATGCTGCAACCAGGTTTCACTTTGTGGCAAACAGAGGGAGGCAACCGAGGACAGCATCAACAGACGTCTAACGATGTTGCCTGAAATCCAGACTGTCTTTGCTGTGCATATCCTGAGCAGATTCCGGGATAATCGAGAGGATCAGGAGAATGGAGGTCTGCAAATCCAGCCTGTCTGCTGAGGTTATAAATACAACAGCAGCAAATCAGGGAACTAATATTAAACAGCATCACAGCTTGTGACTGTTCTTCCTAATGGGGCTTACTGGTGAAAAGATGTGGCCACCAGCCTGAGATCTTCCTGTCTCCCTGTGTGCTTAGAAGGGCACCACGTTGGACACATGCAGGGTTCTGTGTCTTGTCAGCTTACTTTTAGAAGCATGCCTCTCCCAGCCTGATTTTTACTTGCTAATCCCATTTCTGTCACATTCTTATTTGCCCTCTCAGAATGGCGTCTTTCCTCACCCGCCCCACTCTACATATTCAAAACAGCAGCAGCAGCCCCCCACTTTTGGTGGGGCAACTTCAAGACGGAAAGCACTATCTGACCTAACTGTTTGGTGGGTAAGGTCTATAAAAGAATGAATGATTAAATCAACAGCACTCAGGAACAAATACACGTTGCCTCTTTCTGGAAGCTACAGTTTTCCTAAAACACTACCAGGTACATCCCACAGCAATGTATTGTTCCACTCTGTAATATTTTCCAGGAATTTTCCCACTACAAGGACAAATTAAGAGATTTCAGCAGCACAATTAAACTCTTCTCTGGTTTAAACCCCTGTGTAAGAAGAAGAATATATGTGTCTGTCATCGGCAAGATACCAGGAAGAACAGAGGCAAAGTGAATGGTAAATCCCCAAGGCCCTGCACAGTTCTTGCAACACTGCGTTTACTTCACCAGGAGCTCTACGTGCATCTGTACAAAAGAAGCCTTAGGTATGGGAAGACCTTGATCGCTTCACAGAGAAAAGCAGCCTTCTTGCTCATTCCAGATGGGGTAGCTCTCTCTTTCCAAAGACTCAGGACATCCAGCTCAGGCAGGATTGCTCCTGCCCTGCATTGCTCTTCTTTGCTTTCTCATCACACAACCAGCAGACACATTTCCCCAGTGCAAGAACTTCCAGCTGAGTTACAAATGTGATTGATTACTAACTTGGTTCCTCCAAACTGTCGTAACACGCATCCCTCCGGTCCAAAAATAAATCCAGCCAAACAGCTGCTGTGAGGTACAAAGGAATGATACAGCATAAATCCTCCAGGGCATCGCTCCACGAGAGACAGCCGCTTCCTACTCCAGTGCTCTGGGAATACACACAGGATTTCTCCTATCACCCTTCCAACACATGTGGAAAATTTGGTGGAAAACAACTTGCCAGCACCAAGGGCTGGAGTGTTGTCATTTAACTCTCTTGGCACAGCAAGGAGGATATGATCGGAAAATTGAGAGAAAGTGAACCTTTGATGCCTTGGAAGCTGAAAACAGACTAACAACTGCTGGCCATCTCTTACCCAGACCTGAGCTGACCAAAGTCTTAAATACAAACCTTGCTCGGTACCTGGCAAACCAGCCAACATGAAACTTTTGATGTACTCAAACAATAGGACCACGACGGAAAACCAGCTAATCAATTCCTAGAGGCCTTAAAGAAACCAAGTCAGATGAAACAGGTGCAGAAAGAGTTTCTTGCAGCTGAGAAACAAATAACCCAGAAGTGAGCCAAGAAGGGCTGTGCAGTAATTACGGAGGTGACTGAGCACCGCTTTTGAATGATCGGTGCTGCTCTGAAGCAACCTCAGAAAGTTGCAGGCAGGAAAATCACCGGTCTGGACTCACCCAGTCTCTTTGCCCCCCGTGACACCCTTTCCTGGGGTGCCAGAGCCCTCAGGGGGCTCCGGCTCTGGTTCTAGTGAACCTGAAGAAAGCTTTTAGGTTATTCATGTTTAAGCAGTTTCAGAAGATAGCGTGGACCAAGGTAACAGCTCATCACCACCAGATAGAAAGATCTCACTCCTCCTCGCTCTTTCTCCCCAACCACACTCTGCCACTGCACTTCTGGATTCAATTCTGGCATCTCAATGCAGTAACCCAGCTTGGTAAAATGGCAGAAAATTAGCTTAGGAGGATAAAAAGGAAATAAAGGACACTTCTGCTGGGTTAGCAAGCTGCTCTGGCTCGCCACCCTGTGACCAGGAGAATCCCAGGACAAAGAATGGCGGGGTGCAGAGGAGGGAGAGAAGCTGGTGCAGCTGGAGGGAAGACTAGTGGGGAAGAGCTTGGCCTCTCTGGGCATGGCAAGATGTGAACTGGCTTCTGCTACCGTGTGAAACTGCCTGCTCCCCAGAGCCACGTTCTGGTACACCAGCCACCCCTGCCAGCCACATCACCTCCTCCACAGAGCAGCATCGTGAGCACTGGGTGATGTCGGAGAGCCTTACAAACAGCCTTCCAGGCCAGGGGGTGGCCTCACAGCTTTGCTTTGACATTCCAGCCCTAAGGATTTACAGTAATTGAGCAGGAAACGGATCCTAAAATATGGGTATATAACACAGTGACCAAGAGTTGAGTGGACTCATACTGGTAGTTCCAAAAACCATTTCAGGGACTTCCTCTGTATTTCAGAGTCTGGCAACTGTTGTACCTTTGGCATCAACAGCTTTTATTTCCTGTGCTAGAGCTTGTTCTTCTACACAACTTCCCATAGCAATAAGCATGGCTATTTGTACCTTGGTAAACACAAATAATGCCGGGGATGGAGTGGGGGGTGGTGTTTAAATTATCTCATGCTGGAACAAAACCAATCAAGTTTCTATAAAGTGTTTTCCAAACCTGAAATTACTGCTGGCAATTAGCGTTAGTTACTCAACAAGCTCCATTTTTAAAAAAGTGAAAATAACAATTCTCTAAACCATACCCAAAACGGATGCCCTGTAACTTAGTCTGATCCCATGGAGTCAAAGTGTAGCTCCCGTAATCACAGTTGTTCATGAGTTACCTGCAGAATATTCCTTAATTACTCATGAAGTAGCCCACAAAGCGTTAATAAAACAGGCATGAAGCAAAAATGACATACGCAGAGACTGACTGAAATGTGTTTAGAATAATTAAAAAAAAAAAAAAAATCGTCCTTTATTCTTTAAGCAAGAAGACAGTGCACCTAATCACCTGCGCCAGTGACCATGGTCAGTAAGGGTGCTTTGCTGGCTGCTCCATGTGCTCGGAGAATCGTTGAACTCCTGCCTCAGCTCCGGCTGAGGCTCCTGTGCTCTCAGATACTGTGCAACACAGAGCACACGGTTATAACATGCAGCGGGTTTTGCTCGACAGCCGCTGGCCTTGTCGTAAGCCAGTACTGTCTCCCGGGGGCACGCTCTGCTGTCATCCTGCAGCTGCTGAACTGTCACAGAAGCAGCTCTTTCCTACAAGCCAGCTGTCTAGTAAAAGGACTGCAACAGCCAAGAAACTCTCTTAGAATAAACAGGGGAAATGTCAACACTGCTAAAGTTCACAGTAGTGGTCATGAGAGTAAACCTACCTTTTATTGTTAAGTAGAAAAAGAGATGAGTTCCTTCTGATTTTGAATGTTTCCAGTCCCAGCCTGCATTTATATGGATGAGTATGCCTACATGTCAGCCAAACCTCAAAGTACAACAAAGAAGTAACTTTTTCTTTTTCAAATGAGCCCAGAGGCCTAGGGGTGAGGATAAGAATGGAGCTACACTCAGCCACCCAAGAGCAAGCTGGGGACTCCTTGGATGCAAAACAAATAAGGGTCTCAAGAGCAGGTCACCCTTGATATGCCCAAGCCAAGCTAGTTATCAGACAATCAATGACAATGAATTTTCCAAAGGGGCAGAGAAATTCTTATGTTGTCACACCGCTGCTTTGATGGACCCTCGAGGATGCATCTTTTGCCCTTTTGAAGTTCTGCAGATCGGGCCAGACTAGTAAGACAACTCCTCTCCCCCATTTTGAAGTCCCAGAAGCAGTATTGCAACAAGTGGAACGGAGCCAGTCAGTTATTCCCAGGGGAGCAGATGATACATGTTCACATTCAATCCTCCTCATAACTATCAGCACCAAGCACACAAGGAACCCTTGAAATCAGGATGCCCAGCTGCAAAGCTGAAGCTGTCTGACTGTGCAACATGAAATACAAGCCACCAAATACTTGCACAGAATATCACTCTGTCCAGACCAACCTGTAGAAATTTGGAAACAATGACACCTAAGCAAAGAGCAGTAGATGAGGAGTGTTTGGGAGTCTGACCCAAAATCCCAACTACTTCTGGTTCACTTCTGCTCTACACTGCTCAATAAACTACTGGAAAAATCCCGTGTAGTACACAAGCAACAAACCAGATCCACCTAGCATGACGTGCCTATTCAGGATGGAGCATCCCCTGTAAAGAAGTGACCAAATAGGGAGAACAATGGTTCATGTAACAGGTGTGAGTTGATCAGCTGCAGAGTGACTATTCTTTGAGATGATACTCATATGAATGTTTCTATTTTATGAGGGAATATGTAGGCAAACACCTGAAACTGAGTTCACTGCCTCAGAAGTACTAGTAGGACAAATGCCCTGTTTATGCTCTGCGCGCAAACGTACGGAAAGGAAGGGCATGCTTCATACTGCCAGATCCCCTCAGCATTGGTGTGCCAGGAATCCTTCGGGAAGTTCAAGATGGTGAATGTGCATGCAGACAGTACATCTCCGAGAAGAACTGTTTTACGTAACAATCTTCTCCTTCGAGCACTTATCTACATGGCCATTCACACCGTGGACTGCTCCCAACAGTAAAAGCGCTACTTACCCAGTGTCTGAGAGATTGCTAAACTACATCTCCAGAAGGTACCAGTGGTGTTATCCTCCTCAGATTCCTCACAGGATGGAAAAACTGAAGAACCTAAAGAGCAGGCTTGTTCCATATGCCAAAGGAGACAGAATTTCAGGTAAAAATCAATTGCATTCATCCCCTTAACCATGACCTAAGGGTTGCTTTGCTTCTCATGCCACTTGCAAGACGCACACAGGTATGGGAATCTTTTGCTTCTGCACCTTACTGGTATTAAGTGGGTTAGACCTGAATTTTACTAAACTTATATAATGTATATGGAGTAAATTTTTCATGAGACTGATCTAAAAAGAATATCTAAATACTATTTTACTATTGTGAATGAGTGTTTCTTGTGATCCAACTTTTGGGTTAATTTTTTTCAGAACAGGCTGTCAGACAGCTACTGAATGTGACTGACAGTTTGGATGGAGCTGCTGTTGGAGCTGGAAAGCAGTGCTAGCATCCAGATCATCAGACTCCCTCTTAGTCCGTCTCAAGGAGTGAGAAGGCACAACAGTTATTTATCAAGAGTGGGTAAGAAAGCAGGTCTACCTCTACAGGTCTCACCAAACCATTCAGGTGCAGGTATGGAAAAGCGAGGGGTTCCAGGACTGCATCCACCATTTGCTGTCAGGGCTACATCATTTTGTTCCCAGTGCTACGGGTAGTCCCATAAATGAAAGAGAAAGCAAACAGCCTGGGGATGGAGCACCACTTTTTTTTTTTTAATCACGCTTCTTACTTTTTGGTGCTTGTCCCTGAGCCAAGACTGGCACCAGTAATGGCAAAGCAATATTCTGACAAAGCTCATCTGCCACCGCTGTGTTGGAAAGTTTCAGAATTAACATGAGCACACAGCGTGGCAGCCGCTACCCCACCTGCTGCTGATCTTTCTGGGGACAGTTCTCTAAAGCATTTATGGGACACTGTCAGGGGCCATTCTGATTTTAGCTAAAAGGGATAATTTTTGAGAAGGTGCCAACTTCAGATCCTCTGTGAAGGATCCAGCTGCCTTCCCCAGGGAATAATCCTGGAAAGTGTGTTAATGGTCCTTTTTTACTTGAGGCTTGTCTCCACTGTACAGCACACGCTCCAGGGTGCACAGGCTTCTCTGAAGCAGTTCAAACAACACACAACATCATGAGACTTGAAGTAATCTTCACAAGGCAAGAGCTGTTAAATGTTTAATGGAAGAATCCGTGTTATCAGAGGAAACACTAAATACCAGAAGTGAAGGCAAGGCAGGAATGCAGCTGCAGAACAAGGAAAGCCTCATGCTCTACCTTCACGCCAGCTACAAGTTCGGCAGGAATTAAGGACATACATGGGACATGAAGACCTGGTATCAGCACGCCCTGGGATGGGGAAGAGCTTGAATGCAAGTACTTGAACGTGAATATCTCCTGTAGGGTGGGGAAGAGCTTGAATGCAAGTACTTGAACGTGAATATCTCCTGTAGGGTGGGGAAGAGCTTGAATGCAAGTACTTGAACGTGAATATCTCCTGTAGGGTGGGGAAGAGCTTGAATGCAAGTACTTGAACGTGAATATCTCCTGTACAACATTCAGCTTATGACATCACCGGGCAGGCTAGGCACTATCACTGCTGCTTGTACACGCACATGCTTTGCACACAAGCTCTTAATAAGCAGACAGACTTCTATCGTTCTATGATAAACACCTATGAACAGTACCGTCATGACAAAATGATAGCTAACAGTGTTGTAGCTATC
Organism: Chroicocephalus ridibundus; assembly: GCF_963924245.1. Taxonomy (NCBI): domain Eukaryota; kingdom Metazoa; phylum Chordata; class Aves; order Charadriiformes; family Laridae; genus Chroicocephalus; species Chroicocephalus ridibundus. The sequence goes on from NC_086284.1 coordinate 26,574,680, forward strand.
AGTACATAAAACTTTACATTAGTGTCAGATGTTTCACGCGCAAAGCTATAACCAAAGCACCTGCTGCAATAAAAAGGAAAAGTCTGCTGCTGTTTTTAAGTGACATCATTTAAACATAAGATATTTAGAAAAACTCTTCTAGAAATCACCTCTTTAGCTACTTACTGCAAAATTATATCTTCTATAGGAGATATGCCCTTCTTTCAAAACATAACATTTATGCAACATGAATTCTTTATTCTGGCATACCCCTTTACATGTTTATCCTCCAGCTTATTTTTTTGGATGGAACACATTTTGTACAATGAAAAATGGGACTGCAAAATACAAGAAAGACTTAAATACTGAAAGTGCTAAATGAGGGTTCTTATATTTCACCTGCAGATTACTTCCTTGGCTTCAACAGTACTCTGCTTAGCAGGGAGATGCATTTGTGGAAGGCTCCGGCTAAGAGTATTACTTGGAGTCAGAAACCTGATCCAAATTTGTACACTGTAGCATTATAGTTAACTGCTACTCAGACAACCGTTCTAGTGATGCTAACCCATCCACTCACATCTTAGTTTACGGGACATTAGATGGTCAAAAGATAAAACAGCAAAAGGAAGTCCTCGGCAAAACAGTTTTTTCCAAAGTATGCAATCACTCACAAACAGACCAGTGATTAGCCAGACATCCTAAGTGAAAACAACAAAAAATTTTATTCAAATAGAACAAAAGCATTCCTTTTGAACACACCACAAAAATAATTTTCTCATAAACAAAATATTGCAAAAGAAAGGTTGTAAACTTAACTGAAATATACATCCTCTATACCTTTAAAGCTTTGGGAAGTACAGTGTGTTTTTCAAATATCAATTAACAGAATAAAGGCAACCTTATTTCATCCTACCTGTTGCCATTTGCCCTTAATTGCTGGATCTCTGACCGACTGGCAATGTCTCTGGATTTGCTGGATGACACCCTGGTAATATACGATAGAAGAGTCATAATTCCCAAGGAGCGCATATTCTCTTCCTTTTTTGGCATTATCGCAAATCTCTGCTAAATTCATCTTCGCTTAGAAATCTAAAAGAGAACATAATAATCAGAAAAATGAATTTTATATGCTGTAGGATAATTCAGACCATGACACTTTAGTTTTTTCTCATAGCTAAATTGTGTCTTTCCACCCGCTGTTCCCATCCAGTCCCCCTCTTTTTCAACCATTTAGCTCTGGAGTATCTCTTTACTAGCCTAAGGTTTGAGATCGTGAATCATAACTCTTCTGTAGTGATAAGAAACACAACTTCTTTGCTGCCTTTGGCCCCAGTCCTGTTAAATTCATGCAAGAAAATTAAATGCCCTGCCCACACTGAACCTAACAACCCAAACTTTAATTTGTAGATCACCACAATATATTAGCAGCCATCAACCCGTGAATCACAAATCACACGAGGCATTAAATTGCTTTTATACTGTGGTATTACATACGTGCCTAAATGTGCCAAGCAGCATCAGGGAAGTCTGCACTTAGCACTTTCAAGAGCCCTCACCCTAATGAGATTATGATACGGTTGAATGACAGCTCTACTATAGACAAAGTTGAGAGCCTCATTCTGTTTAAATATTCTTTCAAAGTACTCCAACATCCACATGCTGACTTGGATTTTTTTCATTAAATTTAACATGTCACTTTGGCATTTATGGCAGAGTTAGCAATCCAAATTTAAGATTTCTTAAAACAGCGATTCCCAAAGTACAACCTTACCCTAGTCCCCAAAACAATTTCAGATTTACAGATTTTACTAACTTTTTTATACAAGTAGTAAATCGCAGCATGACTTTAAGGAAAACCCATAGTCAAACTTTTCACAGAAACCATTCAAGAAAGCAATATTAAACCACACATTCAAAAGTAAGCTATGTTTTAAAGCTAGGTTTATATTTAAGGTTCAGGATTGAAGCCGTACCTGCCCCCTTATCTGAATCCCACATGACCCAAAGTCTACGTCCTTACCACACAAAAAGAGTATCCGTTCCTTTCCCGTGTTCTCCAACTCAGGACAGGTGGGGTCCCTGACGTTCACCCAGATGTAAACCTCTGGAAATCAAAAATAAAAAACAAATTAGGATTCATAGCTATGCAATGAAGAGAGTTGCGCTGACCAAGAGAGGGGAGGCCGGCTCGGGAGGGTTGTCCACTAGCTGCATCAAGGGTTTGGCAAGAGCAAGGTGGTGGAGAAGAAACAGGGAAGGAGGGATACAGCCAGACAGGGGGAGCGCAGGGTTACAGGGCCTGGCGCAGCACACGGTTCAGGCTGCACAGCTGAAGACACCCTGTGATCCGAGAGGGCGTGCGGTAGGAGCAGGTGGTGGCAGAGAGAAGCCAGAACAAGGAGAAACAACCTTTTACATCCTAGTGGGTTATAAAAATGTTAGTAGCTTTTATAGAACAGGCGAGACAAGATCAAGATGGCATTAAGGAGAATTTATCATGTCTTTGTATTCCCTTGTGCTTAGCAAAATTCAAAGCTCTGACAATAAGTTAAACATATATCCACATGACCTTCATTCTGCCCTCCCTGACTAGCAAACACACACTCTGCCTTTCCGATGGTCCTTACTGCTGCCTGCAGCTGCACACCAGGTCTCCTCCACCACCTCTTCACTCCTGCTCCCTGCAACCAAGCCGTGGAAACCAGCTACCCCGTGCTGCACATCTCACCTCGCAGATCAGTCCCACAGGCTGTTAGAAACTTCTGGGCAGGAGCAGAACTAAGGTGGAAAGGGCAACACTAATTTCATTTTGTCTTGGTGATGAGGAAGGGCGCGATACATCGTTGGAGAGCTCTATCTCTCTGACAATTAAGACCATTTAATTTCAAAATACAGAAGATGATAACTGATAGGAAAAAGTGATGTCACTTGCATTGCACTGGAAACAGATAAAAAGATAGGAACTGAATATAGGTTACAACCCATTCAGATCTGATGAGTCAACGTATAAATGAACAAACCACAACCTGGGGCAGAATCCATTGCCTCATCTTCAAACACATCCAGGTTAGGATCTGCTACACAACCACCTTGTTCCCCTATGGAAAATGGTCTTCAAATCTCTGGAGGTTTTCCCCATGCGTATCAAAAAAGAGAGAGTAAATAAACAGTACAGGGTCTTAAAACTGCAGGGGGAAACCAAATGAGAGCCTCCCATTTCCCCACCTGGAGTACTGCGTGCAGTTCTGGACCATTCTATGATTTCCTCCAAAAGTTCAAGGGCTTCAGGCTGGTCACACTGAAGTTTAAGCAAGAGATCGATGCCTAGTGTGTCATGCTGGAAAGCTTCTAAACATCAACAGGCACTGAAAGCTGGAGCATTCAGGGAGGCTGGCGGATGTACGCGTATCATAGAATCATAGAATGGTTTGGGTTGGAAGGGACCTTAAAGCTCATCTAGTTCCAACCCCCTGCCATGGGCAGGGACACCTCCCACTAGACCAGGCTGCTCAAAGCCCCATCCAGCCTGGCCTTGAACACTTCCAGGGATGGGGCATCCACAGCTTCCCTGGGCAACCTGTTCCAGTGCCTCACCACCCTCACAGGAAAGAATTTCTTCCTAACAACTAATCTAAATCTCCCTCTTTCAGTTTAAAACCATTAATCCTCATTGTATCACTGCACTCCCTGATAGAGTCCCTCCCCATCCTACTGAACGGTTGATGCCTCTGAGCTAGACTGACAAAAGCCTCTGGATCTTTCTCTTGGATTCAGGCACTTCAATTTTTATTTATCACCTACCCTAGACAGCAAAGCAGGTAATATAGCTTGAGAAGGTGAATATAACGTCACCCATATACCTGAGGCATGTTTGAAACAGCAACTGGAAAGCTCAGCCCTAAAGCAGTGCTCCCCCTGACCCCCAGGCAGTTCTTTGAAGTCCTATTGCAAAAAGACTGGCTATTTTAAACTAACGGCTAAAAAACGATTTAAACAAACTACAAACCTTTTGCGCACCTCAGCAATGGTAACACTAGTTCAGAATAGCCAAAGCAAGTCAAAACAAAGATGGCCAAAATTAAGGAAAAAATATTTTTAGGAAGGAATTCCTTCCTGGATTGTTTTCTGGACAACCCCACTCTTCAGTACCAGGGGTGGGGAGGAAGAGGTAGCTGGAACGAGGTGGGGGCTTATTCACATACGTGCTTATTTTTTATTATCTGTTCTACATTATATTATAGAGTTCATATAACATTGCAAACATCCAAGGAACCAGAAATACAGAAGTCATAAATAGTGCTTTTGTTGTTTGTTTTTTGTTGTTAGGGGTTTTGTTTAAATATTTGTTTTTCCTACCATATCACAGCCACATCTTTTAAGTAAATACACAGCCAGGGACAACTGTTGTCAGATACATTTAGAGCAACTTACACATTACTTGTGACACCGGCTTTTCATCCTATCATTGCGTGGTTCTTTCCTGCACTAGACCATAACAGCTCCACGGCACGTCAAGATATCCTTGGAGATTCCTTAGTTCACGGATCATTGACAAGAAGAGACATTACAGACATTCATGCCAGCGTAGCTGCCACATATGGGGTCTCAAGCCCACTTGTTAAAAACCCTGCAGCAGCTGGGCTAAAAGGTCACAGGGGATATTAATCTCTACTCTTTGGAGCATAAACTGAGCTGATCCCTATCTGGGGTGAGAAAAGAATTTTTCTCCCAGAACTAGAGCAACGCACAATTGAGCAAGATCCAAAAGACAGTCTCTATTTTAACATTAAAGCATTCTACATACACAGATATATCTGTAGGCAGATACGGTCACTGTGTGAATGGTGGGCAAAGGGGGACAGCTTGTTTAGCACACTATTCAAAACATGCGCGACACCAGTGGGAATGCAGGAATGCGCTACCAGAGGCAATAAACGCCCTCCCTCGTAGATGGGGTCTGTAGCAGGGGTTTTCCTATTGCTTGATATTGGATGTTCAACCTTGCAAATGCCAAAACAAAAGGCACCTTTGCCATATTTACATGTCTCTTTTATGCCTATGTGTGACACAGATGTCACACATGGGGTGTCCCATTTTCTCCATGGGCATAGAACTCTTGCACAGGATGGATGACACTTATTAAATGAGCAATTATTCTTTTTTGCTTTACTCTCATCATCTCAATAGTCACATCAAGCCTCATTTACTGCCTACTAATCAGACTTTTCTCCAAATCAGTTGTTAATTCCTCACTGATAGGGCTATAATATACCTGGTTTTTTCTGGACATGTGTCTTTCTCTGACCGGAATTTTACCCAGGCAGACCAAAAATTTTCCACAGCTCCCTGAGATCGCTGGACATATGGTCTCACGTCATAGCAGCTGTGCAGTATTGCTGACTGGGCAGCTCAACATCTGGAAAGGCCTGGACATACACAGATGAAGCCTGGTTGCTAACTCTGGTTCTCATTTTCTGTAAATAAGACATGCAGCACAACGTCGGGCAGCCCAAAATGCAATGCAAGAGACCCAACTAACGTCACAAGGTGGAGAGCCAGGCTGTTAGGCACCATCTTCTGAAACACAGTGCCAAGGTACGACTATACATTTTCCTCTTCTACAAAAGAGAGCCAGGACGGCCCTCTGCTGCTGCACAACCCCAGAATGAACTGAAGTTGTTTCTTTCTACAATTCTTCTTACTGCTTGGATGCTTTTCCTTACAATTCATCTAAACCCGCTCTTCTTAGTTTAAGACCATATTGTTTTTGTAAGCCGGCTTTGACCAGTTTCAGACAGCTTCTTCTCTCTCGATTTATGTTTTCACTTAAAATAGTAAAGCGATCCTATTTTCCATTTTCCCTTCAAAGTTAAAACTTGTTAAAATAGTTTTATTTTTTTCTCGATTTATGTTTTCACTTAAAATAGTACAACGATCCTAATTTCCATTTTCCCTTCAAAGTTAAAACTTGTTAAAATAGAGGCATCTAGCACTATGACAATACCTTACCTGGAAAAGCATAAACTGCAACAGTAACTGGAACTTTATCAGAAGAAGAAAAAAGCATTTTTCCCTGCATGATATGTGATTCCTGCTAGAAGCCTACAGAAGTCTACTTCTGACTGAAATACAGACTGTATTTCTTCTTCACGTGCTTGATGTATTTTATTTGATTTTTAAGAATAAGCTATTCAAAAATGCAATTATTCAAAAAAATCTAAGTAAGTCTTGCCTGCTTTATTAGAAAGATTATCTCTTTTATTTTGGAGTTGGGTGCTGAACAACTGGTCTTCATTTCTAATAATTAACTGTCCCTGTTCAGAAGCAATCACTGATGCTGCAGACAATTACCAGGCATTACGTTCACATGACAAAAACAACATTTTAACTGATCATTGTCAGATAAAATACAAACAAACAAAAGGCTTGCCAAGTTCCACAGCCAAATCTCTCTTTCCCTGTTAACTTGGCTTTGTTTAAACTTGCAGCTGTGGTCCCATGGACTGGAGTGGAAGCCAATGATCATTACCTCACAGGATCACAACTCCTGTTAAAATATACATATATAAAAATAAGAATGCGGCACAGTTCCAGCAGATTTGGATTTAAATTACATTGAAATGGCTCCTTGAATCAAAGACGAGACGTGTGCTACGCCAGTGCTCTTTTTCTTTTTTTTTTTTTTTCCCTTTTGCTGTGCGCATCAGCAGCGATAAGAACCGCTACAACCACTGCAGCAGCACCGGGGGCTGCAGCAGGTAATGTCACTGGAGTGTTCACTCCCCTCAACATGTCACTTCAAAGCAGCACACACACCAGAGAAAGCGCACACACACCCATCGTGATTCAGGAAACCCAGCACCAAGGGATTTTTCAATTAAGTTAACTGCTTTCTGTTAACTGGGTTTTTGGCTTCTTTGCTCTGAAACTCTGTTTTGAAATAGCAGACGTGGAGTTAATGGGGAAACGCGTATGGAAGTGTGAAGGAGAAGAAGCATGCACACAGCCGTCAAACTATTTCTGTGTGGGATCTTCTGAGAGCTAACTTGGAACAGAGAGTTGAACGTTACTTTACATGCAAGTGAAAAAAAATAATTCTTCAAATGAAGCAGACATTCACCACAAGTTAACAGTAAACACAAATACATAAGAAACCACTAAACAGTTGGTCAGTGTTTTAATTAGAGATACTATACGATTGCACCGAACAGTAGCATCCTGGAGAATGAAACATCCATTTGCAAAGCCTTTGAACTACAATTTTCTGCAGAACAAGACAGGAGAATCGGAGATGGCTCTGCCATTCCTAAAACTGACTGCACAATGTACCCTTCTCCAGAGCACCTGGGGTACCAGCTTCAGGCATATCCATACGGTCACATCACCATTATTCAGGGTAACGAGGTGTTTATCAGCTAGGCTGGGTAACAGAAAGGAAAACAGCTAACAAACACCATGGGACACATGAGGGAGTGTAGCTCCATACACACACAGCTTGGGCAGCAAGAGGCTTGCTTGCTTCTTCTACATCTTAGCCCGGCTGGGCCCAGGCTGGCTCCACACACCTCTCTCTCCTCTCCAGCACAGTTTCCAGGGCTTCTGGCATTAGCACCGCACCAAACCCAAGCCAGTGTTCAGGTGGCACCAGCCTTGAGGTGACCAATCCCTCCTCTGAAAGGATGCAGGGCTCAGATACCTGAAGGACTCCACAAAGCGGAACTCATCCCATATCAATAATCCCCTCTCGCCCTTTTTGGAGCCACTTGCTTCCCTGCACATCACGTGTGTAAGCACTTCTGGTGGAGCAAACGTGCCACCAAAGTCTCCCAAGGTGGGTCTGTGCAGAGCCAGCACGGGTGCAAAGCATTTATTAGGTCGGGCTCTGTGCCAGGACAGGCAGTTAAACTCTTGCGCCTGGCCCCGCATACAGCATGTCCCCGTCCCCACAGCGCCGCAGCTCGCGAGCCCTGCCAGACCAGAGCCAGCTCCACAAAGGGTCCGTTCTGCTGCTGCTACATTCCTCGCGCAGCCAATCTGCAACCCAGATAAACTCACTGTGAATAACTGCAGGTTTAATGGAGTCACACGTGTGTTTATAACCCTGACTCATAAGGTCAGAATTCAGGCCTGGATGCTTTTCCACCTCTTGAATTCCCCTCTGAATTTCAAAGAATTGGCTCTTTAGGACTGTGAATGTGTATTTTTTTTAATTGGAAGTTTGCTTTTTAAAATTTTTCTAAAGAATAGTATATATGCTTTAAAATATACATTTATATGCATATTGCTGTTAGTACTACAGACATCAAGTCTTCAGATTTCTCAGCTTGTCCACAGAAGAAGCAGCTTTTTTTTTCGCAATTATTTACACAGCAAACCAGATAAAGGCCTACTGTTGTTTCCTTGTCTTCCATTTACTTTTTTAACTATCTTGAGACACTGATCCACTCAGGGCAGGATCCATTCCTCTCCGTTACCTGCTCAAAAGCCCAAGCTTCCAAGAGCAAAGCACCCTGGAAGCATGCTGCAGCAGCGATGTTCGTTTCTGCCGTCTGTTAAGTACCAGGAGCTGCACGAAGCCTACGCCTGCCTAGGATATGTCTGATGCGGCAGGGTAAAACAAAGAAAAGGAAAAAAAAAAGCCATCTTCAGCTGCAATAAAAATCAAACACCCATTGGAAAGAAACCCATCTCTGTGACATTCAAAACTGTATTAGGAATAGATATTTAATGTGCACATACAAGGGAATACTACTGTAATGATGCTTGTCAGATACAGATTTTCAGGAAGAAAAAATAACTCCCTCTAATATACTAACCATAAATATGTATATTTTATATATGATCTGGAGCAGGTACTGCAGTTTTACTCCCCGCCTATGCCTACTGCAGAATATAAGATAAAGGTTAACACTGGAACTGTCATCAGAGGAAATGGACAGGGAAAAGAGACAAATGCCAATGCTGCCATCGTGAAAGAAATGTGGGCAAAATAGAAATGAAGCAGAATTATTTCTAAAAAGTAACACTGTGTCTGTTTATGTAAAGATCACCTAGCGCAACCAGCTCAACAGAGCCTAAGCGTGGCAGGACACATGAAACTGCAAGCTATAAAGTAAACCGGTTGGGGGAAACTCTCCGGGGCCACTGGCTCCTGGCTCTCTTTGACCGCTGCCTCCTCCGCATCCATTTACCCAGCCTCCAAGCTACTCTGCCTCCTCCATAGCCCTCCCCTTCCATCTGCTCAGCCCCTCCTCCTCCAGCAGATCTGTCCCCCTCCATCCATCTGCCTGCGTTCCCATGTGCCCCTTTTCCTCGCATTCATTCTTTCCTCAGCCTCCGGCAGAGTCCTCCATTGCATCCCCAAGCCACCCGATGCATCACCCCCCCGCGACCCACCTCCCAGCTGCATCCCCCCCGTCCGGGTTTCTCCCCTGCATTCCCTCATCCTGCACCAGGCCTCCCCTCCTGCAGCCATCTACCCCCCCCTCTCCGGGCCCTGCCTGCCGCATACCCCTCCCTGGCTGCCACTGCCCTCTCCTCGCATCGCACCCCGCCCCTGCTCCGCCATACTCCTCCTCCCGCGCCCCCCCCCCCCCCCCCCCGCTCCCCTTCCACGCAGCCCCTCCCTCCAGCGGTGAAGGAGCACCCGTGACCCCCGTCCACGGCGCTCCGGCCCCACCATCCCCTCAGAGGCGGCACCAGAGAGACGAGTCGCCTCAACACCCTCACTCAGAGCCAGCCTCCCCCTCCTCACAACGGTCTCCTCTGCGGGGACACAGCCGCAGCACCCATCTCCTTCCCACCCCACCCCAGCCGAGCGCGCTGGGGTTTGTAGTTTCCCCCCCGCCGCCTCTCCCCTCAGCGCCCGGCGACGGCGGGGGCCTCGGGACTACACTTCCCAGCAGCCTCGGCGGCGGAGGGGGGCGCTGCCCTCCGCCAGCCTCTCCCGCCGCTACCCCCCCCCCCCCCCCCAACACACCCCCCCCGCCACCTCCCTCAGCGCGGCGGGACGGGCAGCGGCGCCGCGGCGGGAGGGCCGAGGTCCGAGCCGCCCGCCCCGGGCAGCGCCGTGAGGGGCCGCCCCGTAGCCGTGCCCTGCCGTTACCTGGGAGAGACGGGGTGCGTGTCCGCGGACGGGAGCGGCGCGGGGAGGGGAGGGGGCGGGGGGGGGGGGGGGGCGCAGCCCTTCTGCTCTGTCAGATCGGGAGGAGGGGGGGGTGCGCGCGCGCGGCGGCGACGGGCGGTTGCCATGGCGGCGGCGGCGGCGGCGGCGGCGGCGGGGAGGGGACGTCGCGGCATCCCGCTACCCCGCCCCCAGGCCGCCGGGGCCCCGGGCGGTGCCGGGCCCGCTGTGGGGCGGGCGGGCTCCGGCCTCTCTCTGCAGCGTCCTGACGGGAATGGGGCGGGGGGGGGAAAGGGTGGGGTTTTCCCGACGAGCTCCACACAAAAGGAAAAGCCCACTGCACCGCCGGGGTGGCTGCCCGCCCCGCCGCGGCCGAGGCTGCGTTTTGGCAGCCCCTGGAAGGTGTGCGTGTTGAGGCATCCTGGCGGGAGGCAGGCGGGGGAGGGCCTCTCCCTGTCGGACCGCTGCGGCGGGAGCTGCAATGGCGCGGTCCCTGGCGAGGGAGGAGGGTGTCGGTGCGGGAGCAAAACGCCGCGGCGTCCCGGCTGGCTGCTGGGCCACCGCCGTGCGCTCTGCGCTCGCTCTGTCGTCGGGTTTTGGGGGACGAGCACGCTTAGAATACAAACCTCGACTGCTTCCACTTCACCGGGGAAAGGGACAATGCGCGTTTGTCCTCTATAGGCATGCAGAAGGGGACTCGGCACCATCTTTGCTAGCGGGTTTCGTTGCTTTCATGTAACAGTAAAGGAACGGATTTGGGGATTTTGCCTCTTCCTTGGACCAAAGTGATGCCTGGTGATCACGGGCAGCCTCACAGGACGGCACCACCCAGTTTGTATCCTCTGCTGAGGGTGGATGTTACCTAGCATTTCTGAAATGTGACTCTTGATATAAACACCCTGGTCCCTGCGAGGGGAGCGATGCGGTTATAAACCTTTCCAAAGATGTCATTTCACAGTTAATGCAAGGCAGCCTATGTCTGTATTGACACCAAAAGGGGCAGTCCTGCCTCTCTCTCTGATCATGGCTATGCTTTTCTGTTTGTTCTTTACATGGCAATAACGCTTATGTTGCCATCTGGCAAGGCAAGCCTGGTATCTGATCCGGTGGAAAGCCAGTTATGCCCCTCCAAAAAAATTACCAGAGTTCAGCTGGATCAAGTTCCTGAACTAGGTGACCCATGCTAGAGGAAGGAGAGGAGACACGGAGGCTGGAGCAGCCCATTGACATCCCATCAGATCTGAGCTGCGTTTCCGCGTGCAGCTGCACCACTGCAGCGAGTCCTTACTGCTGGAGCTGCCTCATGACGGCTCTGAGAGTGTCCCACTGACGATGTGATGGAGTGATCTTGTGTTCACTCCCAATAATGACACGGGGTTTCTCTGGAAAATGTCAATTGTAGTCACCGTAAGGTAGCAGCATGAGGCTGTATCTCACAATAAGGCCCTCAGAAATGTTAACTGACACAACTGAAAAAGCGGGGATTGAAACTAAAAGCTCAGTATGCCTCTTAAACAATACAGCATGTGTGACTGTGTCACTCGTATATCTACAGATCTTGCTTCCCTCAAAATCATGTGGAGATTCTTATGCCTTTGTGAGTATTTTAGAACTGGGGCCAAAACCGTGATGAATTCATAACAGCTGCAACTCTGGCTTCCCCTTTTTCCAGATTTCTTCGAACTTGCCTGCCCATTACATCAATTCCTGCTGGTTTTTCACATACCCAAAAGCATAGATGCTGTGCAGACCCTACAGAGCTCAATGCTTCTTGGGCAGAGCAGATCATAAGCAGCCTCCTCCCAGCACTGCCACAATATCCCTTCCTACAAGACTATATACCTCTTATCACATTAGGCAACACATTAACTGCTTTGTCTGGGTATCATATCCCCCAGGTAGGAAATTGTGACACGGAGAAGGTCTGTTATTTAGTCATAATCTCCATTTATTTGGTTTGGTATTTTTTTCCCTATCCTTTTTTTTTTAGTAATGCTTGAGTTGAGTGTGGCTGCTTCCTAGTGGCAGAGTCCTGGTTTGAGTGACACAGGATTAATTTCTCTTTCAGTAATTTTACTTTTCAGTAATGTCTCTTCTAATGCTTGGGAAAGCTGCACTTTTAAATGATTCTAATGTCTGAACTTGTGAAAATACTTACTTTATAGCCAGCTATGGTATGCGGGTTTTGAGGTCTCAGTGTTTTCAAGCTCTCCAGGTGCAGGGACGAGTAGGGGCGAGAGCCGGGCGCTTGACCCAAGGTGGCCAACAGGGTTATTTCATACCATGAACATCACATTCAATATAAATTAGAAACTTTACTGAGGAGTTCTCTCTTCCTTGATGGCTGCGATCCTGAGAACTTCTTGCCCCGGTGCTGGAACCCTGAGCCCTTCCCTTGCTCCTGAAGCCATGGCCAAATCACTCGCAGTGTCCAACATTTGCTGTCCACTGCCAGGAGTGCACAGCTTCTTCCTGATAGAATTGGCTGAGTATAATCCTTGTATATTTTATATTGGTATTGGGATCAATATTGGTTCTTTAGTATTATTAATGTTAATTATCTAGTGTTATTCTATTAAATCTGTTTATATTTCAACCTTCAGGTTTCCTTGTTTTTCCCCGATTCCCCTTCTTAGGTGGGGAGGGGTCATCAGGTGATAGAATAATTGTCTAAACGACAATAAATTGTTGTGGGTTCCTCAAACCATAACAGGTACCCAATGCTACTGCTGACCTCCCTTTGAAAAGTAGTTGCTCAACAGTACCAGTAGCAATACCAGTGTCACCCTAGTTGGACCCCTCAGAGGGAAAGTTTGGTAAGCATTGGTCTACACAGTGTGCCGAGATCCGCTAAGTGCCTGGGTCGGCAGGAAGAGAACCACATCTCCAGGTTCCTAGCACTGAACACTGCGTACATGTAAGGATCGTAGGATAATTCAAGTTGGAAGGAACCTCAGGAGGTCATCTAGTCCAGCGAGACAACCAGAAGTTCATAAACTTGTTAACAAGGCAAGAGAATGGTAGCCGTGAGTGTGAAGTTTCATAGCCTTTCCTATGCCCCAGTCAGACAAACTCCAGCAGATCTGGCTGGTGTGATGCAAAAAAATACTGCTTCCCCGACCATTCATTCTGTCTCCTTACCGAAGGTTCCTGCCTCCACAGCAGTCACTGGATTGGAAAACACTAATCCATTTTAATACAAAATACAACATTAAAGTCATCTTTATCAGCAGTTTAAGCTAATTTGCTGGACCTTGTATTGAAGCAGCTGGGACTAATGCATGTGTTTCATTCCGCCAACTGCTGCGAGGCAGTATTCTCAGGCAAAAAGAAGGTAAGAAATTGCTGGGAGGAGGTGTGACGCTTTAGGCCACCGAAACTTGTTGCTACTATGAGTATATATATTTTCACGGCTTACATCTTTTTATTTTCTGATAGAAGCTATAAAGCTAGCAGTTGTGGATAAGACATGATGTTGGTGGGTGTCAGCGGCTGTGGTTAGGCGGGCTCCAGCTGTGTTGGTGGAGGAGAGCATTACTCACAGCCAGACCCCAGAGACTTATGCCCCTTTCCAGCGATCTGCAAATCTGCCAGCAGAGCTGATTGTGTGCCCTCTCTCTCTGATTTATTCTAGTGAGTTCAATCAGAAGCTGATATAAATTAATGTAACTCTTTTGCCGTGAATATTTGATTTGGTTCAAAAGTGTCTCTTCAGCTAGAGTAATTGCAGACGCTATCAGATAAGTTTAAAGCTATCCACTTTTAGGGTCTGTGTCAGATTAACAAAACTGGTTTCTGAATTGATTTGGTTATCATTACATAAATTCCATAGACTGTGTCTAACTCAGATGGCTAGCACAGCCTTTTAGCAAAAAGTAGCAGCGAGCTTCATTTGTAACCTCCTCCCACATACAAAGTTCTGCAGGAGAAGGTTGAAAACACATGAGTTGCCTATGAATTATGAACTGCCCTTTGCTTTTGTCTTCGCTTCCCCTCTCAATTATATTTAACTAGACTACAGGAATTATTGTGCCTTCATAATAATCTTTAATGCTCACATGCAAACATAACTCTTTACCGAAGGTCTTAACAGGCTACATTCAAAAATGCTGTAATAATGGAAGGTGAAAAACAATAGGGAAGCAATAGGGAAAAGAAGGTGCATGTTGCATATTCATGGGCATTAACCTTCCAAGGGAAGTTATGCACAACTCAATAAAGGCATCAGTAGACACACTCTGTTAGTTTTCATACACACATAGTAATTGTTCTTCTGCTTAGGTATTTTTATGGTATGGTATTTACCAGTATGACACATCCACCGAATTTTCTCCTAGGAAAGACCCTCGGAATCTGAACCTTGAGAAATTGTGATGGAGTGGCAACACAGAAGGATTTAGTCAACATCTTTCACACAAGGTACATCTCAAAATGCTGTGAAATGTTAACAGAGAACAGTTTAAGGGAATGTAGTTGATTTTCAAGTGAGATTTCGGTTAAGACAGAAAGTGAACGTAGGAATGGACATGGGAGTTTGTATTTATCTGGTCAAATGTAGACATCTGTCTTGTAGATATTTGCCTCTGAGTTAGCTTTCCTCTAATTTTTTTCATGGTAGAGAGAGAGAGAGGTACTTCAGGAATACAATTCTCACTTTGACCAAGGTGAACTGCGCCCTGAGGATTTTTAATTTTTTCCAGTTTTATCAGCATAAAGATAGGCATTTGCACTGTAGATGCCCAAAGGTAAGCAACAGGAGTCCCACCTATTGTGTTTGTTGCATCGTTAGAGCAGTAGAAAGAGAAAGCTGTTATGGCAGTTATGACTAGATGGATTAAAATGATGAAGAACAAGCCAATGCCAGATTAACGGAAAATACAGGTAGAAAAGAAGACAGACCTTTGAGATAGATTGAAGCAAGCCCACAGTAGGTTGAAGAAACCAGTTCTTCTGCTTTGTGTCTTTAGACAGAAATTAGAAGAATTAACAGGAACTAGAATATTGTGTTTCTTTTCTGTGTATACTTAACATGCAGAAGCATTTTGCCTGTGTTGGAGCATTACTCTGGAGAACGAATAAGAAAGTAGCTTACAGTAGTCAAAACAGAGAGAGAGGAAGACTTGGACAGAAACCGCAGAGAAAGCAGAGTCAGGCCCAGGGAGCTGCGTGTCAGCAACTGTTAAGTGAAAGCTGGGACAGGGGAAGGAAAGTTTATTCATATCATCCTATTCCTGCAGCAGACCACCAGACAGTATCAGGTGACTAAGTTCCCTTAATCTGTCGGCTAGGCTTGACAACTAACAAGAAATCTCCTGCGATGCACAATTAAAAAAGAAATGTTTGGCAGTATAACTCTTTCATGGTAGGGCGTGAATTTTAGGCTGGCTTGCTAAAGGTGCAACGCTTCTGGAGTTGCACCCTGTCCCGCTGCAGTAAGTTTGAACCTCATTGCCCAATTTCAACGACATTTGCAAAAGGGTGGAGGTCTTAGTGGTAACTTGAGTTCCGTTTAGTTTTGTAGTAAGTAGCATGGTAGAAAGGATGGGCTCAGCTGGTGCCCCCACTGAGCACAAGGTAAGCAGAACTTTGCTGTTAAAGATGTCATCTGGCAACAAGATGCCCAGTCTGCATGCATAAAATGACCGACAGCTCCACGTTTAGTGCTACTTGCAGCACCTACTTCTGTGCACAGTTGCAATACCATGTATGACCCACAGGCAGCTGTTTTATTGAAGTGATGAGGGATAAGTGGAGATGGACACAAAAACATGGGATCCTAGGCTTTGATAGTTTGAACCAAACAGTTACATCACTTGAGCCTGTTAACTCAGGCAGAGCCATTCATTTTAAGTCCTGATGGTATATATATTATTCTCCTTCCCCTGTAGATGTTTCTCTGACTTGAAAGTGGCAGTTTCAAATAAGGGAGATGTTGGGCAGCTTTTAGCACACAGTGTTTGGATGCCCAAACCACCAGAATAAACAAAGCACAGTCTAATACATATTAATGGTTTGCCCAGCATTTTTGATTTCTTAGGCATGTTAGTTCCAGTTCTGCAGTGTGAGATATTAGAAGGTGAAATCCAGTCCTGTAAACACATTCATCTGGAAGAGAAGGTAGCTACATTTAAAGAGCGTTCTTTAAGGTATCAGTAATCCTTTCTAGGACTGTCTCAAATAGTCCTTTGAATAGTGTTGTGATCAATGGCAGTGAAGGTGGTTGTGTTGGAGAAGGATGCACTGAAAATTGGTGTCCTGGTGTCTGCCTAAGTGTAGAGATTCTGTGGGGCAGGAGGTAAGCACACCAGAGGCCATGTATCTGCATCGGAAGAACAACTTGTGTAATTTACTGGTAACTTCTTAAACTCCCATCACTGAATGTGTAAAATGTTCTGAGTAGGTAGGAGCAATGTAGTAAATGGCAAGATGTAATTACCGATTAAAGTTTAGCCAAAGTTCCTAACTGAAAACTTTAAAAGAAGTGTTTAAGGAAAGCAAGAAAGTTAAATAAGATATACTGATCATTGTGAAGAATCTCTTTTCCCTTTCTGCTCCTCTTAATCTGATTACCATAAGGAACATGCAGTGGTTTCCATGTGAACAACTTAATCTGGTTCATATTTTGAGACTAAAATTGGGAATCTTTTTTTAACTTCAAAATTTGGACTGTATTTGGACGATGTGTGTTTTGTTAATGTTCATTTATCTAATAAATGAGAAACATGATTGTTGGTAGAGGGTCAGTGGCACAAAGACCAGTATCTCATAAAAGAGCAGACATTGGTATCACAGCTTTGGTTAAAAATATTTTAAATTACTATAACATCCCGTTCACATTCTCGGGGGGAATATTCACTGCCTACGTTTAAACATCTAACTTACATGCCTAAATTAGGAGGCTTGTCTCCCTAGATGCCTTACATAGTTGAAGGAGTGAGAGAGGCTCCTCCAGAGAGCAGTTCAGACTATGTTAGTTAGGCTTCTGCTCTGAATTATCATCTGGAGGAGCCTCTTCAACTTTGAATGCTGTTCTGTGCTATTCTTTGCATCTTTTCCTTGGCAACAAAACTGACTTAACTGGTCTCCACCCCCCAACACTTGTTCTTGCCCTCTGCTTTTGCGTACCACTCTGTCGCTTGAGCTGGTACAGCTGTTGGTGTGGCGGCACCGTCAACTAGGTTGGTGAAATCATCTGGGTTAAAAGGAACCCTGAGAAGGAAGGTGTTACTGTTAACCTAAGTCATGTCTCTGACCTGGTTTGTTGCATGACCTTGAAAACAGTTAAACCTGCATAGCTGAGGAAGTGTTGAGCTTTAGCAAGAGACAGAAATGAGTTGTTGAACTCAAGGACCTCTTTGCTAAGTGTGCCACCAAGAAAGATACGTCAAATTTGGGATGTAAGTTAAGGAGACTGAGTCCTGTATCTAAGCATTGTTCTGTTCCAAGTACATGGTTTTTATACCATTACAGTTTCACAAATATCACTGAAGTTTTTTATGGTTTGCGTCACTGTAAGAAAGAGATAATCTAGCCTTATATCTCTATTAGCCATGTAAAAATGGTCATAATTTAAACAAAATAACTTACAGGATTTACAAACATACCATGTAAACATATGCTACACTTTATAAATAAACCAAAAAGCAATGGCAATCAAGTTTGATTAGCTCAAGAAGTTCCCTACCAAGAGCTGCAGAGCCTGCGGGAATAGTGTTGAAAGACTAACATGGGTTTGAAGGAGCCAAATAGAATGGGTTTGGACCTACTGCTGTTTGGGGGGAATCCCGAGAGTGAACTACCCGAGATCGATGCCTAAACAGGTCCCCAGGAGAGAGCTAACAAGCACAGGGGACAGCTGGGTGCTCAGGCTTGTTCCTTTGACCTCAGCATAGGACAGAGTGTAGACATGTCTTAAGTGCCCAGTTGTAGTCCTGTGGTGGAATGAGTACAACAGAAACACACAGGTTCATACAGATTGTTTGAGTACTTACATTAATTGTATACAGGCTTTGAAAACGGAAGTGGTTAATACCATATATCAGAAGCACTTTAGTGTTCCATACGTACTGCTAAAATAAAGCCGCTTACATTCCTAGTTAGTAGCTCTACCTGCAACTCAGCAGAGCTTTGGCTGGCTCTTAGATCTAAAAATAAAATTCTCCTTCCTGAGATACCATACACTTCAGTGATATTCTCGGTAGGAATGGCATGCAAAAGTGGAATAGATTATATTAATTGTTGTGTAGAAGCTTTCCATCCATTGCATAGGAGACTCTCATTACATTCTTCATTGCACCATATGGCATCTAAGTATAATGTGATAAAATTACTAATACAGGGCAATAAATAACATTATGATTATGTGTTATAGGTGCCACCTCATACGTGCACAAGTAATTATAGTTGGAATGAATAATGGAGATTTGAGTGTTATATATTAGAGGAATATATTAGAAAGGACACAGTTTGTCATTAAGGATGGGAATTGTCTCATCTGACTTCACGAATTCAATAAGTAGATGTCCACACCAAGCCAGTCATCTGTGACTGTATCTGTGATCAGTGGAGAGGAAGAGGCACTTCAGAAGATAAATGGCACCCCCCCCGGTCTTAGACAAATATTTTCGGAGGAATGCATCTCAAAATCTCAAACAAACAAAATCTTCAGCAACATCTTACAGGGGAAAAAAAGAGAATACATCCAGAAAAACCTGGTCACGTACTATAACCTTTCTCAAATGAATTTCCAAGTTTATTCTCTGCTTCAGTGGGCGATCACCAGTAGTGAAACTTTTGATTATGTTTATTTAAGCCATTTTTGACACATTCCAGTGATGAAAGTTTCACCATTTCTCTAGGCAGTCTATACCAATGCTTAATTTTCCTTAATCCTGGACAGTTGTCTAGTGGTTTAATGTAAATCTCCTTTGCTGCAATTTATCCCCATTGCTTGTTCTGATAGACACAAACAACAGTTTATTTTATCCTTCTGTGCAACTACTTTATACATATTTAAAGATACCCCCCCCACCGCCAAGTTTTCTCTGTTCTTGACATCATTATATCTTGACACTGAACTGAAGTGCTAGTAAAGTGATACTAGTAGGATTTATGTACAGTTAAACCTTTTGGACAAAGCATAAGTGGTAAGTGGAGTCTGTCACTCCTGGCTAACTTGGAGTTCTGTCCTTCCTGATTCAGTCAGGGGGAGGAGGGGGTTGAGTGTTTGGTTGTTTCTGTCCCTCTTTTAGGGACACTAAATGGTTCACAGCTTTCAAAGGCATGATGCCTACACTCACTTGTGAAAATGTGGGGACTTGTTAAGCAGTGTTTACAAGTGTAACGTAGTTTTTGACTCATGTCTGCCTTTTTTCTTTTCACTTGCTGTTTTCACGGGGCTTCCATGCTTTCTAATTTCTTTACAGTGATACCTTCCTAATTTCCACAAAGCATTACACAGAAATCCAGCCATTTTGTTTGTGTGCACTGAAATATGCTTACGGATCTTGTGAGTTACCCTTACCACAGAACATTTCACAGAACGATACATTATACCACAAAATTATTCTTAACATTTTAATTTAAAACATATTTTTCTTTAGATTAGTTCATAAAGAGAGAGGAAGGAAGATATTTAGCTCCAGACAGCACAGCAATAGAAATCAGTTATTTCTGTACAGTATCATCCCTTTGAAATATCACTAAATGATTTCCAGAGAGAGGAAGAATGTAATTTAATGATCCCTTGCACAGCTCGAACACCTTTCATCAGAGCATCTCAAAGCATTTCAGACAAGCCTGAAAGCTTGTCTGTTTTTCCCCAACTGTATCAGTTGGCCTAATAAAAGATATTATGTCTTCTTACACACCTTGTATTGTTTAGCACTCAAAGCGTTATCATACTTGTTTTACAGATAACTAAAAAGGGCAGAAAGAATCCACGTAGTTTTATTTCAAACAATGAATCTAAGATGAACTCTGTGGGGTCCCGTTTTCACTGAGTCTCCAGGACTCGCAGAATCCATGTTCTCAGATTACAGGTAGACGTGTGGAGCAAAGTCGTCGTCCCACTGACATCAGTGGCAAAATTCGCATTGATCTGAATGAGGCTGAAATTGCGTCCTAGCTTTCCTAACTGCTGCCTGCCAAAATCGACTTCAGACCTGTGCATCCTTCCTGCCTTATGCATCACCATCGTAAATGAAGGTTCTGCGGTCCACGCCGCGTCTGCCGTTACGTTCTCAAGAAGTGATTGAGATAAATCTAAATGAGGAATGAGAGACCCCGGCAGCAGGAGGGGCCTCTGCACAGTGAGTGTAGGGTGTGTGGCTAACAGTCTCCTTGCAGTTACTGCAGATGGATCCATCTGCCTGTTATGTACACACTCTGTGCTGACGAAAGGAGCCGTACGAAGAGCTGCTTAAATCGGCTCGCCCTGACGTGGATGTGTGCTGTCCTTACCCACGAGTGTCCCAGGTTGCAGGTGTGCTTCCAACACCACCGCAAGGACTGTGTCAGGTCTCTGCTATCATGTCTGACCTTTTCTAATTAAAGGAGAGTCCAACTGTTCTGAGAAAATCTAGAGATCTCTTCCAGCTCCATTTTTGCCTAATTAGGACTGTGGATTTGGGCACACAGCACCCAATACACCCAAAGCAAGTGTTGTCTTAAGGAACTAAGAGTCTTAAAAAATGATCAATAAGTCTTTCTACTACAGCGTCCGTGGAGTATGCACTATCATCAGAATCCATATTTTACAACAGAAATATAAGCATTTTAAAATACAGATTAAAAAAAGGAACATGAAGGCAGAAAATGCTTTCGTATGCAGTGTACAGATGTCATCTTCTGCTATTAAGGATACCTGAATATAGTCCTGGTGAGAAAAAGAGGATTTGTACTGTCTCACTCCCTATATTGTCTATTTGTCTCTTGCTACAGGGGTCTTCTCGAGCTTGATGGAGGTGTGGCCACCCAGTCTTAGTATATTCTTGATGATTTTCTAGCAAAATGCTCACTGAATCCTCTGGCTGTTGTGCTAGACTGAGAACAGAAAGCTCTGGCTCATCTGGCATTTGTTATCTACAGCTGCCTTTCCTCTTTCATAGGTATTTCAGGTTATGGATAAGCTAGAGGAAAAAAGAGAGTTTTTCATACTGCCAGTTTCCATTTGAAGGTAAAGAAAACCAAAGAGCTGAGGTCAGAGAGTAACTCCTAGGCTCACAGAAACGTTTTCTTGTCTTTTTGGCTGAATTAAATGTTGGTCTTTCTATTACATGTTGTATTATGAGCTGCTTGCAAATCTTTGTATCTGATCATTCTCTCATAGTGTTGGAAAACAATATGTGGGAGTTTCTTTCCATACTAGATCCTTGTGGGTTACTTGCTAGTAAACTAATTTTACATGACTCAGATTTAAATAATAAAAAGGCTTAACTCCAGTCTGAGAAGAGTTTATTGTCCACAACTGTAGCCTAGAGACAAACTCCAGCACCTTTGGGACTCAGCTGAGGCAGCAATTAGGCAGCATTTTATTGTGATGCAGTGAGTGCGCAAAAGATGAAGCTGGACTACTCTCAAGAGCTTAGAAACAAAATTGGCTTCCTGGAGAGAGAACATAAGAAATCTGGCAACCTAAAAATATTTAAAGAGCTTAGGGCTCCCAGGGGAGAATTTCAAACTATTGAAGTAGAAAAGACTGAGCATTTGCTAAGATTGAAAAAAAAAAAGGGGGAGGGGCTTACATGAAAAACAACAACGTGTACAGATTCTTTTTTTTACTGTAGCATGTTTCAAAAGGGAAAATATAATAAACCTGAAATCAATCAGTAGCACAGACTTCAATGCAGCGTTCCAAATCAAACAGCCCTGGCTTGAAAACAGGAGTCAAAAGAGATCTTTTTTTTTCATTTCAGAATTATAAGGGATTGAGGCCAAGAAACCATTAAATGAGGTGAAAGGTCTAGGCTAGAGGGCATCTTGAGCAAGTCTAATGAAGTCATGGTTGCTTCAGCGGCCACGTTCCCAAAGGGTTTTGCTGTCTGTCACTGCGTCTCTCTGTTCCCCCTCTGAATCTGGCTCCCTGGCCTCTGCGGTTACGTGCCAGAGCGTGCCCCACCAGGCGCCCTACGAAGCCCTGCTCCTAGCAGCCCCGTAGCCTGTAGCATCCCTCTTTCAAAACAAAGCCCCACAAAATGTGATTTATCTCGCCTGTCATTTGACATGTGCCGTACAGACGTTTACCTGTGAGCTAGCTGTGCCTGACTCCCTGTATTGTCAGCGGGGAGCAGCAGGAGTTTACAAGGCACAATTTAGCTCAACTGAGTGTAAATTTCTATCGTATGCCGAAAGTGCCTGTTTCTGTCTTGACTTAAAACGGCATCCTAAGGTGAGGAACTCACAAACGGACACCTACAGTTTAAACATCTACATTTGCTCAATGAACTCTACCCACACAACCAGCATTACGCCGGTTCAGACTATGTATTAGAGGTTTCTCTGCTGCACTTAGGCTGTGCCTTCACGCACCCTGTCTCTAGGACTAAGACGAATTAGGTGAAACAGTTTAACTTACTTCCCAACAGTAACAAGAGGGTGCAGAGTATTTACCTTATTGTAGCCTCTTCCCTTTCTTGCCACCGTTCTTCTGCATTATGCTGACAGCCCTGTCCACGTAGAATGGTTTAGGTTGGGAGGGACCTTAAAGATCATCTAGTTCCAACCCCCCTGCCAGGGGCAGGGACACTTGATAGGTTGTACATCACTGCTCCAGCCAAGTTTGGGGGATGAGGGCCAGCTGTCTGTAAGGAGGGAGGGATGGGGGACACCACAGAATGGGAGCGGAGGAGGCTGGTGGGGGGAAGGAAGCATGCAGAGGGAGGGAGGGCCAGGATGCTTTATGTGCTGTGGTAAGTAATGTATCAGGCATCCTCAGGGCAGTGGAGTTTGCAGTCCTGGGCTCTGCGTGTGTAATGCAGTTGAGGGACCAATCCCCCGGGCTCTCCACCTGCGTCCTGGAGCAAGAGCAGCCGGGGCTGCGCTGCGGGTAGGGAACACACCGCATGGTATGGCTCTGGCGTGAAATAAACCCTGCCACACACATCCTAACTGTGCCTGGTATTAACACCCTGCTTCCATTGCACAGCTCCAGAATCACAGAGGCCAGTCCATCAAATGACAAAAGAAACCCTGAAAGATCTCTGAAGGATTTCTGCACCAAGGGGCAGAGCCAGGTGACCGACTGAATTAGAGAGTCTTGCTTTGCTCTTCTGTACCTGAGTAAACTTAATCTGCACAAATTTTTGATGTCTCTGTTGACTTTGACAGAGCTACGCTAGTAGGCGAAACTAGTCAATGGTTTTTAAATAGTCCCCTGAGGAGTACCCATTCTGTGCTGAACGTATTCAATTCCTTCTCATAGTCCCAAGGCTTCCCTTTCATGTATTCAATGCCATAGGCTTCCCATTCGGTTGCTCTGTTGCTAGTTTGGAGGTTTCTATGCTCTCTGACTGTGATTTTCAGGGCAGAGAACGTTTGTTGCAGTTATCTTTGATGCAGCAGCGTAAGGTCCCAGTGTCAGCCAGCTGCCCAGCATTGCAGGCCTTTTGTTGAGCCCTACACGCAGTGCCGTACATATTGTAAAGCCGTCCCGCTCATCCTGCTCTTGATTATTGCTAAATTGCCCAGAATCCATCTCTTTTGTTTGTCAGAAATTAGGCACCTCTGGTAAACAATAAACAGCAGGGGAAAAGACGGCATTATCCTCTCTGGAGCCTACCAGCGTAGCAGCCAGTTTCTGGATACTCCATTCATAGCCCAGAAAGCAAAGCGCTGGCTGGTGCGCAAATGTAACAGCAAACACAGCGTTCCCCGGGGAAGCTGAGCTGTGATGTGCGCAGACGACGTGGAGCGGTTCTGGATGAGCAGAGGACATGCGTATGTCGGGGTGCTGCAGACAACCATGGCTCCGGTATTGTGCGCTGCAAGGCCAGATGTATATTTAAGGCATTTCCTGCTTCAGCAGTGTCTGCTAGGAATATGATACACATTTTCTATACGGCCAAAAGACCTAGTGTAAATGCAGTCACGTCTGCGGGAGAGGGGGAATCAGGCCCTATGGCCAGGACTGGCGTGGAAGTGCTGCCCAGCCACTGCCACGTCAGTGATAAGGAACAACACACGCTGCACGGCACCCCGTGGAGCTGGAGAGGGGACAGTGCTGAGGACCTGCTCAAATACACCCATCCTGGACTTCACCAGCCAACCTGCTTTGTGCTGGAGATCCTGATGCTTTGCTGAAGTGATGCAGAAGAGAAAGCACTGTGGAGGGCAGGTTCAGCAGTACGTGGGAAGGCACAGCCTGGGCTGTGAAGGGAGGTGGATATACCTGAAACAAGTTTTGGTGCTGACAGCGGCGATCTGCAGCTTCAGAGTCAGGGCCTCACGGTAGGAATCCAGAGCCACGTGCCCTTTTACAGTACACCCTTTGTTGCTGGAAGAGCATCCACAGACAAAGCACATTTTTGCAGCAAGACTTGAAAGAAGCAGGTATGATCCTTTGTCATATTGCTCAGTGACAAGAAAATAAATGTTTTTATGCATACCAAGATGTGACTAGCTTGTCAGTTATGTAACCCGCTCGTTCATGCTGTTCTCATGATCTATGAGTAGTTTTTCTGACAACAGACCTTACACAGCTTCTTAGCCTTCAGAAGCACTAAGGATCTGGGGTATGTTGCACTGAACACGATGGGTACCTATGGAAAGGTCGGAGAGTCTGACATGCTCTCTGCTTGTGGCCACACATTTGGTGTTCTCAGATTAGCCCAACTCTGTGATATGCAGCGATTTAGAAACAAGCAGACTCATTCGGAAGTCTTTTTTCTTTTTAATTTTAAAGTTGCATGTTTAATAAATAGTTCACCCAAAACACAGCTTATTTTATAGTAGAGACCTGATAGGAGACCACACATGCAAAGTGTTGGGTCAGAAAGGGTTAGTTTAGGACACGCATCAGACACTTTAGAAACACCAGCAGTGCTTTGTGCTTTTGTTGAGATGTGCTTTGACCATCTGAAAGTGTTCTACAAACTGAAGTAGCAGTCATGCCTCTACCATAAGAGGTGTCAACATTACTCCCATTAGAGATAGGAAAAGGAAAAACACAAGGGGCAGGGATTCGTCTGTTGTTGGTGGCAGAGCTGGGATTGGATTCAATTTTTGCTCTGAGCACCAGTGTTCTTTTTCTGAGGTGTTATCTCAGCCAACCCTTAGCTGATGAGTAGTGGGGCAGGAAGCAAAGTAAAGCCTAATGAAGCCAACATTCCTCTGAAAGTAGATCAATACTAATGGAACTTGAGTAGCTGCTTTGAAATTACTACAGGTTGACACCTCAATAAAAGTCAGGAAGATCAAGACCTGTGTTTTTTGGGGAGGAAAGAGGTCCTATGGGCAAAACTCACACAGATTAAAACCAGACTGTAGCTGGAGGATTAACTTCTGATTATGGGATCCGTTTATCTGCTCTTCATAGAATCATAGAATGCCCAGGTTGGAAGGGACCTTTCAGATCATCTAGTCCAACCATCAACGTAACACTGACAAAAAACATCACTAAACCAGATCTCTAAGCACTATGTCCACCTGTCTTTTAAATACTTCCAGGGATGGTGACTCAACCACTTCCCTGGGCAGCCTGTTCCAATGCTTCATAACCCTTTCAGTGTAAAAATTTTTCCTAATATCCAATCTAAACCTCCCCTGGTGCAACTTGAGGCCATTTCCTCTTGTCCTATCGCCTGTTACTTGGGAGAAGAGACCGACCCCCACCTCTCTACAGCTTCCTTTCAGGTAGTTGCAGAGGGCGATAAGGTCTCCCCTCAGCCTCCTTTTCTCCAGGCTGAACAACCCCAGCTCCCTCAGCCGCTCCTCATAAGACTTGTTCTCCAGACCCCTCACCAGCTGAGTTTGATAAATGGTGTTACTTTCCTTGTTTTATAGTGATTTTATTTTGTACCTGGAAATTCCAGCTGAAATGAACCTGTTGTTCACTAGATGCTCGGAAAATGAATGTCTGAGGTCCCCATGACATTCCTGAGCAGCAGATAGAATAAACCTAGTCAGGGAGATGGCAGAGGCAAGGGGACTTGCCTCAAGACACTGAAATGGGATGGCACCGCATGAAACACAGCCTAGGTCTCTTGAATCCGGGACACTATCTGGCTCTCTGTAGACATCCACATGGACAGACTCACTTTCACAATTACAGGTTCTAGGGCATGGAACAGAGGGAGAAGAAATCAAACAAGATCCCTTCCCTGGGCGGAGAGGATCCCAGATGAAGTCCTTTGAGTGCCATTCTGGTACAGAATGCTTTTTTAGCTTCTGTCATGTGATCCTGTTGCAGTTACAACTTCCTCAGAGCATCCTCCTTGGCTTCCTCTCTGCCGGTCTCCTCGTCCTCTGCTCGCCCCACTCCTGGGCAGAGGCTGATGCTGTCTGGACATTCCTTGGGGAAATGAGCTTCTCTCTGGGACGGCATGCTCCCTTTGGAGAAAGAGAGGGCTGTGATTATTGCTCCCAGAAGAACTAGAATAGTTCCTTACCCACAGCAAGAAAATGTTATTTTGGGGCAAAAGGGAGCTGTAATGTTTTCCTGTTACAGTAGTTGGCAGCATTTCTCTATAGCCCAAACAGTTCTTTCTTAATGGGATCTTTACTCATTGCTGTCTGTTTACTAGAGGGAGAGAAGTATATGAACAATTTTGGAATTAGAAACAAAAAATACTGTCAGTAAGATAGGCTTAAACCCTGGGAGCCCAATAGTGACCGAGCGAAAGAACAGCAGAGCGTGACCCAGAACCAGGAGCCTGGGCTGAGGGGAAGCCGGTGGCTAGGTCCAGAGAAGGGTTGTACGGATGGTGATTTTCAAAGGATAAGCTATTTGGAATAGATACAGTAAGCACATCACTTGCAGCTTTTTCTGGGTTCATCCAGATGTTTCAACTTAATAAATTTGAGTGATGGCATGGAGAAATGGGAACCAAATGAGTTAGCTGAGACAACTGCGCTTGGAGGCCGAGGTAGCCGAGTGAGCTGATTGAAGACATGGAGCTGCATTTCAGGGAAATGCATAAGTTAGGCAGCAGCCTGCCTCTCCTGCAGAACTGATTATAAGCCATCCGATCACCCTGATTTTCCTCCTATTAACATCTTGTCTCTAATCCCCCTTTGCTTCAAGGGAAGGGTACTGGAGAGGCTGCTGTGGGTTAACCCTGGCAGGACTTGTCGTACTCTGTAGCTTCACCTTACAGTGGCTTCACAAACCTGGCACACAAGGGAGGAACGAGCTCTTGCTTCAGGGAATGCCGGAAGGGCCGCTTGTTCAGCTCGTTGCCAGTGCTTGCCTCTATTTTCCCTTATCGGTGTGAGCTCTAGGTCTTCTCCACAGCTCCCCATGCAGCTGCAGCCCTGGCACTTCACCAGACGCCCTCCTCCAAGCCAGGCACCTACCACAAATACACTGTCTCATCAGGAACAGACATCAGCCCTCAACTAGAAGGGAAGCCGCTTGATTTTGGGCATCATTTTGTTCCTCGGAGAGAGTGTTGCCCGTGTTGTGGCACCGGTGGCTGACACAGCCAGGGTATAAGCTGCTCTTGTAGCTGTAACCACGGTGTAGGAGGTGTTAAATGTAGTGCATGTGTTGCACTGAACACGTTTGAAGGTTGGGTGCATAGCTGGATGGTAAAACGGTAAACACCTTAGGCCTAAATACCACAGGAAAACCCCTCACTTACATGTATATCAGATGTGTTTTCCTCATGGCACCATTCTTTAACAGATGGCTGTTAAACCCCTTTTCTCTGTGTTCAAAGGAGCAGAGGAATGTTTGCATCCCATCCCAAGGCAGCTGCCTGACCTGACCCCCCACAGCATTTGGGGAGGTTTGCAGGGTACCGCAGAAGCCCACAGCCCATTGACGCCTGCCAGCTGAGTCCTCATGGCCATCAGAAAGCCCAGTCTTACGCTTTCCATCTCAGCACATCCTTCACTGTCTCCTCGGGCCAGCACCAGCATCCACCCAGCCGCTTGGACGGCCGGTTCAGCAAACTGAGCCGACTGAAAATTAACCCTACCAAAAGAGAAAGAAAAAAAAAAAAAAGAGGGGAGGATTGTACCGAGACCAATCAGCCCCCGGCGCCGCCGCTGACCCTGCAGCCAAAGGAGCACAAGTGTCAGGAGAGGGGAGAGAGCTGCCTTTTGGCTGGAGCCCAGCTGTAGGTCAGCTCAGGCCAGTTGTGAAACCGCACGCTCGCTCAGCCCCCGAGCTCGCCGCCAGCCGCCTGCCCAAGCCCTCCCAACCTCGCCGTGGCAAGCTTCGCTGTTGGTGTGTGTGTGCTAGGGACCATCCTTCAGGGATCCAGGTACTTCTGCAGTTCACGCCTGAGACCTCGGAGGGGTTAATGCCCGTTTTCCCAAGCAAGAGAGGAGCAGATTCTTAGCGCGTGTGCACTGCGAGCGTGATTTAATGTTGTCCCATGAGAGTAAGTGCCTCGGGGCAGAGCTGGGTCTTGTTCTCCTCCAAAGCGGGAGGCATAAATAGTTAATAGAAGAACAAAAGAGGACAGCTATGCCCGGGTTTACACCAGGGAAAGTGAGAACACAAATTAACCTTATGGCTTGCCTTTGAAGAACGATACAAAGTTTTGGATGTTTTTTCAGCAGCGGTGGTGTTGGGCTATAAGCAAGGCAGAATTTATAGGAAGAGATAAGGTCTTTTACTAGACCAGCTGACCGTGTTGTAGAAAGCAGACACCCTTGCAGACACATAAGCCCTTTCTCAGGTCTGTTTCAGATTTGAAGAAGAACTTGTGTCTCTGAAAGCATGTTTTGCCTAGGAGATAGGTTGGTCTAATAAATCTCTTTTCCACAAGTCTTGCCCCACTGCTGACTTAAGGGTATTCTTCAGGCAGAAGTTTCAGCTTTTTAAAAATGAAGCTGTTTTCATCTGGGCATCCTATCCCTGGTCCTGGAAATTCAGTTCTCACCCTTGAAACACTTAACTCATAGACCCACATTGCTAAAGGCACGTCAGAGGCAGGAGTGCAGCGCAGGCAGTTACACACTGAATTAATTCTTCTCCCTTCTCCCCCCCTGCCAGGCACGGCCACGCGCCATCTAGTGAAGTAACAAAAATCGCTGCCTGACGTAGCATGCACATGTAGGTTACATTTATTAAGCCATGAAATGATGCCTACTGAAGAGCAAGTTATTTTTTTCAAATGCAAATTATTTGTTTTAAGGTAGCTGTCCTAAAGAAAGGGCCTGTGCAAGCCTTTGCTGTTATGTGAACTGGGGTGTCTGGGGACCACTACCGTGATGGGATAGATACAAGCAAAAGACAAGATTTACAGAAAAACTGCTTCATACATGTTCAGTAACCTTGAAAGGGCCTGTAAGGTAGATGTTGCCTAAAAAACTTATCTTAGTAAAGGTAGTTACTGTTTTAAAAGTAACTTTATTACCCTGTAACTGCGACATAGAGGTGAACTGGACTCCTTGCTCCTGAAATCCGGATTCCTCCCACGGGTAAGGCTGCAGCCTGCGCCGAGGAGCTGAGGAATCCCTCCGAGTCCTTCCTGCTTCGGGCTGTCGCACTGGAGCTGCAGCCCGTGCTACAGGAAGCAATGCTGAGCACACACCCTCCCATTGTGCTTTATGAACCTTACCGAGGCAGCAAACACTTGTCTTTTGTCAGCGAATAAAGGCAGAGAGCGTAAGACACAGAAGATTTATAGGTGGAACGTCCCAGCGCCGCGCGCTTGGATTTACCCTCACTCAAATCCCATTTACTTTAATAGGAATGTTGCTGCTAAAACCCTGCATGATGCATAGAATATTTACCCCATAGGGAGCAGATAATCTGGGAAGTAACAAGGTGCCATTTCCTACTGAATGTGTTCTCTGACTATAACCACATGTTAATGGTACAATTTAGGGCCATGCTAGACCAAGGCGTCTATTCACCACTTACCAGCACAGTTAAGCTGTGCCGCCACGTGAACTGGGAAGGTTCTGTTCGCTGTCATGCTGGTATTTGTCAGATAGGAAGAAAAAAAAAGAAAAGAAAATTAAGATACCAAAGACGGAACATCAGGCTTCCTTGTGTGGCTTTCTTTTCTTAGTTTTGTTTTGTTTTTTTTTTAATCCTCAGAACAAAACAATTTGTTTATTAGTTTGTTAGATTTCTGTGAGCGCTGCAATGGTGCTTCTCACAGGTGGCCAACACAAATGGCGTGGTGGCTCTAGAGACCACGTTAAGCATGGCAGCAGGATGCTGTGTGTCAGAAATTCTGTCTTCCCTTCCGAGACCAGCAAAATGCTGCCTAGACCTTCATTTTACCAGGATTTTTCCCATTCCGGCATGGACATCAGCAGATTTTATTCTGTCCTTTGCAACGTAAAGCAAAGACAGGAACTGAGTTCTCCCACCATGTCACCCACCTTGCTCAGCTCTGTACGAGGACACCTCAGCACAGCTTAAAAGAAGCTCCGAAGAAGCCATAACGCCCAGCGGTCCCCGTGAAACCCATCTCTTACTGCAGCTCCTCTCTTCCCCCAGCTAAGGCTGTACTTGACTGACTCTCCTTGTCGGCGGACAAGGAGACGCGGTTTTGGATGTGTTAATGAGTGCGTTGGGAGGGATTAGCCGCAGTCCCTCACCTTGAAATGGCTTCAGCTATGATTTCTTATGGAAATGAGGGTCTGTGATCGCATGGGCAGCTGTATACATGTCTCAGTCTCTGCTTTTCTGCGTATCTGCCCTTCCCCCACTAACTTCTGAATTCACTGACCAATTTCAGCAATCTGTAACAGAGGAGTAGCAGTCTTAAAGATAATTAAGTTGCTAAATGTTCATTAAAGTCCGCAGTGAACTACAGGAGAAAGAATTTATTGTCTTTTAAAATAACAATGTGGCTCAACACTTACTTGCCCCAGAGAATCCCCGCCGGGGAGGATATTATGCAAACCCCTTTTTCCTCCCCACACGCGTGTTTTAGCAGAGCGGGATCCAGCCCTGAAAACTGCAGTTTCTTCCTAGATTGTTTCGGAGGTGGGGATCCCAGATATGTTATTCCATAGATAATTAACGACCAAGCACTAATGAATTCCTTCAGATGCGGTGCAAGGCTCAGCAGAGAGCGTGCCATAGCATCCTGCCAGAGGAAGCAGCTCATTCAAAACTCTAATGGGATCGCTAGCCGTGTTACCGAAACGGCCAGAAATCATCTAGCGGGATTAGAAGAGTTCGTTCTGATGTGGTGTACGTGGTAGCATCCAAACCCTTTTCATCAGGTCTTCGCGTCAAGCCTAGGGTACGCGTTGTGGTTCACCCATTTTGTACTCTAACCCCATCCATTTTGTGCAGATGGCTCCTCTGTCTCGGGCGGCAGAGGAGCCGCTGCCATACCCAGTTGCCGGTTTGCAGGGGGGAATCCTCTCACTTTTGCAGCCCTGCCCCACAAACACAAGTCCCAACGCACAGCTCGAGCAAGTGGGTGACATTGCTTCTTCGGGAGCCCAAAACCCCTCGTGTCGTGACACAGAGACGGGGTGGGGGCGACAGGCATTCCCTGCTCATCCCTGAGCCGAGAGCTACCACTTAAAACAGATGTCTGCGTAAAAAAGGCCCCACACCTGCCAAACCACCAGCCTCAAGCTTCCTTCCTCGTTTCTTCAGGCCTCAGAATAACAAGAGCATTTGTGCAATGTGCAGTGCGCCCTGTGGTTTTTTTCTCTTCACCCTGAAGACATGCTATCTCATCTCCCCGGAGCAAAAGATCAGCCAGCCAGCCTTACGAGATGGGAGAAAAGAGGTTAACAGTGAAGCAACGTGTGCTTTGCTCAGCTGGCTGCGCTTTTCAACACACACACACACACAGGAAAAAAAAAAAAAAAAAAAAAAGGAGGAAAAGCGTGGGTCAGTGTTGCAGACCTCGCCGGAGAGGCATTTGAATCTGATAAAAACTACAAATGCCTCATTTGCACGTATGCTGCGGCACGGCCCCCTGAGCACTAAACTAGAAAAAAATCCGTTAACTGAAAAGTCATCTTGAATCGGAAACTCTCAAGGGTTCAATTTTAAACTACGGCGAGAATTTCGTGTTTTAGTGCTGCTTTGCTTTTGGTTCCTGTTTTTGCTAGCGTTGAGAAACAAGGTGCCTTAGGAAGCCGCGTGGTGTGTAACACGCAGTATCAGCCTGTATACAGAGGAAGGAAGATGATGTGGCAGAACATTGTTGAGGAAAGATCCTGTTTGTACAGGGAGCTGGAGAACAGTAAACCAGAAGAACAGAGCAGGGATGCAGAAAGACCAGAAATGAAAGGAAATCAACCCAAAAATGCGCGTGAATCCTGTTTGTGTGCGAGAGCCCGCTAGAGCCGCTGAAACAATTTAAAAATCTGGTTTATTTGTCTTTTCTCGTGTTTCCTATCCTGTAGTGGAGGGGAGGAGAGAGGAGAAGAGAGGGGAGAGGCACTTGGTCGCGTTCCCCTGCCCGTGTCGGTGCTGCAGCAGTTGGGCACGTGTCTCCAGCAGCAGTTGGGTTTGCATCAAAACTGCCAGAGCCCACCAAAAGTTTCTTAACAGTAATCCCTAGCTACGGTTTATCCCAGGAGTGCTTGGTTTCAGGAACAACTTCGGAAAAGGTCCCTAGACGGGATTTTTGGAGATGCATAAAAAGCCTTCTCTTAGTTTATTCCGTGAAATAATTAAGCGACTCGATGAGCTTCAGTTCCTGATAAACATTTGCCTGTTCTGCAGATGCTGCGTGTGTAACAGAGGGAAACTACTTCCCTGCGATATACACCCATTTCAGATTACGTACTCTTTTGTTCGCCTTTCTAAAGCACAGCCACTTAAGGTCATTACACTCTCTAAATAAGTCTCTAATAAGATTTTTGATAAACCCCTATCAAAGTCATATCAAACATCTCGATAACGGAGCATCTTGTCTCTGCAACAGGAGCATCAGCCCGTGAGTAATCTGGGTGGTGCTGTAGCAAGTCGTTGTGTTTTTTTTTTCTGAATTGATTCAACAAACGGTTTATGGTCAAATTTAGAGACCAATACGTGCACAACGGCAAAACCCTGCATCCAAATACAAGCATGTGTAGTTCCTTTTTGCTTGTATAGAACCTTCCTGCGTTGCTGTGAGCAACTTTGATCTTTGATACAGTGACCAGCTTCCTGCAGTAGGCGGAAGAGACATTCTTAACTGTGTCTGCAGCCTGCGCCGAGAATTTATCGAAGTTGCTGACTCCTCAAATTCAGGCGAGCAACGCCACAGCGCACATTATAAATGACCCTTTTCTCCTGGCCCGCTGGCTGTAAACAAGCTTGATGCAAATTTAGGCAAGGAAAGCACCATGCCAAGGTGTTTATTGATTTCTTTGTGCTGTGACTCGGGTTGTTTGGGTGGACCCCGTTACAGCCCTCTATAAAAAGGCAATGCATGAAAATGCCTCCCTCGTGAAATTAGCAATAATTTTAATTGTAACAAGACAGAGACGTTCCAATGCACATCAGAACCTTCCTGGACCCGAGCAAAGAATAACATGATTCTTATCCCAAGGCACCCGAAATGCGGTCAGCCAGTGCTGAGTGGGGAGGGAATCACAGGCCCGGGAGAAAAGAAAGCGGTCAGGGATGTTCTTCTAAGCATTGAGACAAGCCTGTTTCCTCAGGTGATTTCCACAGGGAACTTGCCTGTTTTGAGTTTTTCTGTGGCTCATGAGTGACATCACTGGATAATTGTGGTCACTCTACTGGCAGGTGCAATATGGGATGGGCAAGGGGAAAGCAAAGGGGGTTAAAAACCCTCCCTTGTTTTAGATACCTCGTCTCCTGCTCCTCCGCGATGTGGCTGGCACCACTCACTCTCTGTGCTGATGGGGTGAGAGGAGGTACTGGAGACAAATAAAGCTTTTGTGCACAGCTGCAGCACGGTGCCACGGGCTCCACCAGCTCTCTGCCAGGTACGATTGGATCCCCTACGGCTAGGAGGTCCCCAGCCACAGTTAGGTGTCATATGGCTAGGAGGTCTCAGGACTGTGAGGCTTGTGGGCAGGTCTGGACTCCAGGCAGCAAGCTCTGCCTTCCCACGTGGCTCACGTATGAAGCGGGAGTAGACCTGTTCATATCAGGTCTGTGTGAGACCTCCTAGACATCTCATCTCATGCTGGGGACATATGCCACCCCAGCATGCCTGCAGTCCCTTTCACCATTAGCAGTAAATCACCCAACAGCCTACAAGGCAGCAGCAGTGCTGCAAATTTTAAATGAAAAAAATGCCCCAGCATGCTTCCCAGCCCCAAAGGGCTGATATCTGAGTATGCCGGGTGGCATCCCAGGAGGGATGGGAGCTGTGGACACAGACTTCAGGTAGCCATCGGCACCAAGGTTCGTATCCGCAGGATGTGGGTACAGGCACCTGAGAGGACATCAGGGAAGGCTTGACCAGCTCTACCTCTGCTGCTTCAGTGTTGACTAGGCACATTAGAAGCTTCATTGTGGTAAGGAAAGTCCTCTCTTCTTACCGTGTTGGTAAATTTGTGCAGCCTCTCTGGGTCTGTATGATGCGCGTCTGAAAAGGAAACGGGAAGGAGCTGCAAATGGAAATTTCAAGCCGTCAGCAGTAGAGCAAACCCCAACCAACTTCCCATAGCACGAGTGGAAAACCCAGGCCGTGCACTTCAGCTTCAAGTGATAGGAGATGCTGTGCTTTACAGGGAGTCTTCTGAAATCAGGAGATACTGTGGAAGAAGTGACTTTCTCCTGGCTGTATCTGCCCCAGGAGAGGGGACGGGCTCAAGTCTGGGTTCGAGCATCCCCTGTCACAGCTCTGCCCTCTGCCTCTGAGCCCTCCCTGAGACACTGTTGCTCCGGGCTGGCCAGCCGTTTTTCTTTGGGGGGTGGCTGTGGGAGGGGAGCTTCCCATATGTAAGAGCTCTGCTGTGCCACTTGCTGATGGGCGAGAGAACCCCCCCTGCTCTGTTTTTTTCATAACATAAATCACAGTGTCCAATTTTTCTTTAGCTTCACTAGAGATGTACCAGAGAGAGTGTTGGCCCGTAATGGTATTACGCATGTCCAGATGCCACAAAAACACACGTGAATAGAGCAGGGAAAAAGCTTAACATCTGTATTGTCTAATTTTTCTGTACACCCATCACCCCAGTTGAGAAATGGTCAGTGTGAGCAGATAGTGCACAGAGGAGTATTCTTACAGAATGTACGCTCATCTCCAGTTAATTAGTTTCTCACCCAAGGACTGCTGAGTGTGTTATCTTGTCCCAGGGAAGAGCCACTCCCACCAGCAATATAATTTAACAAAAACTACGAACCAAATGAGTTGTCAGCCTCCAAAACCCTCTTACCAATGGGATTCTCATTCCCTGTGAGGTGTGGTTTTCAGGTGGGCACTTTGGGACTCTCGGATTACTTTGCTAGGCTGAAGGAGCTTATGCAATACCTGTGTATCTGTAAGTCGATATAAACCCCTCTGAGATTTGCCAGAATAAACATTTTAGCATTGAAAGTGTGCAAGTTTTGCGGACTTGCAGTGTCCCACCCAGGAGGCTGTGGTGCTGGACTGCATTAATACAGGTAAAGGCCTCCTGCTGTGCACGTGCGAAGAAGGGCGAAAATGTGATTACCTCACACGGCTGCGGGTTTGTAAATATAATTTTCTAAAGCTGTGAACTCCCAACGCTAGACTTGGTGTAAGGGAAGCAGAGGGGATAATTTCCCTTGGAAAGGCTGGATAGCTGAGTAGGTGTTCTCTTGAACATGCTGAAAGTAAGAGAGCAAGGGATGCTGCTGATCAGAGTGCTTCGCGGTCGGGAAAAAGGGAGCGGGCATTTTCAGTCCACGGGGAGATGGATGGAGAGAGGACCATACCAGAGTACGGGAAGGTAGGAGCTCCATACAGCCTTGCTACCGGGCTTGTTTTCTGTGCTAGCGGCCCGGGGAAGTGGTAAAACTGTGAGTGGGACAGTAAAGGCTGTAATCCCAATTCATCATTTGTAGCCTGCTCGTGTCCAGGCGGACACATCTCTGCCAGCCTTCTCAGATACAGCGAACTGCTGCATTTCACAATCATGGGAAGGGCTCGCCAGCTGCACGATCCAAACATTTTGAAGTGCAACATGGTGCGTTATATTAACTTGGTTCAGACAATCAGCTTTAAACATCTGAATCTCATTTCTTGATGCTAATTCCTCTTGCTCAATCTTTATTTCAGCTGTGTGGAATTCTCAGACCTTTCTGACCTCGAGTTATCGTTTCCTGATGTTTTATTGCTAAGTCATTGAGGTTTCAGGGAGGCTGATGTTTCTAAAATGTGCACACCTTTGATGGTACGCATGGCCGGCGTGTCAGACCGAACTTTTCGTATGCTTTGTATATATCACTGTCTCCACTGCTGCGTCCTCTGCAGTTTCACCGACGGGCGTGCTTATCTGCATGCCCCATGGATGCAGTCCTCCTTAAAATGTGGTTATTATTTAAGGCTTTTCAAAAGCTCAGCCTCTGCACACTACAAAACTCGATCCGAGCCTACGTCCGCTCTTGTCACTCATGTACAGGTTCCATCTGTTCCCCTTTTCCTCTCCCGTTACTGCTTGCCACATCCAGACCACATGCTGCTTATACATTGTACAATAGACATTTCTGCACACACACTTTTGAAAATGTGGCTCTTAGTGCTTTATTGTTCACATGTGTCTTGTTGCTTAAGGCAAGTTTTATCAGTAATGATTTTGTTGTTTACTGACACGTAGAAGAAAATAGGGTACTGTTCAAATGTGACTGGAGGAGAGGAGAAGGGCCTTTGATACACCAATTACACAATTTCTGCCAGCTTTCTGATCATTCCCCCCTGCCACCACTTCCCCAAATTCTGTAGTTGCCCGAGGATAAAGCAAGATCCTAACATCACTTACAGCAATGTAAGGGCTGCTCCGCTCTGCATGAGGCTGCTCCATGTTGGTAAGGATTCACCAGCACCTCCTGCGCTCCCGTGTCTGGTGAGGAGAGGGGATGGGACCTTCTACCACTCCTTGCCAGCAAGGCAGCCCTAGCTTCTGCTTTAGATCTCCTTTATAGGTCCCCAGTAGCACCTTTGCATTATAGCTATATTCTTCCATTTGTGAAAAAAAAAAATCCCTACAGAAACTTCTTCTGGAAGTGAAATCAGTGCTAGGAAGGTCTGTGAAGATGCTCCTCTTGCAGGAGCTGAGCTGACCTCTAGCAGCTACCCCAGCGCGCGGACTGGAGCAGACCCAGAGGTATGCAATGACTAGGGAATTAACGCAGGCAGATATCCTGGGAGCCGTCTCAGATCTTTCCCGTCACACCTTGCTCCATACCTGTGGTGAGACCAGAGTATCTGCAAACAGATCACACTGGGTGCAAATCCCAGTAATGTTCCTGGGTGTCTGTAGCGGGGATGGCACAGAGCCCATTGCACTGGATTATTGTCACGCGGGGATTTCCCGTACCAGGAAAATCCCCAGCTGCCCAAACCCTCTGGTTTCCCACCTGAAGAAGCCCAGGACCTGCCTATGGTGCTAATAATTTCTGGTACTGGGGAAAGCAAAGGCTGCAGAAACCCACATATGGTAGGAATAGACCCAGTTTCTGTCAGAGACTCGTCCTGATTCAAGCTTTCCCTACCGAAGATGGTGTCTGTTTCTGACACGGAGACAGTCTGCTGCTCCCTTCCCAAGAAGAGAGGCGAGGAGCCACACCGCTCAGCTTGCATCCCCCACGTGCAACCAGGCGCTGCGTGCCTGGCACTCCGTCTCCTGGGCACGGCAGAGGGCACACTCTGAAGTGCTGCAGAGCTGAAGGCAGCAGCCTCTTTGGGGAGGGCTGCTGAAAAGAAGACGTGAGCCCAGGAACATAAAGACCCTTCCACTTCTGTCTATGGACTATAGCCATGGCTCACAGGGTCTCTTATGTCTCCCGTTCCACCCTGTGGCTCCCATCCCAACCAGTCCCCTCTACAGGTCAGCAAAAGTGGCACGGAGCCCCAGGGTCTCTTTCCCCTGAGCAGACATGGGCAGGAAGAGCCAGCTTTTGTTTGCACCAAAATACTCATCGTTTTCAGATACAATACGCTGAATATTTTGTGTACTGCCCTGTACCAAAGTTTGAGGCCATTCATCGGCCAGAGGGGAGGCGCAAAGGATACGAAAGCAGAGAACAGAGCAGAGCTCCTGGCAAGCTGTTGTAGATTAGAAGGGTGGCAGGTAGGAACAGAGATGAAGCAAGCTCTTAAAAGAGGTATTCAGGAGAAACAAGGGCTTTAAGTGACATTTGAGTATGGGAAAGAAATCAGCATCCGTGGTTTCCATTGGTGTTCAGAGTGCTAAAAGCAGAAGTGGTTGCTGGAGTCTGAACAGGAATCTGAGGCTGAGCTCTCAGCTTCCTCCCAAATTGGATGAGAAACTATTCACTTGATTTACAGGCTCACTGGCAGAAGAGGTCTTATTTTATAGAATTTTTCTTTTTTTTTTTTTTTTGGAAACAAATTGCTTTGTGAGCGGTGGAACTAATGGCACTTGGTTTCCTGTGGATCTGTGACCCTTGCTTCATAGTCGCCTCCCTTCTCCCCCCTCCTCCTATAATAAAATAGCTGCAACAAGCCCAACTCTTCCCCTCCCTATGTGCTCTAAGACTCCTTGTTGGGCAGCAGTCAGGTCCGTACGTATTGGTTGACCAGCTAATACACATGCAGTCAGCCAGCGTGCACACACTCACTAGCCAGTTGGCTGCTGGCCACATTTCTCTAATTAAGGTCTCTATCCCTCACCCAGCCATCAATTTGCACAAATTTTAGAAAGGAAATCGATACCTTTTGAAACTTCTACCTTTCTGTCCTACGTGAAATCAAGGTAAAAATTATTGATGGAGCCGGACAGACAGATTGAATCTGAACTAAAAAGGTTCTGTTGCATTGGCTTTGGATGTACGTGTAGGATGTCAGTCCAGGTTCTGGAATTCATTTTTCTCTCTCTCTCTCTCTCTTTTTCAGCTATTTTTACCCTGGATGTGTTCTGCGATTTGTTTCCCACACAGCATTGAAACTGGCACAGCTGAGGGGTGAGTGAGTGGTGGGAGAGGGGAAGGGGAAATCAGGGGATGCTTATGTTGGCGCTGAAAGAAGGGCTCATCAAACGATAGCCTCTCAGATCTGTGTAACGTGGAGTTCCCACACCGCCCCACAGAAAAGTTGTGAAGATAAATATATTCACAAACTTAAAATGCTCACATATAGCGCAAAAAGAGCTAGAGAAATCAAGGCATCCTGTAAAAAAACCCACCAGAAACAGTGGCCAGTTTTGAAATGACAGAACGTTTTCTGTCATAGTTCAACATCCCAACACTGCCCACATTCCTGTGTGTACATCTCAAGACATCCCTCTGCGTAGAGTCTCCTAAGAAAAATCCTTTTTGTGGCAGCCCAGTCACTGTGCAGAGTGCACATCGACTCACAGGATCCATTCTAGAAACCCTGATGAGTTACCATCCATACAAACCTAGGGCTTGGAAGAACAGAGGTTTTATCTGGAAAATACATAGGAAAAAGCTTCTTCTTGACCATTAATTTAGAAAATTAGACCTCTAATTGCACAGCATTTCTTTTCTTCAGTTAACTATAGATGATTATAATGTGTGAGATCTGCCTTTTCCCCCTGTGTTCTGTTTAACGCTGTTTGTTAGACATGAAAGGAAAAGAGGATTAAAAGGGAGAGATGGTATCATAAACAGCCCTTCAGGGTAGGTGGGAAAACAACAGTAACTCTCTCAAACAGAACACAGGGATGCCCTTAGGAAAAGGTTTTGAAAGTGTCCTGCATTTGAAAGTTAATGAGTAAATAGATCTCAAACATTACTTTAAAGACTGACAATGCCAGCTTTAACATCTCAAGCATGCACCACAACTGAGAAGAGACAAAGGGAATTTTTAATGGGCAATAAATGGACTAATATTTTTGGATGCAAAGCGAAAAGTGGGTTAGTTCTGATGGGATGTGGGTTTGTTCTGTACTTCCTGACACAGTGGCTTTACTGTACTTGGTTTGTTTGCCTTGCACTATCTTTTGACGAGGCACCACTTTTTCCTTTAAATAGGAAAAAAAAAGGTGGTCTTAGTAAATAATCCTCCTTTGAGCTACGGTAAATCCATTGGATTGAGAGTTTGATGGGTTTTGGGGGTTGTGTAAGTATGTGCCAGTCCCTCTCACCGCTATCCTGTGATGCCTTACTTCTCATCTAGCTCAGGTTGCTTGGTCATCTCTGCCCCTGCAGTGCTGCAAGATCACCTTGCACAGACATCCCCATGCTGGTGAGAGGCTGGTGCGCGGGCAGCAGCACCCCCTTCCACCAGCACTATTAGTCCTGCTGCAGGCATGCTCCCCTCGAGTCCAGTGGATCTCAGCCGAGGTCCCAGACTTGACATCTCACTTTGGAGCAGTCCCATACTGTCCCATACTGTTGCACTTCAAATGAAGAAACTCTCCGTTACTATGTTCCTGGATGTCAGGCATTTTGGAGGAAAGCTGGTCTTATCTAGAGCTTTTGTATAACTTCTGTCATGGCCTCCTGACCCTCAGGGTCCTCTGCACATGGCTGTCATGAGCATTCAGTAGCTACAGTGGCTTCCAGAAGGAGGACTCTGCCTTTGTGTCCACAGGAGGAGCCCCAGCAGGAACTCACAAAAGCAGGTCTCCCTTTCCTTCACCCAGAGCTGGCTCAAGGCATAGACGAAGTCACCTCCTGAGATGTCAGAATTCCTATTTTGCTTATGCCCGGAGAGACAAAAATGGATGTTCCTGGTGTAAACAGCTGATCTGTGCCTATTGCCCTCAGCTGAAGGGAAGATGCCCAACCCCTTGTCGATTCCCAGAAGTCCATGGAGGGCAGAAAGAGCCACTACGTGGGGAGGAGGAAAGGGAAAAGGAGTGATCGTGCTGGGGAAAAGGGATGTGAAGGATGTATAGGTTGGAACAGAAATGTTGTGTTAAGGGAACTGGCATCAAGCAAGGGTTGGGAAAGGCAGGGAAGGAGAGAAAGGAGAGAAA
Organism: Chroicocephalus ridibundus; assembly: GCF_963924245.1. Classification (NCBI taxonomy): domain Eukaryota; kingdom Metazoa; phylum Chordata; class Aves; order Charadriiformes; family Laridae; genus Chroicocephalus; species Chroicocephalus ridibundus. Next base: position 26,615,934 of record NC_086284.1, read on the forward strand.
GGAGAAGGAGAGACAATCCTTATTTCCAGCCAAATGCCAAGGCTATCAAAATCCCTGTACATCTGGGTATGCCTTTACCTGCCTAGAATCATTCAAAACCCCACTGATGTTCTCCAGACCCTTTACCCACCCAGGCTCCCCAAAATCATATCTCCTATTCCCAGATGGCTCTCGCTTATCCTCACACCTCAGAAATGCATGGGCAGCTTCACAAACCTTCTTCCTACCCCCCATGTCTCCCAAAACTCCTCTGCCATTACCACAACATGGAGACAGGCCTGCCTACAACAGTGTAAGATGCCAGCCTAAAACAAGAAGAGAGAATCATCTCCCTAAGCTTTAGACACCCAGACATGAATGGAGCACATGCCAGGCCCTGACAGAGCACATTAATAATACCTCCACCCCCTTATCACAGCTGCTTTCTGGCTCACTTACCCTATTCCTAAGGGTCAGCCACCACCTTCCAGTGCTTTCTCCGTTGATAAAAAACATGTAGTTTAACTTTTCTGCTCAGTCATTATGTTCTACCTCTTCCAGAGCAACTAAAATCACAGTCTGCTCACACCTTCATGCCAGACCCAGCCTCCCAGGGCTACAGGCTGTAGTCCTCTTTGGGAACCTCCCACCCCTCCCCCAGTGCTCGGCCTCTCGCCGGGCGACGTCCCAACCTGGTGCAGCATCTGCCCTCTCTGCAAGAGATGTGCCTGCACTCCTGAGTAGCTCACTTGACTCCCTGTCCCTGCAAGCTTCAATACTTCAACACTTGGACAGACAGGCTTGGCTCCTCTGTGTCCTCTTCCTTCCTTCTCAGCGTATTCTTCAGTCCATTCCCAGTCTCCTCCTCATTAGCTTCTGGGTTAGTCTTCCTTGAGCTTATCCCTATCTAAGTGACAGGCTGCCAAACAGGCACATATCCTTTCAGTTGACTTCCACCAGGGAATGCAGCTTTGAGCTGATAAGGGTATGACTGAGACCAGTTCTGCCCCATCAGCGGTGACACCATGCGGGTTCAACTCTGCTGTGTCTTCTCTTTACCCTGTGGAAGTTACCACCAGCAAAAGCAAGAACTGTGTTTAGCCCACAGATACATACCTACCTATGTACATATACAGACACATATATTTTGGCTCTACTGAATCCTGTCCAATTTCTGGCATCCTTCTGAGCAACTGGAGCATGAAAGTGCAGAAGGAAGAGGATACTGAGCTGCTCTATGTGTTTACAAGTGAGAGAAACTGCTTGCACCCAGCCCCAGGCACTCAGAGGACACCGCCAACTGGCACGAGGTTCTAGCCAAGCTTGTTGTGACCCTCTTTGGAAAAACTCAAGAGTTCAGCTTTCTTCTGGCTGATAAAGTCAGTATTGTGAAGAAACCAGAAATACTAGTCCTGCTCAAGAGCTGTGCTGCGCCCCAGGCGAGAATAAGAACGAACACAGGCTTCTCCCTCCAAATAAAAGTGAAACAATGAGGTATTCTCAGTGCAGCCCCAGATGGAAGGCCCTGCTCGATGGGGGTACATGCAGTGTGTGGCTCCAAGGGTGACGGTGGGAGGCTGGGGACAGGTGGAGCAAGGGAACGTAAACCCATCCAGATAAAGGGTTTGCTCATGGTGCAGAACCAGAGGTGCTTCAGCACTCTGCCTTCCCGAGGTCAAAGTTAGGTCATCTCGATGCCTGGCTGGATTTGACTCGCCGAGAACAGCATCGTATTCAGCACAAGGTGAAACACCGGGGAGAGGAACAGCATGGGCAGGTGTATGCAGACAAGCAGATGGAAAAGGTGAATGCTCCAATACTGTTATGGTAAGCATTGAAGAAAGAGGGAGAGTCTGAAGAGGGCTAGAAAAAAACTCAAAATTCTCCTTACCATGCATGACATCAAATATAAAGCAAGGGTAGGTCTGGGACTTTTCTGTGGGAGGAGGAAGCCCCTCAAGCTAAAAACTGTGCTCCTGTTTCCCGTCCTTATCCACTGCCCAAAGGCTTATGGCAAGCAGCAATACCAAGCGTGAAACACCAACCTTAGTGGATATCAAGTTTAGCAATCCCCAAATTCAAGCAAAAGCCAAATCCCATCACAGCTCAGGGGATGGCCAGTTTCCCAGCTTGTTTCCTGCTCCTTCTGTGCCTCGCCTCATGCTAAACATGGATTTATTCTTCAGAAAAAGACATTTGGACTAAACAAAACAGTCCTGTTACCACCCCTAAAAAACCACGCTCCAATATCCCTTCCCTTCAGTCCCCTCACTGCAGTGCGGCACGGGGCAAAGTCATCTGTCCACATGCAGGTGTCAAACTCAGATAAAAAGCTCCCGGGACTCCAGTAACTGTACCGACTGGGTTTCCACTGACTGTAATGGCCAAGCTGCGCTCCAGGACTCACTGACACCTCCCAAAACCCCTGTGGATGCACAGTCAGAGACCAAAAGCCAGACCTATAACGTGCTACAGAAAAATAACAGGCGTTGCGAGTGTCTCACACCCTGCCATAGCGGGGACTGTTTGGCAGGTATTTTAGAGTGAACACATCTAGACCCTAACTCTATTCCTGTCCAAAACTGGTGTGCGTTTTTCCTTGGACACCACCCAATCTGCACAGTTAGTGTTTTCCACACAAAAATGCCTGGTTGGTAAACTTCCAAGAAGTTCTATTTTTGATTCAATGAAGAATAGTAGCTTTCCATGGAACTTACTTTTTCTTTCCTTCTTTCCTCCTTTCTTTTCCCTCCCCGCCCCACCCCCCCCCCCCAAAAAAAAAAGTTTGCTCAAAAAACTGTACATTTTCATTTGGAAACACTACCTGGGCGCCCCATGGATGTCAGAGTTCAATTGTCCTGTTCTGCAGGAGACCGGATGGTTTCCCTAGCAGTCCTTTTTTACCTTGAAAAAATACAGAGGGGGGTTCCCTATCTTCACCTTTTCATGGAACTGTTTTTCCCTCCTCTTGAAGAGAGTGCAGCAAAGACTCTGCTGTAGACTTCTGAAAACTCACACTTTTTAACACTGTGCTGCTTCTCCAGAGACCATACGGTCACTCGTGACCATGAAGGATGAGGAGTAGAGTCACAGCTGTGGACATGTCACTGGAATCCAGCACTCCATGTTTGGAATAAAGATCTGCTGATGTGTGATCGTCTCAGGGCAGGAGATACGCTCAGATCTTGCAGGAAGCCTCTTATACTCCCTCACCCACGTTCACCTACTTCTGCATACGGGTTGTCCCACAGCCTGCAAATCATGTCCTTAATAGCTGCAATTTGCAGGAGCAGGCCATCTCCTTACCGGCTCCCATGTTCTGATACATTTCTGTACTTTTTTTGTCCCATTCTGTGTCTCCAGAGTCCTCAGTGAGCAAGAACTGAGGTTCTTCCAAGTCGTAATGATCCTCACTTGTTCACTCTCTCACAACAGAATCGCTTTGGCCAGCAGCCAGGGCTGCAATAAGGGCCAGGCACATACACGGGCAGCTGAAAAGCACCTCAGCTTTGGGAAATCCTGCTGGGCTGTAAAAGCTGCCCACAAACCCAAATCATATCAAGCGCGGCCTGTCTTGATAATTCTTTGGCACAATCCCCAAACTCGCTGAACTGCTTTTCCATACAAAGTATTTCCAGGTGGGTTATTAGGTCCTGTATCCCTTCCATCCTGTATCCTCTTGCGGTTGAAAAAGGCATTCCTTAGAACAAGCTATTTTTAAAAGGAAAACAAATATTCTCCTTTACATTTCTGGTTCCTCTGAACCAGAAGGACGCTTTGCGAGACACAAACAAACCGTTCCTGCCGAGTAGCGCGGGGGTCTTATCTCCCCACAGCGCCCCTGCCCGTACAGGACTTTCAGCTGGGGAGATAATTTATATTTTCGCAAGGAGATTGATGCTGGTACGACTACCGGTGTGAACAGTTACGCTAGTACAAAGGTGCCATACTCCGTTAAATCTAGTTTCCCTTCCTGTGTTTTTATAGCAGCATCACTGCAGCCACGGTTGAGTCTGTGCTGCTGTAATGGTACCGGAGGAGTTAAAAGCAAAGAGCTGAGCCAAACGTGACCCACAGCCGGCTGCTGGCCGGGCTGTGTGGGTCGGGGTGTGAGACAGCAGGAGCCTTGTGCAGGCTACATTGCCGGCACAATGCTGTTTTACGTGCGTGCATACAAGATTCATCAGCAAAGCTTAGCTTTGCCAGGAAAAGCTGCAGCCCCATGAGGACCTCACGGTGTCAGGCAGCAAAGCTTTGCTTGCTTTCTGCCTGGGAAGGCTGCTTTCCCTGCAATGAAAGAGGCAGCTAGTCCGTTGGCTGACCTACTGTTATTTTTACCCACGATGACAATCTAACTGGAACAGGATTATTGAAAATGGACCCCCAGTGTAAGACCTGCAGATCTATAATTAGATATTGCATGACAGAAGTGGGTAAAGAAAAGATAGGGGTTTTCATTTGGTAATTGTCAAAACAACTAAGTGGTTGGTTTGTTGATTTGAGTCTTTGGGGTTTCTGCCACCACAGAAAATGAAGAGAGGTGGAGACAGAACTGTACAAAACCCAGAGGTTTCTGTGAGTTAAAACAAAATGTTTTGCTTTGAGACGCTTTCAGACGAGATGATTTTGACACGTGTCTTTGGAAAAAAAAAACCAACTGTGACCAGTAAAATCTGACCAGGCGGTGCGTGATCTGGTTTTGACGCAGACCTGCTGGTGAGACCTCCCTCTCCAGGGCAGCCTGCCTCACTGCTGGCTGCAGGATGCACGCACTGGCCCGGATTTCTTTCGTACCACCACTGGGAAGAGGACGGTGTTGATGGGAGCCCTGTCAGCCACCTCAGCAAGACGATGCTCCAGCTGCAGCGAGGTTCAAGGGGCTGCACCAGTGCACGGGCGCGATGCGTCGGCGTGACTCAGGCTCCCCGTGGCACAGCCTTCCTCCCAGCATCCCTCCCCGGGCCACCTCCCACTCCTCGTGCCTTCATCTTTTTCCCGCAGACAGCCCTGCCAAGCACCGCTGGCGGCCGCTCAGAGTAGTGCCAGGCGCTGAGCCAAAGCTCCTGCCCTCAGCCCACTCCAGCTCAGCGCTGGCAATGAGACCCAGCGGGGCAGTATCAAAGCCAGTCTGGGCTGCAGAACAACCTGGGGTCTGTGAGGTCCTGGAAAAACTCCGGGCAGAGCCCCGTGCTCTTGAGGCAGAGCAAAAACAAGGCAGGAGCTGTTGCAAAGACGTTATTTTTCCTCCCAGTAGAGCAGCAGAAAGCCCCACCCCAGTTTCACTCCTCACTCCTACTTTATATTAAAAAACAAACAAGCCCCCCAAAAAATAATAAAAATCAACATTTGCTACTGTGTGTTGCCCTTGCCACCATGTGACCCGGGCATGTGATTAAGTTGTTGATACTTGTTTTTTTATAGGATCAAATTCATAGCTGCTGTAGAAGCCTGCGTAACGTGTCAGAGCAATTCTCTACCCTGGCAAGTTACACAAGCTGGGGAGCTTCTCCCTGCCCCAGGGTATCCTGCCTATCTCTGCCTTCTCCCTTCACCATGGCTCCTCCTCGCCGTCCTTTTGCAAGGGCATCATCGGCTGTACTCATTTTTTTAGGAAAACAGGCAGAATTCCTCTTAGCTGCACCGTGGAGCTTGGTGAGAGGCCCCCGCAACGAGGCAGTGATTTCTTCCAGCTTTTCTTCCCGTTGGAAGTGTTGCTTAAATAAAAGGGGAGGATGATCCTCCACTCAAAAAAAAAGGGAAAAACGAAAAAAAAAAAAAAAGAAAAAGAAAATAAAGACTGGGCTTGCCAACCTGCAGCCTGCTCCGTGTTTGGTTTCCGCTCGCAGTCTGCAGGGCTCTGCCTGTGCGGATCTGTTTAGTCATGTTGCGTGGCTGGACTGGATGGGGCTGTTTGCTCCAGGACCAGTGTTTGTTCCCAGCTCTCCTGAATGATCTAATGTTACCCGCGCCGGGGAGCCACTGTGTTGTAACCAGGCCCCTTCCCTCCTTGGCAGGCAGGAGCTCCAGAGGATGAAGGGGGCCATGCAGAGCCTTTGTAGGAAAGCAGGTAGGAAAGGGACACACCTTTTACTGAAGAGGTAGAAATAACCTTGTCCCTGCTTGTGTCTTTCTGTGCGGGCCAAGTTCCAGCTGCTTCTCAGGTCTCAGTAGTTCCTGGGAATAACGGGGCTGGCCCCTGCTTCAGTGACTGCCTTTGCTACAAGAAGAACGGGCAAGCCTTTGAGATACCTTCACAATCCTCTGCTGCTAGAGTTGGCCTGGGACCAGGCCAGCACCTGATCTCAGATGAAGCATTTACGATCCTGGAGCCCAGCCACAGGTCCGTGGCTCCACGGAGGCATGAATGGGAACCAGTGCTGCACTGTTTGCCCTCCGCACTCCGGTGAGGAAGCACAAGAGGTGTGAGATGCCCTTGTTTACCTCAGTGGTAATTATCAATTGCCACCTCACTGGGTTTTTTTGAGGCAGAAGGTGAAAGATATAGTGTCAACACTCCTGATCTCCTCAGGTTGCCCTAAATCTACGCGTGCTTCCAAGAGATGCAGCACACACCCTTCCTGGGATTTGACTGTAATTACAAACGAACTTTTTGTTCACCATAGTAGGTGCCAACCTTTCTTACGGGCTTTAACTGCTCATGCAGTTGTTCCTAGCAGCCTGGGGTGGCCCCTCCACTCCTCCAGGGCTCACTGCTGTTAGCTTGCTGGCGGTGCTTGTGCCTGCAGATGTCACCGTGCTATGGAGACACGGTTTCTGAAGTAGGGATTGGGTGCAACAGTGGTACAATGATTGCGATCTATGTCACCCCCATACAGAAAATGTCTCTCTGCCCATCCAAGGCCACTCTGCAGAAGGCAAATGCTCACCTTGCCATATGACAAGGGTACAAACTGCTGTTGTTTTACTCTCCCACTGCCCTGTGGTTTTAACTGGTATGTTAAGCCCTGTATTTCCCACTGGAAATAAACATGCTATTTTCCTATAGGCAGATTGTTTTATTTCTGTGAGACATAAAGCCTGGAGGCAACAGTGGACAAAGTGCTTGCTTTTCCTTTTCCCCTGTGTTTCCCCTCTTCTGTACTTTGTCACTCTGTCTTCCCTCTTCTTAGAAAGGTCTGTCTTTGATCATAACAATTTATCATCGCCTCTTTTCATACTGCCTGGATTTGAGTAAGAAAGCCATAGACTCCAAAACTCATTGCAAACTCCTTGAGTTGCCCCATTCTTTGTAAAAACATAAAGTGGTGTTAGTGCTTTTCTGTTTAAAAAAAAAAAAATTAAAAAAAAATCAGAGATTATATTTGGAAAAAGCCACATTGCTTTTAATAGTAGTTGAAACTGTCAGGACCAGCAAATTTCAGGCTTTTTGTTTCGTGCTTAAGTAGGAAATCAGAACATCATAGAATTCTTTGGGTTGGAAGAAGCCTTCAAAGAGCATGTGGTCCACCCCCTCCGCTGTGGGCAGGGATGTCTTTCACTGGATCATCCAACCTGACTTTGAACACTTCCAGGGATGGGGCATCCACAACTTCTCTAGGCAACCTGTCCCGCTGTTGGGGTGCCGGTCAGCATACATCACACACCCAAAATACATCTATTTATCTATTTCTAGTTCACTTAGTTTTGCTGTATGCCGGTCCTTTTCCTCGTGGCCTGTGTGAGGACCCAGTTGCTTCTCTGGGCTCTAGAGCTCTCTCCTAAGGCATGTTTGTCTGAAATTCCTTCTTCTCTCCCAAGGATCTCAGGCAGCTCACGTCTGGTTTGCATCGGAGCTTTTGTGTCTCTGACACAGGTAAGGGTCTCTGTGCCCTGTTCTTTTTGCTGAAAAAAGCCTGTGATATGTTTTGTTAAATCTTACTCCCATCGTTGGAGAAGGTTCTGTTTTGCCAGATCACCAAACCGTCAGCATGGCAATGCCAATTATCCACATGTCCCTAAGTAATTAACTGGATAGGGTTTGGGGTGTGTGGTATCACGAGCAGTCAGTATCATTCTTTGGTTTTCTCGGATCAGTATAGCTTGTTGTTGCTTGTTGAAAATTACTTTCTGCTCTTAACAACCATCTCTCTTCTCAAAAGTCTTCTTTTTCCTTAGCGATACCAGCAGGAAACACATTTGTGATGGCAGAGATATATATATATGAATAATAGGCCTTCAGTTTTCCAAATTTCAACTTAAATGTTGTCTGCTTTTTACATTTAGACAAAAAATTATCTAAAATATTTTGAGAAGGTCTGTCATTTTCTGAGAAACTCTGTTAAAAAATAATTTTCCTTTCCTCCCTTTTCTCTCTGCCAGTATTCTCTGCCAGGGGGACACATACGTGTCTGTTTTCTCCTTAGCCTGCAAGGCCTATGGGCCAGGGATTGCCCTTATACTTGTACAGCTACTGAGGGCAGAAGGCTGAACCTCTTCACAAAAGCCAGTTCAGCTGATTTCATTCTCCCAAAGCAACATCCACTCACAAAAAGAGAAAGGGGTGTTTTTTGCCGCTCTCGGATCTCTCCTGTTTCCCCATGAAAAGTCACGCAGACTTCTAAGCGAGCGAAGGCAGAAGCATCGAAGATGCTCCTCGGTCGCCGTCACGATTAACCCGAGGCTGTTGGCCAGGGCTGCATTTCACGAGCCCAAAGCTTTGCCGTGCAGGAGGCTTTAGCTGCAGTGAAGGGTGCTGCTTTAGAGACGAGCTTCCAGACTCTAAACAGCAAGTCTGTTGCAATAACTCTGTTGATCAAATAAAATTTCTGTTCACAGCGCAGAGCCAAAAACAGTTTTTGATTGCAGCCTTGAGGGGTATTTCTTGGCTCATGGTCGACGTTTTAAGCAATGTGTAGCTCTACAAGTCATTACCAATGTTTGAAATCTCTTCCTTCTTATTATTATCCTCAGAGATGTGGAATGAAGACTATTTACCTTCCCCTCATAGTTCATTATGATTATTAAGCCATAGAAATGAGGACATGTGCATAAGAGTTGGATATAGCAGGCCTGTTCTGGCTGTGTCAACATTATTTCCCAAAGAAGAGAGTATATTCAGAAATATGGCCAAGTTTTCCTTTTTTCTTCTCCTAACTGTATTTGTGTACAAAGATTTCAAGATTTCACAATGCCACGTTAAATATGCACGGTTTGTTGAAGTGGTAATACAAGGTGTCTCATTGCCAAGACAGTACCAAGACACTTAAAGAAGTCTCTTTATTAATAAACTGTTGCTTTATACCTACAGATTCCAGTGTCTGGTCTCACCTCTGCTTGCTGTCTCAGCTACCTTCCCCTCCTCACTGGATTTAGAACTATTTTAGCTTTTTCACCTGCCTCCCGTGGGCCCTACTGGCTCCTTTAAAATGGATCCTCGGGCCATCTCTGTGAAATAAGGAGCCACTGAGGCCACAGCGTAGATGGGCTGGTGTAAGCGCTCGTTGATGTGTCCACATTGTACCCACAGCGGCTGTTTCCCAGTGGGCATGGCCACGAGCTGGTATCTCCATGTGCTGTTGTGTGGTGCCATGGAAAGGTGGTGATGAGGGTAGGTGGGAAGGGGAGTAGATTTGCACTGACACCGGGTTATGTGGCAGCGAAAAAGCAAAACTTGTTCAGCCGACCTGGCTACACTGATCCTGGCCCTGGGAGCAGCTCAGGCTCTGCAGGCCACCTTCACTTCGTGCGGTATAGGTACATCCTGAAGTCCTCCGTGGCTTTCTAGCTACATGGTTGTGCCCCGTTTTCGAAACGCTCATTTACTTGAGACTTCCACACACTTACAGTGACATTCAGGCTCCTCTGTGCCTAAATCTCTTTGGAAAATGCGAATCACCAGAAGGAGTGGCGAGTTTCTTGTCACATCTAGGATCTGCAAGCATTAGTTTTTTTAGCCCCACTTTCAGAGGATGGGGAGATGGCGGTGGCAAAACTGCTGCTGTCGATGGCAGTGGGAACAGCGAGCTCAAGCTGGAATGGGTACGGAGCCTGAACTGTCCTCTCCTTCCCACAGCCTTTTAGATTTAAGCTTGGCAGGTCACTGGAGGAGCATCGCCACCTGATACGTTTGTTCTCTAGATGGAGAGGGCTGAAATTTCTTAGGCTATTTATCTGTCTCATTTCAGAAGTACTACATCCACCTTTAAATATAAACGAGATGTCTGCATAGCCCATGTGCACTTTCACGCTGTGCAGTTTTTCTCCTGAAAAGCAAGATTTTGCCTGCTCTGAAGAAAGTGCTTTTTCGCTCGACACATCAATTTGCACCTTCTTCCCATTGTACGTATCCTTTATCCTCTGCTTCCAGGTCACTGTGACACTACACTGGGCTCTGCAGGAGCAGGGACTGTCTCATGACTTGTTCATGTAGCACCTACAAAAATGAGGTTTTAATCTTACGCACGCATCCCTAGTATATAATATGCAATAAATTGGCATAGTGAAAATGGATAAACTGGGAACGCAGCTCATTGTGGAATTAGTACCTAATATGGGAATAATTCCTGACGCCTCAGGGTTCCAGTGCTCCTTTCTGCTTTGCTCTGAGCATTCAAAAGCATGCTCACCGCAAGATGGTTTTTGTTAGGAATGATGACATTTGCTTAATTAAATTTCAAAAATATCTAAGTGGCAGCCCTACTGGGCCAGAGTCAAGAACTTTTCTTGTTTTCTGGTGCTTAGACAATGTTGTTGGGTGGTGGCTAGTGAGTTTTCAGTTCATACATTTAACATCACCTTGCTGACGGCAAATACAATTTAACTCTTCACTCTAGAAGCCTTATCAATATGAATCTACCATTATATCCTAGTTACGCTACGTGAGCAAAAGAGAAAGCAACATTAATGACTAATTCTTTAGAAATATGGATGGCTTTTATTAATAATATAACCAGGGATTTTGTCACAGGGATTCTACTAACTTGTTTAATATTGAAGTATTATTGTCACTGCCACGGTCCCCAAAAGCCAATACTCATAACCAGGATCATGCTTCATTGAACTCTGAACAAGGAACAAAACACACATGCTCCAAAGGAGTTCATTGTAAGAAGTAATGGACCAATATGAGCAGGACAGTGGCACCAGGAGCAGGTAGAGCCAAATGTAACATCTGCACGTTCACTTGGGCTTTCTCCCAGTAGCATTTGCATTCTGACCTATCCACTACTTTAGAAAACTATACCCAAGATCTTCTCCATAGGTAGGTCAGGACTGAGTTGTCTTTTAAGCAGTAGCGGATGTTCAGTTATCAGTAAGACCATGTAAAGCTGTGTGTACGTGTGAAATGTTGTCATTTCCCAGCAGTTGGTACTCCTCCAGCTCCAGAGCATGCACACAACCCGGTACATGTAGCAGCTTCCCCCAGCCTTCGTTCTGGTGGTACATGCAGGTGGGCTTTCTAATTGCAGCACATTCCAGCGATGTGCTGTATTTGGTGCTACTGCAGCAAATTTAGTGCTAGTGCAGTTCCCCTGAGGGAATTGTAGTTGCTCCATGTCATCTTTCAGTGATGCCATCTTTGCCATCCCTGTTGTCTCCATTCAGTCTGTTTTAATTCACAGAATCACAGAATGGTTTGGGTTGGAAGGGACCTTAAAGATCATCTAGTTCCAACCCCCTGCCATGGGCAGGGACACCTCCCACTAGACCAGGCTGCTCAAAGCCCCATCCAGCCTGGCCTTGAACACTTCCAGGGATGGGGCATCCACAGCTTCCCTGGGCAGCCTGTTCCAGTGTCTCACCACCCTCACAGTAAAGAATTTCTTCCTAACATCCAATCTAAATCTCCCCTCTTTCAGTTTGAAGCCGTTACCCCATGTCCTATCACTACACTCCCTGATAAAGAGTCCCTCCCCATCCTTCCTGCAGGCCCCCTTCAGATACTGGAGGCTGCTATAAGGTCTCCCTGGAGCCTTCTCTTCTCCAGGCTGAACAGCCCCAACGCTCTCAGCCTGTCCTCATAGGAGAGGTGCTCCAGCCCTCTCATCATCTTCGTGGCCCTCCTTTGGACCCGCTCCAACAGGTCCATGTCCTTCTTCTGCTGGGGTCTCCAGAGCTGCACGCAGTAGGATCATCATAGCTACTACAATACACTTCTGCAAAGAGCTCCCCAGGATGACTGGCCCTGGGATGGTGGGCAGAGGTTGTGGGGCTGCTGTCTGCCAGGTGAGGAGGAAACATGCAGCTGCCAGGAGCAAGTCATCGTGAGCTGAATACAGTTTGGGGTGAGAAAGCTCGCACAGGCACCCAGTCTGCCGGCATGCTCTTGGGTGGAGGGAAGCCCTGAGGCAGCACTTTTGTGCCGTGTCTTCACTTTGAGGTTTGGATGTGGCCTTGGGGCATCTCAGAGCCCCGGAGGACATCAAGGGCGCTACTGGTGTGAATTCAATGTATGTGCTGTCAATTCAATATGTAATTCTGAAGGCAAAAGTAAAGCTTTTGGTCAAGGAAACAGCAATTAGTGGGGAAGTGCTTAAAACTGGAGAGAATGGACAGACAGAACAAGTAACCCAGATGCATCCAACTGGACAAAACAAGTTGTGCATAAACAGTCTCTAAAACAGTTTATGAAGTCCAAAAGAAAGAGAAAATGCAAAAGATTTTTTTTTTCTGCCTGAAAGCAGAGGACACAGACACTAGTTCTTTGTCCCTTCCACCAGCGTTGGGCAGCTTGCTGCTGGTGGTGACATGGTTTGTGCCTGTGGTGCTTTGGAGTGTGGGGCTCCCCGTATTCTACAAGCACTTCCATTAGTCATCTCGCCATTTCTGCGGTCTCTGCCAGCTGCATCAGCAGAAGCATAACCAAACACAGGCACCCACTCATTTGATTTCTTTCTCTTCTGCTCTTTTCCCTGTATCAAGAGCATCAAATCCTCCACTGCCCTGAAGCAATCAGTCATTAACAACAACCCTGCTACTGCCAGGGTGCTTCTCAAGCCATTGCAGTCAAGGATACTTCTGGGAAAGGCAGAAAACAAATTTGATTTTCAGTTGCTGCAAAAAGGGATGAATAACCATTTAAAACCACTGTTTTCATTTTTACCCACTGCCCACCCAGGGCAGCACTGTAGCACCGCAGCGCTGCAGAGGGATGGCTTGTCAGAAGCTCTAGCCACTGCTGTCATGAGGAGTTTACTCTGCAAATAGGCTTGCTTTTCTCCAGAGGGGGGAACGTGGCAGGGGACATCCAGAGGATGCAAGGGGCTGGCAAACATTACAAAGACTGGAGCGTGGAGTTGCTAATCTCTGGCTAGAGAGGGCAATTGCTTCAAACAGCCAGAGGATGCCTCGTGGTTCTTCTGTTAGCAGAAAAGGAGCCTGCTCAAGTGCCTGTGGAGTGGTGTGCATGGATATGCCATGGTGGAAGCAGTAATTAAGTCCCTGTAGCCAGGAACCTCAAGCTGCTGCAAGAAGACATGGTCTGGGTTGGTTGAGGACAAGCAGCAATCCCTGCAGCAATTGCCTCCTGCCCTGGCGTATCTCTTCTTCTACCGTTTACCTCTGAGTAAAGCAACTGGACTGTCAGCGCTCATGGCTACACCCTGTTCACAGGACCACAAGCCACGTTTTCCAGGCGGAGGGTGGGCTGATGAGAGCACAACACGCTGCTGCTGGATGGGGCGGGGGGGGGGAGGCAACGTGGAGGAGGGGCTTGGATTTCTTAACCTTTTTGGAAGCTGCCGGATTACTAAACCAGCAAAGGAAACCTTGCCTGCTCTTTTACCCCGCTATGTATGGATAATGGCACCTATTTTAAACTACCCTCCTTAGAAAGGTAGGGGAGTATGCCAAGAAAAGAACACGTGGTGGAAGCGCAGGAGGCGAAGCACTCAGCAGAGCTGCTTTGCCTTTCCTCGCTGCCCCCGATTGACTAGAACCAACCTCAGCTTTGGTTTCCCAGATTTCAAAGGCAGCTTTTCTGAGCTCCCCAGTTTCCCAAGGCAGGTGTAGAGCCATCAGCCTTCTTCATTCTTCTCAGTTGTGTCCCAGTGTCCTCCTCAGCGTGGAGCTCAGAGATGCTATTTTGGGGATCCCATGACACACCTTGCAAGGAGTCCATAATGAGGATGGGGTGGATGGTTGCCCCCAACCTCTGGTAGCACATTTCTTCCTACAGGAGGAACAGAAGATGTTGGAGAATCTTTGTGGCATAGAACAATATAGTGATACAATTGTGAGAGGTCCTTTGCTTGACTTGGTGCTGCTTTTCACCCAGCTCGTACACTTCAGCTTCTGTTACAGTCTACTCCTCGCAGAGCTGGTCATACAGTCAGTTCTCTCCTTGAGGTTAAGAGGTGTTCTTACTCTAAGCAGATGCACGAGACTTCAGCTTGTGCACGTGCACATCTCCTGTGGGACTATGTTTGTCTTCCTGGAGCCCAGACTGACCTGGTGGAGTTCAAAATTGTGGTCATCGTGGCCCCACATAAGGTGTGGGATCGCTCTGAGAACTGATACTGACCCAAACGGGAGGGACTGTGCAGTCCTGGGTGACTGAGAGCTTGCATCTCCCAAGGACATGGGCTTCCCATGTCCCGTGTCCCAAGGACATGGGTTCACAGCCAAGAAAAATCTTGTGCTTGCATTTAGTTTTTTGTGAAGCCAGATATTTGAGCCAATTTCTGTTTCTAGAGCTTTCTGTCATAGACCACAGCTGAATGCGTGAGCAGAAGAAAGAAGGTTTCCAAACCAATTTTCTGAAATGTTTTCTCAACGCTGTTTCATGACTTTCAGGCTGCAGTACCAGATCCTTAGCTAGCATAAAAAGACATGGATCCACGGAGCTGAATAGCCTTCGGCTCCTTCACTAGGAAAAGCACAGAAACACAGAAATGTTGGTTGGGAGGAGCTTCTGAAGGCTTGTGTAAGCTCCCGCCTAACACAGTACTATTGCACTAAGTCAGGTCAGCCTTGGCGTTGTCTAGCCAAGTCTTGAAAGCCTCCAAGGATGGAGAGTCCCCCTGTCTGGGAGATGTTTTCCCTAATGTCCATTCGCATCTTCCAGGCTCCAGCCTGGGCTTGTTGCCCCTCTTTTTTTCATCTGCTGCTTGCAGGAGGTGTTGGACTCCATCGCTCATGTAACTTGCGTCGAGGGAGGCGTCATTTCCAATAGGCTCCTGTTAGATCACCCCTCCGCCTCCTCGTCTCCTCAACCTCTGCTCATAGCATGTGTGCTCTGCCCTGACCGTCTCAATATCCCTCTTGCTGGGCCTACCTTCACCCAGGGGTCCAAAGCGACATGGTATGTCACTGGCAGCCTCCAGGGAATAACAGCTTCCCTTGCCCTGCCAGCTACATGCCTCCTCCTGCAGCCCACCAGGCGCTTTGTCCCGTTGACGATGCCAGCACACGCTGGGCTCAAACAAGGTGTGACCTGTAATTTGTAGAAACGTGAATAGGAGCAGAGGTTTCATGCACTGCACTGGAGATAGTACAGTGAGCAAGCAGTTTCAAAATCCAATTTCATAGACACAGAGATTACATTAATCTCTTTTAATAGCTAAACAATTCAGTTTTCAAGATAGGACAAAGCATCGGATATTCTTGACAAAACTGGTGCTTCAAAGCTGCCTACATCAGATTTAAAATCCCAACTCCTAAGCTCCTAACGATAGAACCGATTGTATCTTTTCAGACAGTAGCGCTGCAAAACTTGTGTTTAATCTTCTCTTTTTATAACATGCTGTAGCTGCCTGGGCTTGCCTGTTGGGAAGCAAATGCAGATTGACTTTGCCTTCAAATACCGTATGAGGAAACTCACTCAGCCCTCACCAACTGATCTCGGGGGCCTGTGGAATGATAAAAGCTCGAGTTATCAAAGTATCTGTAAACTGCCTTCTGATTTCTAGCTGGAGCACCTCCCTGAATCTGGACCCTTTGATTTAAGGTGGCTGCTTTCTTTCACCATGTCTCAACAGGCAGAAAAGGGCATAGCTTTAATTCCTGTTGGCTCAGTTGCATTAGCTCAACATGACTGAAGAGCCCTCTTCACCTCCAGAAACGCAGAACTGAATGCAGATCTGCATTAGAAACTTCTGCCCGTGTAGTAAGGGCCTTGTAATATACAGGTACGTTTCCATACCACCAAAAATATCGGTGTAAAAGTGCTTTTCTTATTGACACTGTTTTGCTTGGAGAACCAAAATTAGCTCTGCTGGGGAAAGCACTATTTATTGGTCTAGACTGCATGTTTTCAGAGAATTTGCAGGTTTTGTGGTCTAGGCGTATCCATTTTGGGCTGATTTTTAGTGTTTGTGTTGTGATTTAGGGCTCTGACAAATGAGCTCTAGCAAATGACGGTGAGGTGACTGAAGAGGTGACCCACCCAGCTGTTTATTACTGCTCCCCTGGCAAAGATTCCTGTCCCTGCAGCAGAGTTGGCAGAAGGCAACATATGTCCAGGGCAGAGCTGCTCCAAATGGCATTTTAGTTGAAATCTCCAAGGAGGTGCGATTAGACTAGACAGAAGACTGTCAACTAGAGATACTGAGATGTTGTCTATAATGGTTTATGCCCATCGAGACTAGCACTGTTTCCATGCCTCATGTCCTTACGGCTTCTGCCCCATGTTTCTGTCCCCTCTTTGCACCAGAACTGGCAGTCATCTGATCCCAATAGGAGATAATTCAGGGACTTCAACCAGCCAAATGATCTCCTCATTCACCTAGGAGGAGTGTGGGGGACTAAAACACCGCCAGCTTCTATCGGCTTAATCATAGAATCACAGAATGGTTTGGTTTGGAAAGGATCTTAAAGATCACCCAGTTCCAACCCCCCTGCCATGGGCAGGGACACCTCCCACTAGACCAGGCTGCTCAAAGCCCCATCCAGCCTGGCCTTGAACACTTCCAGGGATGGAGCATCCACAGCTTCTCTGGGCAACCTGTTCCAGTGCCTCACCACCCTCATAGTGAAAATTTTTTTCCTGATATCTAATCTAAATCTCCCCACTTTCAGTTTAAAAACATTACCCCTCGTGATATCACTACAGTCCCTGATAAAGAGTCCCACCCCACCTTTCCTGTAGGCCCCCTTTAGGTACTGGAAGGCTGCTATAAGGTCTCCCCAGAGCCTTCTCTTCTCTATGATACCTCTTTTGGACAATGATACAAGTGTCCCGGTGTCTCAGCTCCACTCTAGCCGTTGGTGGTAGGGTGGTATGAAGCAACAGCAGGTGATAATGTCCTCATCTGCTCATCTGTTTTCCAATCAAATGGTAATCTGAGGCCAGAGGCTCCCCCGATGCTCCTGTATGGCCAACTAGGAAGGCATGTGCTGCCAGGGAAGTTGCCCCTTACCCTTCAGCTGTAATCTCCGTTCTGCTCTAGGAGTAACCGCTGCAGTAGGTGGCACTGCTGTCAGAAACGGAGCTGCCGTTAGTGGTTGTCTCCTTCCTCTCCCGACTCGAAGCCGGGGCTAACCAGAGTCTGCCCTTGCACCCTGGTGCCACAGCAAGCAGGAACCACTGCAGGAGCGAGTGTGGGCTGACTCTGATCTGAGCAATATTGCCAGGCTACAACGCACAAGAGTTTTCTTCTCCCTGGCCCGTTAGTAACGCAGAAAAAATCAGTGGGAAAAAGTCTGGGCCTTAAATGTACAGTGAACCTTTCCCCACCCATTACCACCTAACCGATAAGCTACTCCAGGGTGTCTTGTTTATGTTTATGAGTGTTTAATACCTCTTAGCATTTGCGTTTGCCTTGAAGCTACAGGCAGCTATATGCTGTAGTGTGATAAATACTTGTTCCATAAGCACAAACAGATGTTTGAAGATCTGCTTTGAAGCAAATCTTTACCCTCTAGATTGTCTCCCAAGACTCCTCAGGAAGGGTATACATCGCTATATTCAGAGCAAAGCCTTGAAGGTCAGGGAGAGAGGAGATACATAGGAATATTCAGCAGGAACACGTACTCACATCTCTATGGCATAAGTCTTCCACAGCAGCAGTTTGGGCACCAGAGTTTTTATAAACAATTCCTTTGCAGGGTCTCATTCCTATAAAGCCATCCCTGCTGCGTGCAGGTCTTTTAGGCTTGTTTTGACTCACTAGCCAGATTCTTGTCACCCTCAAGAGCTATTGCCTGCACCTATATAATCTCACTAATATCAAAAATCTCAGAATGAGCAGAGATGGTAAAACTGAGTGGTGTGCGTGGATGGCTCTTCCTCACACGTATTGCTTCTCTTGGGTGCTCATAGGGATGGAAAGGCTTCACAAGACAGACACAAGTGGCATTAAATAATTTGATTCTCAGAGTCAAAAACTCAAATCAGAGTCAAAACCTGCAAGATACCCCATGATACTGCGTGCCACATGCAAAGTAATGGGGAAAGTTAAACAGCCTCTGCCTCAGGCAGCTCCCAATTTATGTCAAGATGCAACAGAAAACCTGAGAAGGGAAAGGTAAGGTGGTAGTGGTGAAACCAGCCAGGATTGTGCAGTGATTGCCGTGTGGGAGGTTGCAGCCAGGACTCTCAAACGACTTAAACCACTGTGGTATGGCTTTGGTTTTGTTTCTTCTTTTCTCACGTTTTGGGGGAGAAGAGGGTGTGTCTGGAAGTTCAGGTGCTGGCTTGGGACTCAGATGATCTGCATCCAGGTTTCTGCCTTGCCACCGACGCCCTGGGGTAAGCTGCTCCCATCCCCTCTGCCTTTTGCCCCTCATTCTCCAAGGAAGAGCAGCACTTCCACACCCCCGAGGTGCATGAGATTAATACTTCAAAGCCTGTGAGGCACTCAGGTGTGGTATGGGAGAGAACCATACCAGGCCCTGGAGAGATTCCCTCTGCGTTACCGTTAGACTGTACGCTTGGACAGCAAAGGGAATCCCTCAGAGCACTCGGCGTGTCTGACTTCCAAACGCAAAGCAACATTCGACCTGAGCTACGCAGGGAACTGATGTTCCGCTGTAGATCCCTCTAATTCACTCTGCAGAACACTTTCCCTTCACTCTGCTTCATTTCACCCCTCGCATTTCTTGCTTAAAACATTAAAACTATTCATATGTGGTTTTATATAATTCATTTTCTTTTCCTAGTAACCACTCTTTTGTCTTGCCTAGTTCCACTTCATCTGAAACTGTCCTTCTTCCTCCTCTTCATCCGTGAGCTCGGGTGGGAGCCACTCTAGGGCTCCTACTAGGGATACCTACTAGGATGGTGCAGGCAGGTAAATCCCAGGATTTACAGACCCTTTGGAGCATGGAGCGGCTGGCTGGGGCTGGTCGCAGGGTATACGGCAAGAGCAGGGATTGCGTCCTGGCTCCTGCATCCCGCTCGGTGCCCAGCTGAGGCTGAGGTGAGTGGTTATTCCTCCATTCTGTGCCGTGCTCACCGTGTGCAGGGGAGCCTGGCGTGTGCTGAGCAAGGAGCCGGGCAGCAGCATGGCCGTTCGACGGGCTGGACTTCTGAGAAGTGCTGTGGTGAGAAACAGGAGCTTGCTGGGGGACAGCTGTGGAGAGCAAGGGAGAGAGCATGGGGTTGCTGTGGATTCAAGCTTTTAAAGGTGCTGTCTGTGCCCTCTCACTTTTTTTCTTTTGCCTTTGTCCTGGTTTGAGCGACACAGGACTAATTTCTCCTCTAATGCTTGGGAAAAAAGCACTTTTAGAAGACTCCAGTGTCTGAACTTGTGAAAATACTTACTTTATAGCCAGCTATGGTATGTGGGTTTTGAGGTCTCAGTGTTTTCGGGCTCACCAGGTGCGGGGATGAGGAGGAGCGAGACCCGGGCACTTGACCTGGGCTGGCCAACAGGGTTATTTCATACTATGAACATCGCATTTAATAGAAATTAGAAAGTTTGCTGAGGAGTTTTCTCTCTTTTTTGATGGCTGGGATCTTGAGAACTCCTCGCCCTGGTGCCAGAGACCTGAGCCCTTCCCTTCCTCCCGGAGCCTCAGCGCTGGCAGTGTCCCACATTTGCTGTCCCCTGCCGGGAGTGCACAGCTTCCTGCTGATGGAACGGGCTGAGGATAATCCTTGTGTATTTTATACTGGTATTGGGATCAATATTGGTTCTTTAGTATTATTAATGTTAATTATCTAGTCTTATTCCATTAAACCTGTTCATATTCCAACCCTCAGGTTTCCTTGTTTTTCCCCAATTCTCCTTCCTGGGTGGGGAGGGGTCATCGGGTGATAGAATAATTGCCTGAACAACAATAAATTGTTGTGGGTTCCTCAAACCATAACACCCTTCCTGCAAGAAAGGAGGTCAAGCAGCTACGATACTAGCATGGGACTCAGGAGACTGACTTGGTTTACAGAATCATAGAATCATTTAGGTTGGAAAAGACCCTTGGGATCATCGAGTCCAACCATCAGCCCCACGCTACAAAGTTCTCCTTTACACCATATCCCTTAACAGCACATCTAAATGAGTCTTAAACACATCCAGGGATGGTGACTCCACCACCTCCCTGGGCAGCCTATTCCAGTGTCTGACCGCTCTTTCTGTGAAGAATTTTTTCCTAATGTCCAGCCTAAACCTACCCTGCTGCAGCTTGAACCCATTCCCTCCTGTTCTATTGCTAATTACCTGTGAGAAGAGACCAGCACCAACCTCTCTACGATGGCCTTTCAAGTAGTCGTAGAGAGTGATGAGGTCTCCCCTCAGCCTCCTCTTCCTCAAACTAAACAGTCCCAGCTCCTTCAATCGCTCCTCATAAGATTTATTCTCCAGGCCCTTCACCAGCTTCGTTGCCCTCCTCTGCACTCGCTCCAGCACCTCGATATCTCTCTCATATTGAGGTGCCCAGAACTGGACACAATACTCAAGGTGTGGCCTCACCAGTGCTGAGTACAGGGGGACAATCACCTCCCTCCTTCTGCTGGTCACAGAGTTAGTTTTCTTTGGTTTAGATCCCTGAAATGGTGTCCTCAGGGTGGGAGTCAGCAAAGTGCAAAGCACAGGAGTGGGAGCATGGCATCAGAACCAGAGAGGAACCCATCCACATCTACAGCAAGAAGCTGTTAAGAGCTGTAACGTGGAACTGCATCTGCCAGCTGGTGGGGTCATCCTGTGCTCCTGTGCCCTCTTGTTGAGAACAGGACTTTCTTCCCTTGTAGGGGTGAAGTTTGGGACAATGAAAGAGTCTAGTAAGGACTATAGCCAGGATCACAAAAATGCCTGGCTAGGAGCCTTGCAGGTGCTTGCTGTACCCTTCTTTACTCAACACCCCCAAAGTGGCCCGAGTGGGAGAAAAAATGCCGTTTTGGGGGACAGCTGACTCCTATGCCTTCCCATGAGGGTTATGCTGCGGATGTCAGTGCTGTAGGTAACAATTCTTGTCAGAGATGGTGGACCCTGCAAGTCATTTACAGCAGATTTTCTTGAGGTAGTGATGGAATCCACGGTGTTTTGTTTTCCCCAGCAGAAAGAAAACAGTGCAACTCTTGCCTTGCATTTGGAGCTGAAGCATTATCAAGGACAGAAAAGAAGATGCATCTCTTTTTTTTTTAATCTTCTGCAGGTACAAGCAGAGTTTTTCTGGTGTAAATGGAGAGGCACAGGGCTCTGTGGGAGTGATGCACTTCTAGGAATTTATTTCACCTGGCTGTGAGTGGCTCAGCAAAATAAGATGGGAAGAAAGAAACAGGCCCAAACCTTCAAATAACTGTGGAAGACTGAAAGAACCCAGTGAATGAGTCCTCACAGGAGAATGGAAACCTTTCCGAGGGAGCTGATATACCTACCGCCAGTGCTAAGCATTTTGTGTTTTGTTTTTTAAAGAAAAGCCAAGTTACACTAGGACGTATCACCTGCCCAATTTTAAGTTGAAGCAAATAAATAGTCTCAGGTTTTGCCTTCAATTTCCTGTCCAGTGCCAGTTTTTCTGGGCCCAGCGTGGGTCTTCTGTGAAATGCTCTGACAATTTTGGGGCCGGGAAGGCAGCTCCCCGGCCCTGTTGCCTCCACGGCGGCTGATGAAACACAGAAGAGCTCCCGGCAGCCATCGAGCCCGCATCCCGACAGATTGCCTCTCCTTTTTTGCCCTCGCCGGCTGCTCTCAGCGCAGGGTTGCCTGCAAGGATACTTGTTCAGTGTCGCCTTTCAGGGAGGGAGTGTGTCCAGTTCCCTTTTAGAAAAGGCAATTTTTCAAATTGTCCTTGTTTGAAAGAAAATACTGTGTTCGGCAGCAGTGAAAACAGAGGGCTAAGCGCTTTCTGGCGCGTGCTGCGCTGATGTGATGAGGCTGGGCCTTGAGCCCACCAAGTTTTGCTCATTTCTGTACCACGTAGCGGTAATTCAGCATGTACGGTATTTTTACTTTACCCTAGAGCTTCCTCCCAGGACCCTGCCAGTAATTTGATCCTGCTTTGATAAATCATCACGGAGACACAACATGGAACTGTAGCCCTAATGACCTGTGTTAATTAAAAATCAAATGACACTTTCTCAGGAGAAAGTTATTTAGTTCCAGTGTTTTCCTAAGATAATTATACCAAGCCAGCCTGTTACCCTCCCCTGTAGCTTCATTTATTGTTCACTATGTCTAAACTCCCGCATGCCGTTGCACGGCCTTATTTTGTCATCTTCCACCCCATCATTTCAAAATAAGTTTCCTATCTGTTTATAAGTACAGCAAAAGCTTTAAAGTCTTGAGGAGAGAGATGCCGTATCTTTGCTGTGACGCTGTACCGTCTGCCGGTTCAGTTTCAGTGCCTCGTAGCACCAGGTTGAGAAACTCTTTGCCTGTTCATCTCCCCTGGCTTCTAAAATAGCAAGAGATAAACAGGAAAAAGGGGAGACACCTTCTGTTTGATATTGTTTGCCTCTCAAGTCAGTTCAGGCTCTGATATTAATAACTTCCTGTTTTGTTGTAAGTCTTCTGACAAGTGAAGAGCCTCCACGTGCGCTGGCATTTCAGCCTGAACTTGGGCAACTACACAACTAGTGTGTTCCCAGGCTCTGGGCTACAAATTCCGGTTTTCTGCTTACCTTCAGGCTAAAATTTCAGAATTGGAAGTCAAATCGCTGAAAGTCAGGTGCCTAAACCCACAGTTAGTTGCCAAAATAAGAATGACCTGACTGTCACAACAGTTGAACACCTGCAGCCCCTGTAGGTATCTTGGGACTTGAGAGGGTAGAATCTATACAAATCAGACTAAATTTGTGTAGGAGCTGAAATAAGGATCCTACTTTGAAACTCCGGAGTGCTGTTCATTGCTAAGGATGTCCTCGGAAGCTAGAAACAGGAAAGAGGATCTGCAGAAATGTGGAGAAAGGTGCATTTGTGTAATATCACTTGTGCAAGATGCTTATGAAACGCGGTGCGTGTTGCATTGCATCGTTTCTCACATACGCTTCAATTAGTAAGGCTCTTTCTTTTCCAGCTACCCAGACAACTTTCCCTGTGAACTGAACTAATTCCTCTGGATAATATGCTGTTTTGCTGCCTGCTGGAGAGGTGGAGCCCACCCAATCGCCTCACGCCGGTGTACTGCCCGTGGCTGCTGCTCTGTGCAACCGGGAACCGTCTCCCGATCCTGCTGCGCAACAGGACAGCTCGGACTTAGCAGTTCTAGGAGATTTAAAAAATCAAACCAGCTAATCAAGATTTAAAGCAGCGCTGGGTTGAAAAGACTAGCAAGCGGTCCAGCTGTGAGTTAATTCATTAGTTGCAGTAAATATCGCTAGAAGAGCTTGTCAAAAGGAAATGTAAAGCAGATGAAAAGAAACGTCCTTAAAGTGAGTGTCAAAGGCTTTTGCAGCAGTCATCCAGGGGACTGGGAGACTCCGGGCTTTGGAGAGAAAAGCAGGGTGAAAGAAATAAAAATTTCAGTACGGAGGATAAAGTACCAGTTCCCACTGAGCGATTATAAAGGACACAATCTTACCACTGCAGGGACCTAATTAGAGAGTGAATCTCAAAACAGTCCAATATCTCCTCCAGGACACTGAGAGACCCAAACGAGCTAAAGCAGTCCGTTCAGACCAGCAGCATTAGGAGGCTCTGCTGCTTCAGGGGCACGCTGAAATGCCAGGTTTATCTAGCTGTAGTAATTTCCAGTGTTCTTGAACCCTGTAGTCTCTTCAGCACTCACTTAGGACCAGCTTCATTTTCTTGCCTGGCCAGCACAGCGTCAGCCTGGTCCTACAGAAGGCAGCAGCGGGCTCCCACTGCGGTGGGAGGAAAGGCACCAGCGCCCGTTTCCCCAGGCAAACATAAAGTTAATTGTCAACATTAACAAGAGAGAATTTCACATTTCTATGACTGATCTGCTAATTCACTGCTTTCCCTGGTCTCCAAAACATCTCGTGCAGACCAGGTGGGAGTCCCCAGGCCTTCCTGGAGACTGCTGCCAGGCAGCGGGTGTGTGCATTCGTTCGCTTAAGCCTTGGGGCAGGGCTCATCTCTCTTGCTATTGTCTGTCTGGGACACTGTCACCCTTCTCTCCCTCCTTTTGGAAATGTGGAAGCACTGGCCGTAGCTTGAGGCTAACCTTTGGCAGCAATGCCCATCCCTGCTCCAGCTGCAGTGCGTCACCTCCTCATCGGTGTGCCAAGCAGGGAACTCCCCAAGAGGTTTTTTGATTTTTTTTGGTGTTTTTTCTAAGCAGCAAGGCATTTTTGCTGGATTTTATTTAAGACTAGTCAGTTCGGGGCCCTGGTCCTCAGCACTCCCCTCCTGGTGCTGGAAGGGCTGCGTCAGCAGGAGCCATGCTCTGGGGTGAGTGAGCAGCGGGGTCAGCAGGAAGGAATTATTTTAGCTGGTATTGCCTTTAAAGGCACTTTGTA
Source organism: Chroicocephalus ridibundus (assembly GCF_963924245.1). Taxonomy (NCBI): domain Eukaryota; kingdom Metazoa; phylum Chordata; class Aves; order Charadriiformes; family Laridae; genus Chroicocephalus; species Chroicocephalus ridibundus. Next base: position 26,640,652 of record NC_086284.1, read on the forward strand.
TGTAACCCTGTCCCTGCAGAGTCATTCTGTGCAGGGTGGGCTTCAGGGGAGCACAGGGATCTCTTCCAGTGTCGCTACTACCAGCAGACACGTTTTTCCGTAGCAGGATTTTCCAGGCATAGGGAGGGCTGTGCCTTCTGAGACCGCTCGGGGAGCTCAGCGCTCCTGGGAAGAGCAGGGATGACTGCTCGGGATGGGTAGATGCATCTTGTACTTGGAGGGGGGCGGGTGGTGGTTTATGAATCTCCTCTGTAGCGGGGAGGAGGTAAGTGACCTGCCCAGAGAGAGCTCAGCACTGCTAACATCCGACAAGGACATTTTCGTAACCGAGATAAATAAACAGATGCCTTTTTTGCTCCAGGGAGATAATTTCTTCTGTGCTACTAGGCTGAGACCGTTTGCTTGGCTTAACCTGTGTTTTTACCGTATGCAACAAGCCTTAACCACTTCATTTGGGGCTGTTTTTCATTTGGGGCCAATATGAAACAATTCTGGCATTTCTTTTCTATTTTTCTGGCCCTTACACGTTTCTAATGTCTCCACTTCTGTATATATGTTTTCTTCTCTAACATTTCAGTTCTCCTCTCTTGTAATATTTTAAATCCTTAATTGCCTGATGCTGCAGATGGAGAGTGTTAGTTACTTTCCGTCACCACTCTGGCCACGACGACTTCTTTTGCTTGACAAGTTGATCACCTTGTCAAGGTGAATGTTAAGTCTGTCTGGAGTATCTCCGTGCGTTTTGTGCCAGATTGCAATTGCAAGCTGGCTTCTTATCAGACATGCTGTTTCTCCAGACACAGAATACCGGGAGTAAAACTGGGATTTTGAGGGGCTTTTTTTCCCCTACTTCGCTAATGAGATTGACGTTGCTCCAGTTTATACCAGTAGGATTTAGATGGGTGTATCTCTAAATGTGACAAAGTAATGCATGGCAAGCAAACCCAACTGATAAAGATAAAACAAATCGATTGGTAACGAAAATTCCCATCCATGGCAACCACCTAGGAAAGCCCGCAAGTAGTGGTTCGGAGTTAATAACAAGTGCACCAAGCCTGCCAAAGCTGCTGGAGATGTGACTAACAGGCATCTCCATGGAGCCAAAGAATTGCGGCGGTGCCTGTTCCCTGCTGCATCAGCACGTCCAAAAGGGCATCGTCCTGGTGAGCGGTGGGGCTGACAGGCTCCCCCGAAGTGCCAGTTACGGGCAGTGGGGACCAGAAAAAGGAGCCTTTGCGAAGGCATTGCAAAAATGGCTTAACGCTAGGTAGGCTCATCGAGGTGCGAAAGAAACTTCCTCTCCGTTGCACAGCAGGGTGTCGCTGGGGTTGGTGTCTCAGATCTTGCCACCAGCACGTGAGCCCATAGCTCCCCTTCACAGACCCAGTGCACAGTGCGGGACCCAGTTATGTCTCCACTTGCCACAGTGGCTGTACACAGCACCAAACCTTGCCTTCTTTTGCCATGCACATGCCGCCCGGGCCTCCAGAGACCTTCAAATGGTCACATTCTGCATGACCCCTAAAAGAGGGTAGACAGCAGTTGCAGCGCGGAAGCTGTAGCATCAATGGTGCTTTCAGATTGCCCGGCAGACATAATTGAGGCAAAACAGCAAAACCCAAGTAAATGAAATGCATTTCATAGCAGTTCCTGAAGAACAGGTCGCGTTGTTTGTGACCTGCCAGCCAGGTCAAGAGGGCTGGATCTTCCACAGAGAAATTGCTGACATTGGCCCCAAAATGTCATTGTTAAGGTAAGAAAAACATCCAAATCTCTCTTTTCCTAGTTGATACATTATAAGGAAGTGGCATCCAGACCACTATAGGTATTAAGAACTTGGGAAACAACACTAAGCAATACAAAGAACAAAAATCAGTGGGTGTTTTCTGAGAAGATAAGGAAACGGAGTCTGATGCTACTGAATGCTTCAGGAGAATAAGTCCTAATAGCTGCAGTAGCCAAACATCACCTGGGACCAGAGTGTGAACAACTTTTTTGTGATATTACATAGCAAATGTCTCAACTTCTTGAGCTCATTGCAGAACATAAAAGTAAAGGTTGGCCAGCATTATTATCTGGTGGTACAGGAACACTCATTTCTCTAACCATGTGTGGTGGTATCTGACTATCTTGGATATCTGAGCAGGCAGGTCAAAGGAAAGCAGTGTGTAGACTTGGTTCTCAAAGACACCTATTTCCAGTAAGCATGAACTTCATTTTCTCCTAGGAATTCATTTTTCCTGTCGTATTCTAACAGAAGTAATAAAATAAACAAAGCATGGTGCACTTGTAAGATGAACCTCAGGACCATGCCTCTACAGCCAAACCAGCTCTGGATGCAGTGTGAGCACTGAGGGCAGATGTTGGGCCACCCTTCTCCCTGGCAGATGTGGTCCTGGGGTTCTTCTCCTCACAGGATCCCATAGTGAGACCTTCGTGAAGAGCAGAGACAGAGCTTTTCTTGTGTCATACTCTACATAATGAGGCAAAGATGTGTTGGGGTGTTCTATGTATTGACCTACCTCAGATCAGCTTCATGCAACAATGGAAGAGTAGCATGCAACCACCTTCTTTTTTTTTTTATTTTTTTCCACCCAGTGTTTGTGGCAAGGACAAAAAGACCCTTTTACTGTCTGAGTTTCTGACATTCCTGCTCCCCCTGGGTAGAAAGGAATCATAGGGACCTCTTCTCTCTCTCCGCCTATGAGGCAAGCACTGACTATTGGTGTGTGTGATGGGCAAGAAGCTCTCTCTGGACAGACCTTGTTCTCCCCAGGGACCTGCACCCCACCACTCCCTGCTCTGGGGTGGTGTGTTGGGACTCCCTGGCCTGTCCCTTCCTGGGCTACCCCTCTCCTGTGGCTCCGAGCCCTGCCACTTTCTGTGTTTGGAAAGGCAGAGGTGGGGGGGCAATCTCCCAGGGGTTCCGGAGGAGTGGAGTGTCTCTGTCAGGGGTATCTCCTTACAGGAGATGAAGAAGGTGTTTCCGCTGTGGGGGCTGGAGGCAGGAGCAGTCACACGCTTCCCGCTGCAGCCGGCAGCACTCTGCTTTTTCCCATCATTTATTACCTGACAACTGTTTTGGTGTGTTTCCTTCCAGGCCAGGAGGGCTGGCACATGGGACACCTCCTCCTGGTGCACTGCCAAGGACGGCAGCAGTGTCCTCCTACCAAGGGTGGTGGCCCCCGGCCCTGGGCACGCAGCATCCATCCCCACTGCTCACCCGACCCTCCCCTCAAGACCTACTTTTGCTGGGAGAGGCAAGGTAACCTCGCCACTGAAAATAGCTGGGACGGCAGCCAACGGAGATTAATGGCATCATTAACGTCCCCAGTTTATTTATAGGCTTAAAAATGCCTTGGACCTGCAAACTGAGCAGAGTCGCTGTGTGTAACGCAGGGACTCCCAGGTCTCCTGCTTCTGCCTTTCCCCTTCCTGCTATTTCATCCTGATCGCTGGGACTGTAAACCTATTTTGTAAAACTTCCTAACCAGGGGCATACACACAGATATTTTTTTTCCCCATGAATGCTGTATTTGTCTTGTCTCCTTCCTCCGCCCAACTCTTTCTGTGCTCACTGTGTCCTGTGGTCCCTCTTTGGGAAAATTCTCTTTTTGATGAATTACTTGAGGCACAGGCTGAGCAGTCGTCACAGGAATTAGTGATTTTCCGCCTTGGGTTTTAAACTGTGAGCTCTGTGGGAGGAGGAGGACTGGGAATCTCATAGCTGTGGAGAGCACCTAGGACATGTGGGGCCCCAGCGAGACATGCAGATGTTGTTAATGACCATGGAGGCCTTCCTACGGGAGCCAGCAGAGCCGGCCCAGCTCCCAGGTCCTCCAGGAACCTCGTGGGACCGTCAAGAAAAGAAAAAAACCACCCCGAGTGTGTTGGCCCCAGAAGAGGAGTTTTCAGCACGTGACCTGCGGCCGCGCTGCCTGGCCCGTTTCCCAGCGCTCGGTGAAAGGTAAGTGAGAAAGGAAGCTTGTTGTCAGCAGGCACAAGTCCAAGGGATCGGCTGTGTGACCTGGAGATGGCTCCATGGGTGGGAGAAAAAAAGTGAAAATGCCAATCGGGACCCCTCCCACCCAGGAACAGGGATAACCAGGGCGGCACCTCATGGAGGTGAGGTTGCTTCAGAGGGCGACCACCCTTCACTTTGCTGTTGGTTTTTTGTTGTATCAGGCTGAGCTATACTCCCGTGTCGATCTCTCCTTGGCCGTCTGTCTTCTAGGGGTTGAAATAAAGGACTGTCAGAGAACCGCTCAAACGGCTGTTGTCTTCTTTTCTCTGGGCAGCGAGACTACTTTAGGGCAGCGTAAAGAGCCCAAAGTGCTAGAAGGAGTATTTCTCTGCCATGGCCACCCCAGGTGAAAGCACACCCCTGGGATCCCCTCACCCCCTGCAGCGTCTGGTGGGTTCAAGGCATCTCAGTGCCTTGCTTTCCCCTTCCCCTCTTTCCCACTTGGGTTCTGGGCTCCGTGTCCCCTCCATCCCCTCCTGGCCAGGACCCAGCTCTCCGCTGCAATGGGGGGGACAGTGCCTGCTCAGCACCCCGCTTCCCATGTCTGTTAAATGGGACCATGACACTTAGCCAGATTTATATAGTCCAAAATATGGGACCAAATATAGGACCAAAGCATAAGTGCTATTACATTACTCAGTCATCTGAAGATCGTTACTGGGAGAGTATTTATTTCCATGTCTGACATACGTCAGATCCTGTACAATTTAAAAGGCTTCAAGGAAAAGGCAGGTCATATGCAGCATCTGAGATAAAGGGGGGAAAAGGTAATGTTTAACTGTACTCTCCTTATCCTAGGAAAGAAAGCCCTCTTATGTAGCTGTTTCTCATCTAAATTCCTGAACATCTAACCAGAAAAGCCAGCACAACTTTTTCTCTAGACTGATGTCAGACTAGAGGAGTGAGATGTGACAAAAAAAAAGGCCATTTACATCTCAAACTGATTACCTGCTTTGAAAAGTGAATATAAAAGGTGGAAGGTTTTTTTTAACAAGCTGGGTAAGCCACGTTTTGGCTGCAGGACACCCATCTCCTGGACCTCGGTGCTGTACAGCTTCTGTGGAATTACTCACCCCAGATTCAGAAAGCAAGAGCAGGGATTTTTTTTCCTGTTTCATGAGGCTACACCCAGTTGCAAACATATTTAACCTTCCTTTTTCTAGCTGCCAACACTGGGTGGCACTAAGTAACTCCTTCTGACATTTTACAAAATTGACTCTAAAAATTTGAATTGAACTGACTTGGCTCCACTCTGTCCTGACAGAAAATGGGTTTTTTTTGAGAAACTTTTGATCATTTGGTTGTTGCAGTAGAAACATCTGACTTGCATGGCATGTTTTGTGCTTTCTTCATTTGTTAGGTTGTTAAAGCTTTTCTGAAACTCTGGCCTCCCAAGTTTGGTAAAGGTTCAATGTGCTGTTGGGCTCGAAAGCCATATTTCCTGTACTGAGGTGAGAATTAATGGAATACTTGAAAATAACTGCGCTTTATGCTGGAGATTTAAACAAATCTCATAGAAACACAACATGGTTGAGGTTGGAAGGGACCTCTGGAGATCACCTAGGCCAAGTCCCCTGCTTGAGCAGGGTCAGCCAAAGCAAGTTGACCAGGACCGTGTCTAGTCAGGTTTTGAGTATCTCTGAGGATGGAGACTTCATAACCTCTCTGGGCAACCTCTTCTGTTGTTCAACCACCTTCACGGTAAAAAAGTGTTTCAGTTTGTGCTCATTGCCTCTTGTCATGTCACTGGGCACCACTGAGGAGAGCCTGGCTCCATCTTCTTTATTGTCTCCCAACATCAGGTATTTTAAACATGCTGATAAGATCCTCCCTGAGCCTTCTTTTCTCCAGGATCAACAATCCCAGCTCTCTGAGCCTTTCCTCATATGTCAATTACCTCAATCACTTAATCATCTTTGAGGGACTCAGTCTAGTACATCCGTGTCTCGCTTGTACTGGGGACCCCAGAACTGGACACACTACCCCAGATGCATCTTACAAGTGTGGAGCAAATGGGAAGGGTCTTCTCCCTTGACCTGCTAGTGACACTTTTCCTAATGCAGTCAATGCTCTTGGCCTGCTTTACCACAAGGGCATACTGCTGGCTTACAGTCAGCTTGTCCACCAGGAGCCCCAGGTCCTCCCTGCAAAACTGCTTGTCAGCCAAGTCAGCTCCCAGGGTGTACTGGTGCATGTGGTTATTCCTTCCACGGGGCACTACTTTTCCATTCATTGAACTTGATGATATCACTGTCATCCCATTTCTCCGGCCAGCTGAGGTCCCCCCGAATGGTGGCACAGGCAACCGGTGCATTAATCCCTCCTTCCCTCCTCCTCTGCAAACTTGCTGAAGGTGCAGTCTGTCCCATCATCCAGGTTATTAATGAAGATGTCAAACAGTATTGGACCCATTATTGGCCCCGGGGTACTCCACTAGTGCCTGGCCTCCAGGCTGGACTTTGTGCCACTGATCACCACCCTTTGAGCCTGGCAGTTCAGCCAGTTTTCTGTCCACCTCACTGTCCACATATCTAGCCCACAGTTCATCATTTTGCTTATGTAGATGTCATGGGAGATAGTGTCAAAAGCCTTGCTAAAGTTGAGATAAACAACATCCAGTGCTATTCCCTCATCCAGCAAGCCGGTCATCTTGTCAGAGAAGGCTATTGAGTTGGTTAAGCATGGATTCCCCTTCAGAAAAACATAATGAGTTCTCCCAATCTCCTTCTTGTCCTCACTATCTAAGCCTGCTCCATGTCCCGTATGACCAAGTCACCTTTTCCCCATCCAGCAGCAGGCCCACATTTTCTAGCTGTGGAAGTCCTTCATGTTGCTCTTCATGTCCCTCACCAGATTCATCTCCAGGTGAGCTTTGGGTTTCCTAACCCCATCCCTACACACTCCAACAGCGTCTTTTTATTATTCCTAGGGTTACTTGACTCTGCTTCCACCCTTGCATACTTTTTGTGTTTGAGTTTTGTGAGGGTGTCCCAGTTATCTATGCAGGCCTTTGTTTGATGTCCTGAATCTAGGCATAGACCATTCTTGAGCTGGCAAGGAGGTGATCCCTGAAAATCAACCAGCTCCCCTGGACCTTTCTTCTTGCCAGGACTGTATCCCATGGGATTCTTCCAAGCAGCAATCGAAAGAGATTAAGGTCTGCTCTCCTGAAATCCAGGGCTGTGGTCCTCATTTTTGCCATGCTCCCTCCTCTCAGGATGCAAAACTCCACAATCTCATGACCATTGCAGCCAAGGACATCTCAGTTTTCACATCCCTGACTATTTCTTCCTTGTTTGTGACTCTAAGGTCCAGCAGATCATCTCCCCTTGTTGTCTCTTCAATCACCTGCATCAAAAAGTTATCATCAGAGCTTGTGCCTTGGTGTGTCACCCTTCCAGCAGATATTGGGGTGGTTGAAGTCTCCCATGTCCTCATCGGCCTACAAACATGAGGCTTCCTCCAGTTGCCTCAAGGAGGCCTCAACTACTCCTCCTCCTGATCAGGTGGTCTACAGCAGACATCCACAACAATGTCACCCATGTTTGTCTGCCCACTTATCCTGAGCCATAAGCTCTCAGCTGGCTCCTCATCCATCCAGTGCAGAGCTCCATGGGTTCCCTTCCCCAAATCAAGAAAATTCCCACCTTTGCCTTCCCAGCCTATCCTTCATGTAAAGCCTGTATCCATTCCTGGCAGCATCCATAGCAGTGAGCTACACCACCACGACTCATGATCCCAATGAGATCGTAGCCCCATAATGGCACACAGACTTCTAACGTCTCCTGTTTGTTCCCCATGCCTTGTGCATTCCTGTACAGGCACTTCAGAGAGGCACCCAGTCATGCTGATTTCCCAGAAGAGGTATGAGAGCTCCCACCATAAAGTTCTCCCATAGGCACTTCCTCATCTATGTGCATACTCTCGATGCCACTGGCACTGCAGGAGCTGGCCAGGCACCACTGAAGGCTCCAGCATCCTCAACCACAGCAGCACCCAGGTGGTCCTCAAAGGGCTCCAGGAGTCCCCCGCCAGCCCCAGAGACTTCTCGAAGATCTCAAAACGGAACATGGACATTGCCATGTCTTCTGGCTACTGCTGCCAGCTGCGCATGGTGAAATTCCTGTTAAAATAAATCAGCTTTAAAAGGAGCACAACCTTGAATGCATGGCTTTCACCCCCTACAGGCAGTGCTTGCCCTACAAGTGCCAAGGCTGACATTTTAAGGGCCTGTAATGGCTCTGCTGGGCTTTGTGGGACTCTGCTTGATGCTGGTGTGTACGGTGATGGAGACGGCAAAATATTAGGGCCAAGTAGTGTGTCTTCAGAGGACGTGTGGCCATTCTCAGCTAAGTCCCCCCATGGAGATCCATTGCTATGTCCTGATAACAAAAATTAGCATTGCTGTGTTTGAACCTGTCCCTAAGAAGGTGCTTAAAATATAACAGACAATAGATGGTATGATCTGATGGGATCATAAAGATTTGTGTCCTGAAAGCAAGGACATAGAAACACTGATGGTAGTAGCTAAAAATCCTCAATAGGGAAATTAAGTTTGGTGGCCAAATCCTAACATGGGCATTTTGATGGCAATGAGAAAGATGCGGCTGAGGAAGAAGCTGCCCACAGAGAGAGATGGAGACTACCAAAGATCCTTGGTGTCTCCAAGCAGAAGAGCTGGCAGAAGGTGAGACCAGCTGGTGGCTACATTGGAGCAGGAGCAGAGCAGATCCGTACACTGAGCATTACCTACAACATCCGTGCTCTCTGCTGTGGCAGTGGGAACCGGGGCCCAAGCAGAGCCAATGATTTCTGAAGAACAGTTCATTCACTGAAAAGTGCTGTTTCTGTTTGACCAAAGCTATCTGGCAATTGATGTGCAATCCATTCAACAGATTTAACCCATAAAATTAGAAATGTCAAAATGGCATGCTTTGATATTTCTGAAAAGAAGTGTTTTGACTGTTTTTGAAGCTGATCTCACCAAAAAGCCCAGACAAATCACATTGGGAAGAGAGGTTTGAACACCCTCTCTGCCTCAGCCAGAGCAAGGATTTAACTGCCATGTGCCACATCCTAAGACTGTGGCCAAACCACAGGCTGTGGGACAGCCTTGAAACAGGCTCTCCTAATCCTCTTGCTCGGGGTATAATGTTGTATAAATTATTTACGCTGTTTATTGGCCTGGGAGCCAGGAGGTCATGGTTGAGGGTGGTTGTGTCCACACTGCTCAGGGCCAGCCCACGAAAAGTAGGTTGGCCTTGGCTGCATGACATGGCACTTGACTCCAGCTCAGCTTGGCGCTGTGTGTTTTGCTTATGGATCTAAGCGTGAACTAGTATTTTTGTAGGGTGCTTTTTTTTAAATCCCAGCTCAAAATGCCCGAGATAATGAAGACAATGCTGTAGCTCATCAGCGTTGGGTTTCCATAGTGTAAAAGAGTCAGGGTATGTAGCATGCCCTGGGCTGAGGCATGGGAATGTTCAGAGGAACCGGAGGACAGGCTGGCAGGACCATGCTGGAGGACCATCACGAGGGAAGGGAGATAGAGCTTGTCCGTGCCACTCTTGAAAGCTGTCCCAGGAGCAGCTATGCCCAGAGCAGTGCTGCTTGATGGCTGGAGGGAGCTGCTTGTCCAAGGCCAGAGCAGGGCATAGGCGTGTGCTAACCATCATGATGGGGACAATCAAGGATGAGGACCCACGAGTCAGCTGGTGAGTTGCTTCTGACAGCATAAGCACATCTGACAGGCATGTCTACATTGCTGGCAAAGAGGGGATGGACTCCAGCCCTCTACTTCTGCTCATTCCCTGCTGAACTCGTAACTCTGCGGCTCGGGTTTGGATCACTCCAGCTACTTGCTGTTTCCAAGACACATTTTCTCCTCAGGGAGCAGGCTCCAGGCACAGTGCCTGTGAGCCCAGCAGTGCCACTCTGCCCTGGCCTGCTTTTATTGAGCGGGGTAGACATGGCCAAGCTAAGCCAGCCTCCTGCCTTGCTGTGCTCCAGCCCCAACATGCCTCCGGCCCTGCCTGGCACACCAGGTGTGATACTGCTTCTAGGAAACCTTTTCTTAAACCTTTTTTCTCTATGAGAAACAGAAGGGGTTTGAGCATATTATGTACTTCCAGCCTATGTCGTAGGCAGTGGATTATAGCAGACAATAGCTTTTCTTCATAAGCCTTGCGTCTGAAGGTAAGGTCTCCTTGGGAATCCACCCTTCCAGTCATAGAATCATAGAATCACAGAATCTTCATGGTTGGAAAGGACCTTTGAGATCACCGAGACCAACCAAACAACCTACAATCTCTGCCACTAGAGCATGCCCTGAAGTGCCACATCTAGACGTTTCTTAAACACCTCTAGGGATGGTGACTCAACCACCTCCCTGGGCAGGCCGTTCCAGTGCCTGACCATTCTTTCAGTAAAGTAATTCTTCCCAATATCTAACCTAAACCTCCCCTGCCGCAACTTCAGACCATTTCCTCTGGTCCTGTCATTATTCACCTGGGAGACGAGGCCAACACCCACCTCTCTCCAACCTCCTTTCAGGTGGTTGTAGAGGGCCATGAGGTCTCCCCTCAGCCTCCTCTTCTCCAAGATAAACATGCCCAGCTCCCTCAGCCTCTCCTCGTATGACCTGGTCTCCAGACCCCTCACCAGCCTGGTAGCTCTCCTCTGGACACGCTCCAGCACTTCAATGTCCCTCTTGTACAGAGGGGCCCAGAACTGAACACCGGACTCGAGGTGAAGCCTCACCAGTGCCGAGTACAGAGGCACGATCACTTCCCTATTCCTGTGAGGGTTTTGGGGCTGACGTATATCATTTTTGTTGAGCTTTTAGTTAGACTACTGAACAGAAAAATCAGCTATTGGCAATTCCTTGTTGAATAGACAAGGACCCAGAAGAGGCAGAAGCTCTCTGGAGAGAGGCCCTGGCTTTGCAGGGATCACGGGGCTTTGGGCAGAATTCAGGCAGAGGATAAACCCCGCTATCCAAGAGGATAACTTGGGGAAGGGGAGCTGCATGGGATTTTCCCGTTGCTGTAGGAATCTTTACTGTAATTCAGCTCATGTTGATTAACCCTGAATGCTAGATTCTTTAAAAGTGATTAGTGAGATCATACTGGAAAGAGAAACAGATGTACCATCTGTTATGCAGTGTATGGGGTTTAGAGGGAGGTTTTGCTGAAACACAGTTGTTCCCAACGCTGACATGAGACTTCACTGCTGTCACCTGCCCAGAAGCTGAGCTCCCTTTTGAACGCAGACAGTGAACCGGTGGGATTCGCTGCCAGCGGGCAAGTGGTGTAGTTCTGGCCAGTGACTGGGTTGAGAGCTGAGCTATGGTGGCACCTCAGCCTTCGGGGTAAGCCGTGGTATAGGACTTTGCTTCAGAGATGCTTTCCAAAAGCCTGAAATCCCAGAGCGGGGAAATCTGGGCTTCGGTCTGAACTTGTGCCTGTGCCTCAGAGTGTGTTTTTCTTCAGTGAAATGTAACCACCCAAAGGTTAGAGGTGGGGTTTTTTTCAACGCTTCTGCAGAGTTGTTCATACACTGTATCCCTGCCCCCAAATTCTCTCCATTTGTACTGTAGTCACTCGCTGCAGGTCTCAAGGATTATCAGAAGCACTAAGCAGCTCTCAGACAGCAATTGCAATTACGCTTCTACAGCTGTGATTGTCCACAGCCGTGCTGTCTGTCTTCCTCCAGAGCAGCAGAGGATTTGAAGGAACAGCGCAAGGCCGGAGAAGGCAACGCATCCATATGCGCTTCCCTAAATCTAATCTGGCATCCTTCTGGCTTTCAGAGCATCCGAAGAGCAAAGTGCACATTTGTGCTGTTCGTGGCGTTGCTGCCTGATAACTAATATCTGGTCTAACAGGCAAAGCGTCGCAGCACCTGGGGGGAACGGGAGCGGGTTCCCTTTGATCCTCGGGGCACCTTTTTCAGCGCAGCTGCACAGCCCGGTCGAAAGCTGTCAGGGTTCTTGTTTTTCTCCTTCCTTTTTCGGAGTAAATCTCACGTCTCGTGCTCAAAGTCTCTGGCAGGCCTCCATTTACAAATATAACTACTATTTATTATTTATACAGAAACAGAGAAGGGCCATTGCTTTATGACCGTGTAATAAAACGGGTCACTGCTCCCCGTGTGCTTTGAAGCCCAGGACTCAATCCAGCGGAGGTGGAAAATGGGATTCCAGGCGCAGGAAGGGGATTGCTACAGTAGATCCCTTTGCAATGACTAGACTTAAATACACAACACACCTACAAAGCGCAGGCACGGGTTCCCCCCTATAAAAGCGGGGAAAGGAGCCAAGCAGCATCTGCCCTCCCTCGAACAGCGGCGTTACGGGGGAGGCTGAGCCCTGTGCTCCAGCAGCACCCTTGGGGATCTTCTGGATATGGGACCTGCTGGCATTGCACTGGTTTTACCTGGGTAAAGCCACCTGCCTCTTAAAATATATTACTTGTCTGCCCCCCTACATTGCTCCTCTTGCCCCGCCACTACCCCCCATTAGCTGTGCTTGTCCCTGGGGACTCCACTGGGACAAACGCGGGGGTGGGCAGAAGGTGTTGTGCCATGAGGAGGAGGGTGACCAGATGGATTCAGCACATGGTTGTGCTTTAAGTTTTCAGTATGCCATCTCAACCTCCACTGACACCCCCGGCTCCAGCCCTTCGTGGCCATCCCCACAGCTTGCTCCCTAGAGTGCTGGGAAGAACTTGGTTTGGGACAACAAGGAGGATGGCCTGGAGGAGGCCACCTGGTAACTCACCTCCTGGAGGTCAATGCATGTCCAGGGGCAGGTATAATCTGCTCCAGCTGAGCCACCGTCTCCTCCCAACTCCACCTGTGTGGCGAGGGACCTCGCTGCACCTCACCACCTCCATCCACTCCAAAAATGCCCCCTGTAGAGGACACCCACGACCATGACATTGAATGGATCAAAGAGGGTGTACCAAAGACTGAGGAGCAGGACGTTAAATTGGCTATATTTTCCATATGATTACCTGTTTCTCTTGCTTTCTGCCATCACCCTGGGGCATGCCACCGCCATCACCCTGCTGGGCGCTGCATCAGGGCAGCGCTGCCTCCCCTGCCAGTGCCTCCTGCCGCCCGGCTGGCTCTGGGTCCTGCTGTCAGCCACTGCCCCTCACGCCACGGTTTGGGAGATGCAAACTGGTGTAAGGAGAGGAGTTTCTGCCTTTGCTTCTTGCCTTTTTGCCCAAGGTTTTCTTTGAGGTTACGGATCTGGGGACCTAAGCACATACGGTGAGTGAGGGGGGCTCAGTTTTGCTCCTTGGTTTCCTGTAGATATATTTCAACGCCTTGCAGAGGGATAAGGGGACAGAGCAGAGGGAAAGCGATGTGCCGGTGAAGCCCATGGAGCTGCTGGCAGCCCCATCACTGACATCTCATTTCCCCGGCAGCGGCGGCCCTCCATCCCCCATCCCACACAGAACTGCCCCCAGCGAGGCCAGCTCTCCTGCAAGGACGACACAGCTCTCCCTATCTCTCACGTCTTCACGCAGGGCTGATTCAAAAAAGATGTTGGCAGAAGATGTTACAGAGCTTTCAAAATCTCTCTTCATACTCCGGCACTTCCTTCTCTCCATCCTCGGGCAGGAACCGCACAGGTCGGGACCGCATCCCCCGGCCCCAGAGCCCCAGAAAGCCAGTGCCTGGCAGCAAGTCCTCCCAATTACTTTTAAAAACACTTTCACCAAATAGTTGATTAATCCTACAAAGTGCTCTCCCCAAGCGCTGTGTGCTGTGCACAAGGACTGTGCACCCACCAAGAGGACCGGGTCTGGGCTCCCCACGCAAGCCCGAACAGCAGAGGGGAAAAGGGATGTTCTCGGGAAGGGTACGTGCAATAGTTACCCCAGGGGAAAAAGTCACATAATACAAGTTTTCTTCCCTCCCGATTCCTCAAATGCAAGCCACGGAAACAAAAAGACATCCTTACTGTCTTTTTCCAGGGAATTTTCAACAGAAAAATGGAAAGCACGTTAAAAAATACAAATGAAAAAAAAGGAAGGCTGTGAAGAGCCTTGCCGAAGTTGTCTGAAATCTCTGAGCGTGTTTGCCCAGCCATAGTGGCGCTGCCGGGCTGCCTGGCCTTGTCCCCCATGAACCCCATGTCCTGGAGCTCAGCGATGCTCAGAGGCCGAGGCGGCTGCTCCCTGGGGGGTTTTCCTCCAGTTGGTGCTCGCACGGCTCGAGCAAGGACACAGGAGAAAGTGCTGGTGGTCCTTTGCCTGAGCAGCTGAAAGGAGAGATGTTTTCTCCCACAGTTTATTGGGAAGAGCATCGGAGCGGTGCAGCTGCCAACACAAGTCCCCACTCGGTGACAAAGGTCTGCACCCAAAGGCACGGTGGGGCATGCTCTGTCGTGGCTTCTGTCCCTCCTCGGGGACAGAAACCACTTGATGTTGGACCCACAGCAACCCGTGACAGCCCTGCCTCTAGGGCCTCCCTCCCCAAGCGGAGAGGAGCCCAAATAATTCAGTAATAATTTCCCCCCCCACGCACCCGAGTATAACCACGTATTTTTCACAAGTGTTTAGCAAATGTAACCCCTGTGTTTTATACCTTTCAGCCATTGATCAAGCTGATGTGTTCCTCCTTTGGACAAATAGTCATTACATCTGAAAGTTTACGGCTGGGCTTTGAAGTTAATGTTCTCTGAGATGAAGGAGAAAGTTCACACTTCTTCTATTGCTTCCAGCCCCTCCGGCTGCAGAGCAGATAAGACAGCGATGCCTTCAATTTACAAGTGATGACTATTTTTGCAGGCAGAAAAGCCAAAGAACTTCTTAAAATAATAATGGCTTGAATCCTGTAGCGCTCAGCAAAATGGTTGGGAAAGGAGGGAAATGAATCCAGGAAACCTATGGATGTCTCAGAACTGTTATTTCTCTGTTTACCATCTCAGCTTCATCCGAGGCTGCATCTCCCTTCCTCCACTTTTGCTGCTGTTACGGCCACGTTTCCTTAGGTTCCCCACAAGCTGCTATTTTCTACCAGCTCCTCCGGGCTTTGCTGGGAGAAGGCTTTTAGCATCTCTGCCTGAGGGGATTGCAACGGGCATCCCATATGTGGAGCACTGGGATGCTCAGAGCCAGATTGTTGCTGCCTGCAAGCTCCAGGCGGAGTAACCGAGGCTGAAAGGGCTTAGGAGGGGGATGAGATTTTCCAGGGCCTCATCCAGCCAACTTTGGGAACTCTCGAAAGACAGTGGATCCACCACCTGGGCAGCGATGCCTGCGCTCGCCCGCATCCTGCTCCCCTGCCTGCCACATCCCTCTGGGCCTCTTCAGTCAGAAGTGGCTTTTCCATTTCACCCCATGGGACCGGACAAAAAAAGAGATGCCAGGAGGATCCATGTGTACCCCCTGGCTGGGCTTACCTGAAACTGTGCTAGGGAAATATGAAATTTCATCATGTCAGTAACTCCTGCAGAGCATGCACAAGTGCCATCAGCATTTTGATACACCTAATGAGTGGATGCTCCTATAAATAAAATTGATTTACAAAATGGCAAGATTTCCAACATACGCCGCCTAATTTGCAACTGAATTCCATTCCTGTTGTAGTACGTTAAAGGCGGGATCAGTGTGCTGTGGCTCACAACCGGGCAGCACGTCAGCTGAACCTGCTTCTCCCGTTCAATCAACTGCCTTCGATTTGTTTCTCCTAAATATTGAGCTGAAATTTAGCTGAAAGGCATCAGCCAAGCTCGGACCAGGAAGGCGTTATTGGCATTCCTTGTAAAGTGAAATTTGGTACCCGACTGGAGGGAGGATGCCCCAGGGATGCTGCAGCACCAGGTGTCAGGGTCCCCTCCAGCAAACCCCCATTCCCTCCCTACCGCAGGGCACAAGTTCTGTTGGGGGACCAAGAGCTGAGCAGCACAGGGCTATCGAGCCGCCCTGGCATGACTGCAAGGACCAGTTGGAAAATCCCTGCCGAGAGGTGATGGCAAACCCCAAGGTGCCACCAGCATCCCCCATACCAGCCGTGGGAGTCCCTCCACCACCACAGACCTGCAGCATCCTTTGCCAAAAGCAGCCGTTACCTTTCATTCTCACCCACGCTGTTAATTTGCCTCCATTTCCATGACCAAGTGGCTGGACGGGCCCCGGGGGATTCCCATTGATTCTCGTCCACCTCTTGGCAATGGGATCTGCTTCGCTGAACACTCAAAAAACTCCCCCCCTCCTTTATTTTACTCCATTTAATCCTTTGCCTCAATGCTAAATAAAATCTGCTTATTATTAGCCCCCTCTCCCAACAGCACTGGTAGTGTTTGATGCTGGTTTATCTTCCAAGTAATTTAAATAAACAACTGAGCTACCAAGATGATGAGGGGACTGGAACACCTCTCTTATGAAGAAAAGCTGAGGGATTTGGGTCTCTTCAGTCTGGAAAAAGACGGCTGAGGGGGGACCTTATCAACACTTATAAATACTTAAAGGGTGGGTGTCAGGAGGATGGGGCCAGGCTCTTTTCAGTGGTGCTCGGGGACAGGACAAGAGGTAACGGGCACAAACTTGAGTATAGGAAGTTCCACCTAAACATGAGGAGGAACTTCTTTACTTTGAGGGTGGCAGAGCACTGGCACAGGCTGCCCAGAGAGGTGGTGGAGTCTCCGTCTCTGGAGACATTCAAAACCTGCCTGGACGCGTTCCTGTGCAGCCTGCTCTGGGTGACCCTGCTCTGGCAGGGGGGTTGGACTAGATGATCTCCAGAGGTCCCTTCCAACCCTATGATTTTGTGATTCTATGATCCTCTTCCACTGAACATCAGGATGCGCTAGGCCATTAATATTACTTTATCACTGGAAACTTCGAGGCCTAAAATCCACTCCTCAGTTTGTCAAACGGCCTAATTCATAAATGTTTTCAGTCATCCAACTAATTAGCACTAAATCCTGCATTGTGGTGAACACAATATTGTGTGGTGCTTCTTGCAGTATCTTCTTTGGAAGTTTGGACCCCTAATTTGTCATGGCCCTCGTAGCAGGGAGGCATTTCTTCTTCTAGGGTGGCATCACACATTTTTGCCCTGGCTTTAAAAGGCAGCCAATATCCCTTCCAGCTTCCCCAGGCAAACAGCAGCCAGAAAATCAGTGTTGAGCTTGGGAACATCAACGTCAGGAGGCACAAAGGTGGTTGTCCCACCGTAGGTGTCAGGGGTACCTTTTGGGGACAAGCCCCACTGTAGCACCTCTCTATTTTGGAAAATGCTTGGTCTTTCCTTCTTGAGCACCTACAAGCTCTTGGGGGTGCAGTAGCACACTGGGGACATGGAGGATGCATCTTCTGTCCAGGCACCCGGGGGTTGGAAGCTGGTTTAGGGGCTTTGGTGCTTTTCCCGCTGTTCCCCTGTGGAAGGCAGGGCGGGCGTGAGGGATTCCTGGGTACCGGCAGCACCAGGGCATCCATCGCTGCATCTTCTGCTCCTCTTTTCACGTGCTGCCTGCTCTTTTTGGAGGATGGCAAAGCGAAGCTCTGTACCCCTGGGAGAAGACATTCTGGAAACCACCAGCCTGTTCCCCAACTCCGTTGCACAGTAATTGCGTTTCACCACGAAACGATCTTTCTACCCGATGCGGAGCAGGTCTGGAGCAGCCCCCGAGAGGCGCGGGGCTCTGCATCCCATTAGGGCTCCCCGGAGGAAGCCGGACAGAGTTTTTATTAAATCAAGCTCAGAGTCAATGCTTAAAGAAGGGCTTTTTTGAACTAGGAGCTGAACCTCATGTTTGGTGCCCTGCCAAGCTCAGGATAGTGCGAGGAGGAAAAGGAGATGTATTTTTGGACTGCATGTCTGCGAACAGGCTGTTAGATAAAATTAAAGAGGCTGTTTATAAAGAATCCTCTGGTGGTGAAGCAGATGTGGAGGCCTGAGTTTATGACAAGATATATTTCTGGTGTTTGCATGAACAATCATTTTCATTCAGGACTTTCCTCGTGCTGTAATAATTTGTTGGTTTGGGGTTGGGTTTTTTTGATTTTATTTTTTTTTTACTTATTATTATTATAACCGAAACTGGCACAATGCCCTCATAGCTTGTGATAAACTTGTTTGTTTACTTATGTCCTGGTAACCGGAGAGCTGGACTCTGGCTCTGCTTCCTTGGATGCTGGTTGTTTCCTACCAGAGTACTCGGGGCCATTTGACACAGGTAGCGAAGCAGAAAAAAAGCGTTTCATTATTTTCTTGCCATGTTCCTCATGGATGATGAACACTTCAGCTTCTGCAGTCCCCTGAGCAGGTGCCCATGAGACCTTCTGGCACTCAAACCCCACGGCACAAGGACCCCCTGCCCTGATGCACAGGCAAAATGACTTTCCACGAGGCAATGGAGTTTCTTCACAGAATCATGGCATGGTTTGGGTTGGAAGGGACCTTTAAAGGTCATCTAGTCCAACCTCCTCGAAATGAGCAGGGACATCTTCAGCTAGATGAGGTTGCTCAGAGCTCTGTCCAACCTGGCCTTGAACATTTCCAGGGACGGGGCCTCTCCCACCTCTCTGGGCAGATTCCCCAGAGCAAACTTCGGGTTCGCTCTGGTACAAAACAGAAGCCGAATTTTCTTCTGAACTGATGTTTTTCTTTACTGAGCTATGTTTAACATTCAAGAAAATGCTTTGGTTTATGCTTAATGTTATACAAATACATGGAATGTGTTTAATAGACACTCCTGCAGCTCTAAATGTGTTTTAAAAATACGCTGCTTTTCTGAGCCTTGTAGGCAGCAAAGGCTTCTCTCTGCTTTTACAAGAAAAATTGAGCGCGCAAGCGCATGTTCGTAACTGAAGACACATTAGCATTAATTATACATGGTCTGGGTTTGTGCTGACTTGCCGTTCCTCCTTGGATCCTGCACCGGGTCCTGCCTTTCTCATGGCGCAGATAATAACTTAAAAGAAAGAAGCCCAACACAATGGCCGTGATCTGTGTCTACAGCAGGGCATTGCATATGGAAGACATAATATTCGATGGTAAATTTTTGCTTTGACATTATAGGAGAAGTTAAGCGAAAAGGTGTCAGCCTTGGCCTAGAGTTTCACGAGTGCCACAGGCGGAACACGCTTCTTCGGGTTCTTTTAAACCTTCTTCTGCTCTTCCAAAAGGAGAAACTCGCAATCTGGACTCAATTGAACCTTAAAACCATAAAATTCCAGGTTCCAATAAATCTTCGTTTTATAAAAACACATCCAGCATATATCAAAACAGAGACTGTAAAAGAAATTAAACATGTGTGGGTCACATACTCTGCTGGATGCTCCTTAACAACATTGCAAAATGACTGGAATAACGAGGTGCAGTTTTGCTATGAAGTTTTGGTACCTCCTTGGAGCTGCCTGGGGCGCCCACCCAGAACACGAGCAAAATACACAGGGAAAGAGCTGGCGGCTCCGATCCCACGTCCCCTCCATCCTTTCCGTTCTCCAGCCAGCATCCCCACGGCCCCAGCGCCTGCACTCCGCCGGGGGTTTCAGGATGCAGCGGCCGCGGGATGCGCCCCATGAGCATCCCACCCAGCTTCCCTCCAGGAGGGGCCCGGCAAAGTGGGGACGCGCTCCTCCAGCCCCAGACGGTGCCGGAGCCGTGGTGAGCAAAAGCGCTGTAAATCAAAGGGAGAGAAAAGTAAAGCGATATCTGGGGGGAGGATTTGCCTGCCTGTTCCCGTAAAGTTGAAACGCGAAGGAAAAACGAAAGCAGCTGGGATCACGCTGCAGAGAAACGGGCTTTAACAAGCTCTTTTTCAGGGCTTTAAAAAAAATTCTGCCCGTGATGTAATCTTGACATTTCCTGGCTCACTGGCGATTTCCTCCGATCAAACACCCGGAATGCCGGGGAGCCGTCACCACGCGCAGCTCGTGTTACTCACGGCATCCCAGCAGACGCCGGAGGAGGGAGATGCAGGAACGGGGGGCAGCTGGGATGGGGGCAGCGACCCGCGTCCCTCTCCCCGCGCTCCTCCTCGTCCCGGCTGAGTGAGACACCGAGCACACACCTTCCCTTCTAGAAATTCCCCTTTATTTTAAGGGGTGAGGTTTAAGGCTCCTGGCGGGGGGGGGTCCTGCATCCAGCAGCCTCGGCAGAGAGACTAAAGCCTGTGAGAGATCCAGCAGGGACAGGACTTCAAACTTTATAACAAGATATAATCTATTTTTTTTAAGCATATTGTGTTATGGCGATTATATGAACTTCCAGGTGACTTGCTGGAGCAGTCACAACCAACTCCAAAAGCAGGCAAAGTCCTATAGACTTTGGGAATCTTCTTATCATGAAGAGCCATTGAGTTTCTGCTAGCAATGTGCTGAAACTAGAAAGCTTGGTGGGGGAAGGGGGGAAAAAACCCATCACACTTTATTAGCATTTTACGGAAGTATTTCAGTTATATTCAGAACTCATTTAACATCTCCAGATTCTCCTGAATTCAAGCAGCCCCAGGGAAAATGCCTGTAAGAGGGCTGGGATGTCTGTCCAGGAGGTCCAAACCCATGGGACCCAGCAGCATTTCCCAGCTGTGGGATGCGATAAGTCTGCCACGAAATGGGAACACTGGAATGAGCAGCGGGCAGGCAGCGCATCCTGGGTTTCCAAAAGGAGCCCCATGGATGCCAAGAGTCCCGTCCCCACCTGCCATCCATGGGGACATGGGGACAATGGGGCTGGCAGGGATGTGAAGGGCTAAGACCCAGGGGCCAGGTCGCCCCTCGTGGATGTCTCTTTGCCACTCCCTCGGTATCCAGCACCACGAACATCCCTGCAGTTTCCATCAACCCCTGGAGGGGGAATATGTTAAATCTGGCAGCTCGGTTACAGCGATGAAATGTAAAACCAAGGGGCTTCCATCACACCTGTAGTGCAAAAGCTCCACACAGTCCTACTGATGCCACACTCCAACCCCCCCCCAGCAGGGCCACTGGTTTGGGTAACGTTTTGTCGCTCCTGGTCCCAGAGCAGCCGCTTCCAGTCGGCTCCATCGCAACCCCGGCTCCACCCAAACACAGCAATTCACCGGCACGTGACGAAAATAATTTTTCTGGGCTGTACGTCTTCTTGTAGGAACAGAGGCTTTTGATTTTTATAGACATGAACTATTCAGTCACCCTAAGTATTGAACCGCCTCGAGGAACTGCAGCTTTTGGGAAAAACATCCTTTCAACAGCCCTGCGTCGAGAGAATGCCAGCCAGTGCCGCACAGCTCCTGTGAACCTCACGGGGACATCAGCATCTGCATCCTCATGGGAGAATGCTGGGACAGGACCAGTATCCCGGGCTCAGCCAGAGAGGGGACCCAGAAGGACACAGTGGTGAACCCCCATTCTGACTTGAGATCCTCCAACATCTGCTGTAGTGGGTGGAAGGAGAAAGAAACCCAGCCTCTTCCCAAATTCTATGTCTTCTTTGACGTTATAACTGGTTGGCTGGTTGAGGGCAGAGCAGCAGATGTCATCTACCTTGACTTCAGCAAGGCTTTTGACACTGTCTCTCATAACATCCTCCTTAGGAAACTGAGGAAGTGTGGACTGGACGAGGGGACAGTGAGGTGGATTGAGAGCTGGCTGTGTGACAGGACTCAGAGGGTTGTGATTAATGGAGCAGGGTCGAGTTGGAGGCCTGTAACCAGTGGAGTCCCCCAGGGGTCAATACTTGGACCAGTATTGTTTAACGTATTCACCAACGACCTGGATGAGGGGACAGAGTGTATCCTCAGCACGTTCACTGATGATACCAAGCTGGGTGGGGCGGCTGAGACCCCAGAGGGCCATGCTGCCATCCAGCATGACCTAGACAGGCTGGAGAGCTGGGCAGAGAAGAACCTAATGAGGTTCAACAAGGACAAGTGTAGGGTCCTGCACCTGGGGAGGAAGAATGTCAGGCACCAGTATAGCTGGGAAGTAGTTCTGAGGAGGAGGATCTGGGGGTCTTGGTAGACAGTAAATTATCCATAAGCCAACAATGTGCCCTTGTTGCCAAGAAGGCCAATGGCATCCCGGGCTGCATAGGGAAGAGTGTGGCCAGCAGGTCAAGGGAGGTCATTCTCCCCCTCTGCTCTGCACTGGTGAGGCCTCAACTGGAATACTGCGTCCAGTTCTGGGCTCCCCAGTTCAAGAGGGACAGGGAACTGCTGGAGCGGGTCCAGCGAAGGGCAACTAAGATGATTGAGGGACTGGAGCATCTCCCTTATGAGGAAAGGCTGAGAGAGCTGGGACTCTTTAGCCTGGAGAAGAGAAGGCTGAGGGGGGACCTTATTATGGCATACAAGTATCTAAGGGTGGGTTTAAGGAGGATGGAGCCAGACTCTTCTCAGTGGTTGCCAGTAACAGGATGAGGGGTAACGGGCACAAGCTGGAACATAGGAAGTTCCCATCAAATATGAGAAAAAACTTCTTTACGGTGAGGGTGACAGAGCACTGGAACAGGCTGCCCAGGGAGGTTGTGGGGTCCCCTTCTCTGGAGACTTTCAAGACCCGCCTGGATGCAGCCCTGAGTACTGTGCTCTAGGCAATCCTGCTCTAGCAGGGGAGTTGGACTAGGTGATCTCTAGAGGTCCCTTCCTACTCTGAAATTCCGTGATTCCATGAAATTCTGTCATCTGGATCTCCAAAGGGTGTCCAAATTTGGGTTGCTCAGGAGCTCTCTACTGCTAATTACCCTAAAAAATTAAAATCAAAGGTAAGCAATAAAGGACCCATCTGGGAAGCACTCATGCCATGACCAGGAACCCCAGCCAGCTCTTCCCCACCTCTTCTTCTTCATCACTGGGGAATCACCAGCAAATGGAGCTTCTGGAGATGGGTCACCTGGAGGCTGGGAGCACCAGGGGCTCGGGGCAGTGGGATCCGCGGGGGTCACCTTTCTCCTCCCAGCCGAGGACACCCAGCTGGCACGGGCTGGCGTTGCCTTTGCCGTGTTTGAACACGGGAGCTGCAGCGGAGAGGTTAATGTGTCACCTTCTTTCCCCTCTTAAAAAGTATTTAGAAAAGGTCATTTAAAAGGATATCACCAATTAATTTAGTGCAGCACCAGCATGGCATTAGAAGTAGTATTAAAAAAAATATACCTTCTAATATTAAAAATAATATTATTTTTTTGTAATGATTTCCATGCAAACAGTGTAAATAATCGAGGGAGGTTGTTGCAACCCTGCAGAGCAGAAAGAGAAAGCGAAACGAGTCCAGCCGTGCAAGCTGTGGAAAGCCCTGGGCGGGCAAGGAGAAGGCAAGGCCAGGAGAAGGCAAGGCCAGGAGAAGGCTCCAGCAGGGCTCCAGCAGGGCTCCAGCAGCACAGCCGCCCACCGGAGCACGGCTGTTTCGGGGGGCCGGGGCCCGGCAAAGGCTCAGTAACAGGGGTTACAACAGGGATGAGTTAAGCGGCACCGCAGCTTTGGCTATTTAGACTTTATTCATATAATCCTCCAAGTCTTGGATTAACACACATTGGTTGGGGTTGGTTTTTACCTTAATTATATCACTTTTTATATCCACTTACAGGCGTATCGTGGTGTTTTCAGGCTTATTTTATTATTGCAGGTGGCCCAAATAAATTTCCATTAGCTTTTTCATGCATGTTTTCTAAAGAAAACTGTAAAAGGAACAGTTTAGGGTTTTGAGGTTTTGAATAAGGATCGGGAGCAACTTCCCCATCGGTTTTACAGTGATGTTCTCCACTTTGCCTCACTCCTTGCATCCAAAGGCTGGAAAAATCGTTCATACTTACGTGGCAGGCACAGATATTCAGATACACAGAGCAACTTTTTATTAAAGACATTTCAGGCATTGAGAATTGTGTTACACACCCTGTTTTCCCGTTTCTTTCCTGCATTTTGCTTCACTAAAGACCTTCACGCCTCACACAAACAGCCTGCTTGGAACCGTGGCTTCTCCCGAGGTTAATTTATTACCAATTAATTTGAGGTGCTCAACATTTTGCAAAGGCTGGTGCGAATACTCTGAATCTACAGCTGGAAATCAAATATGGGTAAATGTCTAATTAAAAAGAATTAAAATAAATAAGGACCATGATTAGCAATCTGTCCGTTCTTGGATACCAAACCCAAAAGCAAGAGAAAAAGGGCATGAGCTTAATGCCCACAACCCCTTTTGAGAGCGAAATTACACACCGAGCGGCGCAGTAGGGTCTCTCTTTTAAAAGGTCTTCTGTGGAACGGTGGAGTTGTCCTGAACTTTCATTGTTTTAAAATTAGCGCAGAAAAATGTGGAAAAAAAAATGGAGTTTCCTCTGCAAAAGTCCTGGGTCGATGATTAAGCACTAGGGATATCAACTCAAACTCGAGTTTTGAGAGCGCTGAACGGGCAGAGAAAAGCCCGTGTAAAATTCACGTTTTGCATGTTTGCCTTTGGAAAACCGCCTGTCGAGTCTCCTCCGCCTTTTGCCCGTTCGCGTTAAAGCCAAGGCGTCTCGGTGCCGTGAGGTTTCTGTACGCCCTGGACACAAGCCATCTCTGGGACTTGCAGGCTCCGTGTTTCTATTTCAGCGCTACGCGTGATTAATCCTCCATTGCATTCATTGTCTTCTTACTTCTCTGCTACTGGGAACAGTAAATAAGAGGGAAGTTGTAACAAGAGCCTCCCTTTTATTCGGAGACCTTCTGTTTCCTGCAGGCTGGCGGCTTCGAAAAAAATCACAGCTCCATTGTGCTCCCGAGCCGTGCTAAATGATTCCGATGGAAAGAAAAAGCCACGGCAGCAGGAACAGGGGACTCAAAGAGGAGCATCGGGGACAGCGGACCAGGGACACTGATCCCGGGTGATAGCACATCCTGGGGATGCTGCACCCCTTTGCAGCGCTGACATTAGGGTTTTCCCCCCATTTTGTGGGTCCATGGAAGGCAGGGGCTGCTCCTGACGTTAGGGGTGCTTTGGGGGGTGTCCCCGTGCACCCCGCTTCCCTCAGCCTCCATGGGAATGAGATGGATGCATTGGGTGGCAGGAAAAGCCTCCTGTGAAACCTGCGGAGCCAGGATGCTGCCGTGGCCGGGCAGGGGGAGGCGAGTCGCTCCGGACCCCCTGAAGCTGCTGGGCAGCATCGGGTGCCAGGCAGGGCAGGAGGACAGGGCAGGGAGGGAGCAGAGCCCGGCTGTCCCTGCGCAGAGGCAGAGCTTGCAGCGCCCGAGGTGGTGTTGCCATCACCCAACATCCGATACAAACGCCCCCCCAAAATAGATCGTTTCCTTCTTCCACCCCAGCGGAAGCAGCGTTGGAAGGAGGCTCGTGGGCTGGTGCGAGGAGGGTCCCTATCGCGAGTGGGTTCCCTGGCAGCCTCCTGCCGGGAGCCGGTCACACATCCTGCAGCGTGACCCTGGGACGAGCCACCGGTCCCAGGCAGGACCCAAGGGATGACTCGTGCAAAACACCCAAACGCCTGGGCGATGCTGCACCCGTCAGCCCCCACGAGCAGAAACCCACCAGCTCTTTGCCATGGGTGGCTGGCAGAGCCAAACTGAACCCTCCTGTCCCCAAATCCTGCCATTACAGCCGCTCCCGTGCCGAGGGGCTCAGGCTGCGACCAGCCCTCACCTGCAATTTCCAGTATCGGTTTTACAACACAGTGCTTGTTCCTGGCATTGGCCTTATTGGAAGGTGTCAGAAGACACGTGTGTCAACAGAACTAAACCGAGCGCAAGCGCCGCTACAGACAAGTCTGATAATAGAACATGAGTCACCATTATTCAATCATTTACTAACGCACGTTTTGCAAGAAAGTTATCTCTTCTAAGAATCATCACCACACAAAGAGGGTTTGGTGTTTTGTTTTTTTTATAGAAAGAGCACCGTGATTTTGCTTTTTACTGGGTAGCTGAGTTGTCACAGGGCTGGTTGGTGCCTGTGGTCCCTACCTACATCCTGCCACCCCGCACCCTTTGCCTCTCCCCCTCAAACCTCGGCGAGGGAGACTTCATCCCATTATGCGCACTGCTTTCTTACGTTTCGGTTTGGGAAGGAGCAGAAAGTGTCGGGGATGTCACGCCTCGGCTGGAATTTCTTCCCAGAGATTTCTTTGAAAACGTTGTTTTCCGTCTCCACATAACAAATGCACTCGCCAACCATCGCAGCACGCGTCCTCGGTTTCCCCTCGATAAGCCTGATTTTTTTGACCGGCGTCTTGCAAAGAGCATTTAAATGGTGATCTCCTGGTCTTTCCTGTTTTTATTGAAGAACTTTTGGGAGGTCAGAAATGTGTGATTTGAGCTTTTGCCGCCTTAATAGATGAAAGGCTGCCGGAAGCACTGGGATGAACTTCCTTTGTGCCAAATGCCGGTCATTTGTCAAACGCGTTTTAACAATATAAGCAACATCTTTAAAGGTGCAGCTAAAAAATCCACACTTGCCCGTCTTGCTCGCTCCTCGCTGCTCCACGCTTAGCTTGGCCTCGAGCAGGGAAAGCTTGAGCTTCTGATGCAGCAAACAGGTAGACTAAGCTAATTTATAGCTCTCTTATTCCGTCATCAAGTAGCAAAAGGGAAGGCTCGTCTCTCTCTCGCGGGTCACCTCTAACAGCAATCGCTTCGGCAAGATGGATTTCAAAATTAGGTGCTCTCGAAGCAGAAGCCAGGCTGCATTTTTCAACAGCACAAAGCAGCTGTAAGAGCAATCTGACCTTCATTCTTACTAATAAATTCATTGGGGGAAAAAAATAAATCCATCTTTGTTTTTCTGCTTGAAGGACTGTCGAAAGAAAAGCTGGGGCACAACACATACGAAATAAAAATAGAAGACAACTTCTGCGAAACGATACAAAACTCTCAGAGATGTACTTTTCCTATTTTTGTTACTCAAACATTGAAAGAAAGTCTGACAGCTTGTCTAAATGTACATTCTTTTGGAATAAAGGATGGTGTTAATTTAAAATGAACCTATTTTAGATCAAACTAATACCATCTCGAAGTGTTTTTCAGATGTAGGGTGCAATCCAGTAGCAAAGTCTGGGGAAAATTTTATTGATAAATGCCCACATTTCGGCACTGAATTGGACCAGCTCATTCGTAAAACATCCCTTAATGCATTTCAGGGGCTAAAATAATGCCTGTCGCAGCCTGACGAAGTAAAATATCACACACTCTTACTTTCTTCCAAAGCAGGCCCAAAAAGATGTGGGATCTGCAGTCAAGTACAGCGTGATGGTAAGCTAAAGAATATAAGGAGGGAAGGTTTGAAAATACTTGGCATTTTCCTGTTATTAATAAAACGATCGGTACGTTTGTGTCCTGTAGTTGGTGAGCTACTACTGGCAGAGCCTGGAAATGGTCAAAATTATCACCTCTTGTATTAAATACCATCTTTGTGTTTTGTTGCGTCTCTGTTACAGACTCAGCATTGAATAACATATTACAACCCAACACGGTACATCGGATTTATTCTTTCACTCTTCCGTCAGGCATAGCTGGGAAGGCAGAACGGGAATGGTCACTCTGACCAGCGGGTTTAACCCTAGCAACAGTTAGGAAAGGTTTTATTTTGAGCTCAGCTTGGCACCCATCTAGAGACCCTAATGCTGCGGCTGCAGTCCGCCTGGATCCTCTTCTGGCGGAGTTAAAGAATCACAGAATGGTTTGGGTTGGAAGGGACCTTAAAGATCATCCAGTTCCAACCCCCTGCCGTGGGCAGGGACACCTCCCACTAGACCAGGCTGCTCAAAGCCCCATCCAGCCTGGCCTTGAACACTTCCAGGGATGGGGCATCCACAGCTTCTCGGGGCAACCTGTTCCAGTGCCTCACCACCCTCACAGGAAAGAATTTATTCCCAATATCTCATCTAACTCTACCCTCTTCCAGTGTGAAGCCATTACCCCTCACCCTATCGCTACATGCCCTTGTGAAAAAGCCCCTCTTCAGCTTTCATGTTACACCAACTCATCCTCCTGCTTTCCAGCGAGCCTAAACCCAGCCATTACTCAGCCTTTTCTCCTTCACGCTGGGCTCGTTACACCGCTAAGAGCTGTAAAGGGGCTGAGTGCCAGCAGCATCACCCTAATTAAGCTGCAGAAATCTTTTCAGCCACTTGATACCTGTTACTTCAGGCTTCACGGGGCCCGTCCGCCTGGACAGAAACATCTTGTTAAACAAACTCAACTTTTTGCTGGAGCTGTGTATGATGAGTGAAAGCCCAGCAGAAGGGCTGAACCCTGTCCCTACGTGTAGTTAAACCCGGTTAGAATTACAGAGCATACCTGGAAAGCCACAACTGCAGCTCCCTTCAGGACCAGTTTGAGATAAACAACCATAAAATCGGTATGCCTTCCTTTGGCATTCAAGATATCGTAACTACCACTTATTAACATTCTAGTTCTCTCCAAACCAATACATCTGTTGTTTTGTTGTTTTTTTTTTTCTTAACAGGGAAAGCCCTTTTTTCCTCTACATCAAGCATTTACGCAAAGGTTAAAGCCCTCCGGAAATGCTTTTCGTTTTGACAGCGATGCCAGTGCTGACCAGTTCCCTTGTTGGGAACCAGTCCCTGAACAGTTGCAGTTTCACTGCTGGTTATACCTCAGCAAACACTGACTTTTAGAGATCCCGGGAAAGCAGAATCACGAGAAAGTGTCAGCAGTAACTGACCTCGGATCGAGTCATCTGGTGGTAGTCAAGTCTGACCCATGGGTGCTGAGAATCAGGCGGAGTTTCGACCAAGAGGACTGTTTGAGTGCTGGAGCTCACAAGGGACCACAGCCAGGGAACAGGGAGGTCCTTTCCAGCAACAACTCTTCAGAAGCTTTTTTAAAAGAATTAATCTACCCAACTACGGCTTTCCGCTCCCGAAATAGTGCTTTCATCGATTCAAAACCATTTCCTAGAAGACACGAGTGAACAGCAGTCCGATACGCATGTGCAAGCTCAACTGATGTACAACCGCTGACGAGCAAACCACGGCCATTCTGGAGAGCTCTGGAGGCTTTGGTCACCTCCCAACCATCACCAGCCTCTGCAGCACAGTACCGGGGTTTTTGGTTTTCCTCAGAAAGTAGCATATATAGTATTACCTACCCTCTTCAGCCTTGCACACGCTGCGTTTGTTACCAGCGTGCTAACCCCAAAGATAAAGGCAAACGCCGCGCCTGGCTGCTGGGTAAGCGCTTGCGACTCATCTTTTGAGATCAGCTGAATCCTCTCCGTTACTTCTGTCAACACCAAGCACCGAGAACAAAGGCACAAGATTACAGGGATCTCATTAAGTACGTTTGTTCCAAGAACAACAAATGTGTCTACTTCCCTCTGATGACCTGGGGAAACAAAAAAACCCTTCAGCACAGACAATTTATTTGTAATCAGTTATGAGCATTGGAACGGGTAATATCCAGTTTAAGAAAAATAAAAATAAAATCTATCTGTCCTAAACTTTCTATATCGAGACCTTGCGAACAGCATCATTGTTCTGTTTGAAACAGAAAGCGGGGAATGTACATAATCTGCAAACACCAACACACATGAAAAATAGAACCCCCAACCCCTAGGATATTAAGTGAGCCACTTAACTAAGTATTTAAAACCTCTGCAATTATTAGTTTATTAGTATCATCCAGGATTCAGATGTTCAATATTTCTCCTGAAGTTATACATAAATGCAAATTGAAATAAGAATCTGAAAGTCAAAATTGTATAACAAAACAATACTCCATCACAAAAGCGTGTAAAATTACAAGAATGCTTTTTTTTTTTTTTTTTTTTTAAACACTGGCACTTAAGAGAACCATAATTTTGTAACCACAAAATCGCCAAATTGTCCCCCAAACTGGTAAGCAGGTATATGTGAAAATAGTTACAGTTGCCAGCACTTGAAGTTTTACTAAATATGCAAAAAAACCCTTAGCTTTGGTTTTGGAAGAGAACTATATTTGACCAAATTAGACATTGTTGGTATACCATAAACATTTCACTTTTTAATGCAAAATTTAATAAAATGTACTTTTCCATACAGCTATATTTAACTTAAAAATGGGCAAACATCAAGAGTGCGGTATAAAACCTAACAGGAAAAATACATCTTATCTCATTTTCAATTTGAGACAATATACAACTTTGTTTAAAGGGCTAAAACTAGAATTTCAAGAATACAAATATGAATTTACATAGATTTAACAAATAATAATGGTACCATTTATAGAAATCTTAGAAAGAAAAATCATTTCTCGTGGGCCATTTGCTACCAGGAGAGTTTCATGGTATAAAGCCCGTGGCCATCACCAGACCTGTCACCAAAAAATAATATGGTAATTTCATGCTTTTAACTTTACACATTTTTAGGTACGCTCATCGCTCGAAGTGTTCAGAGATTTACAAATACAACTTCCATTACATGGTAACGGAGTCACACATGTAAATTTCTCTACACTGGATGGACATACACTCTTCCTATGGGTCCTTCTAGGACAAAATTTAACAGTCCCTCCCGCCTCCCCCGCCCTCCCCACCCTCTTCCCCAAAGTATTAATTTCTGTAAAATTGAACTCTATACTTCTCAACTCTCCAAGACTGGTAAACTCATGCAACTCAACAGAACATTACATTTCACAAAAATCTGAACAAATATCAGCTTGTTGAGACTGAACTTTTTTGTTTTGATTCCAGTTACGGAAGAATATTTTCTTTCATCGTATGCCTATATATTTCTTTTCTTACCCTATCATGATTATGCAGGGTATGCGGATCAAAGCTTTGTTTATCAGCTGGTTATATGAAAGATGAAAACTGTAATATTCCCGTGATCCCATACGGGCATTCAATAAAGCAAAAGATGAGTTCCCCTCAAAAAAAAAAAAAAAAAAAAAAAAAAAAAAGAGAGAGAAAAGAAAAAGTATGATTTTTTCAAGGGCACCTATTAAAAGGACAACAATACTAATAAAAAAAAAATTGTATTTACTTTGAAGCATTCAGAATGTCAACAAAACAGCTGCAACTTTTTTTTTTTCCTTTTTGCAATTACAGAGTGGTATTCAGTTAACAGAACAACAATTATTTTTTATGATGCATCAGAGACAACTGAAGATGAGAAATGAACTACATCCCCTCGTATAACTAATTTGTGCTGTGCACCAACAAGAACCTGCTTTAAAACTCCCATGCCAATTTACAACCCCCACACTGTACCAGGCAAGGTTAGTGGCCATTGAAATACCACTAAGGACAGGGCTATCTAAAGACACATTCGGTAGTGTGTTAACTATACAAAAAAAGAGACACTGTACAGTTTAAAAACAAATCTTACACAGCCTTACATTTCAATTTTTTTTTTTTTCTTTAAAAGGAGTGAGTTGTGTACAGGGGGGTTAAATGCTTTATAGACAAGAAAGAAATTGCTCTAAAAGAGACTTATTCATCATCATCATCATCTTCATCCTCCTCCTCTTCCTCTTCTTCATCATCTTCATCCTCTTCATCTTCGTCCTCGTCTTCCTCCTCCTCCTTCTTCTTCTTGCTCTTCTCGGCCTTGGCAACTACTTTTTTGCCTGCATCGACCTTCCCTTTGGCCCGGTATGCAGCAATATCCTTGGAGGAGAAAAGCAGGAAGAATCTCTCAAAGATTTAACCAGCCAAGAGCTCTGAGCAACTTCCAAACGGCACTTGGGGAAACCACGAGCCACCCAGGTGTCTGTCCCTTCTCTGCATCCACTGGGGGAGCACCGGGAGACACAGCTTCAGTTTTGAGGTGAACCCAGGCTCAACACCAAAGGGGAACCCTCTAACACAGAAATGATACTGGCGCGCTGCGACGTGCTGCTTATGGTTCTTGAGGAAGCTGTTAGGCTTCTGGGAACAGGTTGGAAAAGCTGCAGCCTCAGACGGTAAAGCCACAGCTGAGCCCACAGTCCCATAAGGATATGAAGTAGGGAGACCTCTTAAGGTCCCTTTCTAGCCCTACCTTCTACAAGGCCCAAAGAAACGCACAGGAAAATCCTTGTCTGAGGCGCAAAATTGTAATTAGCCATCCAAAACACGTTAGGATGACATGGCCTAATATTTGCAACGTTTTGCCTCTGCGAAGAGCACTTCTACAGAATTCTGCCTAACTGAAGTTTACAAAATAAAAGGTATAAGAACTTGATTAAAGGGTAGACAGTGCCACCTTCTGCATGCAATAAATTTATTCTAGTGGTTTATAACACACAAAATTCAGTTCCTGTTATAGGGGAGTCAAAACTGTACCTGGGAGACCAAGCCAGAAAAAAGGTTAGACTTCCCAACTTTGTGCCAAAATAATAAAAACAATTGCGTAACAGGATTCATCTACAGGACTTAAAGATACCAGCTACAGAGAAACGTCAATACCTTTACTCAGACGGTCCAAATCTTCAAATATTCCCCACCCAGTTAACATTATACCGCTAATCTTACCAATCCCTCAGACTCCCTTAAAATTTTCAGAAGATACGATATCACTCAGCCAAAGGCCAAGCAGTGAAATACTGAGATTCCTACACCTTAAAACCCCATTGTAAGTGTAAGAAATAAAGACAATACTAGAGATTAAAACATCTGGGAACAAAGATTAATAATTCTACCATTTAAAAAAATCTCTTATGAGTTGTCTTGACTGTAGGTACAATTACCACGCTGAAGAGTTTAAGTTGCGGAGGAAGGACAATGCGGGAGAGCTTCTAGACCTGCAGTTCTTCTCCAGCACATAATTAGGACTCAAAGGGGCCACCTTGCTCACTACAATGCTACAATTTTAAAGTGGTTTTGTTTGCCAGCAGGAGAGAAATACCCAGAGGAAGGTCACGGCACAAGAATGGATATAGGGGGTATACATTAGCTATAGGTGGTTGCTGATCCATTGTAAAACATCACCAGGGGAGGCCAACATGCCTCCCCCTCCTCCCTTACTTTTCCTCTTATTGGGATGGGAATCTGACTCTGGAAATAAAAACATATGTAACACTACTCCATGTGCGCAACACATTTCTAGAGCTTCAATTATGATGACGGGATTTAGCTTTAATAACTCAAGAAATCGTATGACATGCTGCTTCATATGTATTATTAACTATGTTAATTACTAGAAAGGAGATGGACACAAAATAGGTACAGGAAAAACACATGTCTAAAACTAGCATCTCATTAGCATTCTGACATTACCCCAATAACAACTTAAAGAAAGTATCTATGCGTATCAATTACCCTAGTGTTCTGGGATGCTCCTCAATACTTCCAAAATTAGGGGAAACCGATTTATTCTTTACTGGCATTACTTAATACTACCAACTTATCTCAGATCCTGCTGTGACCTATTGTTTTAATAACAATACAGGCACCATGGCATCTATTAAACCATCACTGATGGTCCTGAATTACAGATGAATGTAAATAGTTCAACGCAAAGGATGCAATTTAGTGTTATGGTAATAAACCGTATGCTCCCTCATGTGGTATTTTCCAACAAATATCATGACATTTGTCATTACCATATTATAATCTGTAAAAGCAGGTATCAGAGTAGACGAGAAAGAAAAAACCATCTAAGTTGTGGCTTGACCTCCCCAAACCATCTCCACAAATGTTGATGTTACCTTTTCATACTTCTCCTTCAGTTTAGCAGCCTTTTTTTCATAAGGCTGTTTATCATCTGCAGCGGTGTTGTTCCACATCTCTCCCAGTTTCTTTGCAACATCCCCGATGGACAGACCGGGATGTTCTCCTTTGATTTTTGGACGAAACTCAGAGCAAAACAAGAAAAAAGCCGAACTACAGAGGGGAAAAAAAAAAAAAACACAGGAAAAAAAAAAGAGAAGACTATTTTAATTTTAGACTTTACTATTACAGAAAGTTTTGTGGCCTTCATCATTGTTTCCTAAGGGCATTTTGGAGAAGCACCTAAGAGTGAGACAAACGTTTATTACTGTGGAAAGTATCAGAACTGAGTAAACTACTTGAAAAACTTAACACACCCTTGTCTCTTCAGTAACG
Organism: Chroicocephalus ridibundus; assembly: GCF_963924245.1. NCBI lineage: Eukaryota > Metazoa > Chordata > Aves > Charadriiformes > Laridae > Chroicocephalus > Chroicocephalus ridibundus. The sequence goes on from NC_086284.1 coordinate 26,674,627, forward strand.
CCACACATCTGGTCCCATTTTTGGCAAGACCCCTAGAAGGGCAAATTTTTACATACCACATGCAGAGAAAATCTTAAAAAAGGAGAATGAATGAAATACCAGGGGAGCAAAACGTCATGTCAGAACTGTTAAAGACAGAGAAGCTGCAATATCTGTTATGAAATTTAGGATTTCCAGATGACAGCATCAGCCCAAATAGGAACATCCACTTGTACAGGAACCTGTTCCCTTTAGCATTAGCGCCATTTAAAACACACACAAAAATATATGGCTACAAAGTACTGGTGTCTACTACCGGGTGCACCTCAAGTCAGTAGTTTTCATGTAGTGGCTCAAGTTTTAATTCTCCAAGCTGTTCTTTGTGCAAAACCATCCTTCTCACCTGTTCTGTGCAAAAGCCTCCTAATTTTAAGCGGAGTGCCAATCAAAAATTCTGCTCAAGCCAACAGATGGGGAAAGCAGGGCCTGAAATATTTTACTGTCATTTTACACTAGAATTACCCTCTTAACAGAAACTAGAAACATGAGTCAGAAGTGCATGTCGCCAATTTTTGCATCCCCTTTTAAAGGCTGACGTTATTCCGACTTAAAAGAAAGAGGGCCAACCTGAATCCATAAACATGTAATTCCTAACTAAAATTTCAACCTATCTTTATGCCACTGGTCAGGAAAATCATCTCTTGCATCTCTGAAGCTCCTAAACCCGGATAAAGTGATCATTTAATAGATACACTCCAGGTATGATGCTCCCGAACAAGATAACCTAAAACTAAAGATCTACTCACGGAGGCCTCTTCGGTGCATTTGGATCCTTGAACTTCTTTTTTGTTTCCCCCTTAGGTGGTACATAGTTTTTCATTTCTTTTTCATAACGAAGTTTGTCAGCCTTTGCCATATCTTCAAACTTCCCTTTCTCCTTAGAAGACATAGTCTAGAAAGCAATTAGAATCATAGAATATCTCAAATTGGAAGAGACCCTTAAGAATCAAAACATAGGCATTTTCAAAAGCATATCCAAGTCCATTCCAAAATTTCAGTTGGGGGAGCTAAAGGCAAGGCAAGAACAACGAATAGTTACCGCTAATCTTACAACTGCACTTCATACTTACCTAAAACATGAACTTTTAAATAAATAATTTACAGTCTCAAATAGTATTTCACACAAACCAATTGTTAAAGGTTTTCTGGTGCTTTTAAGCCGTTATTCCTACCTTCCATCGTTCTGAGCATTTTTTTGAGAACTCTGAAAAGTTCACTGAAGCATCTGGATGTTTCTTCTTGTGCTCCTCCCGGCAGGTTTGCACAAAGAAGGCGTATGAAGACATTTTACCTCTCGGCTTCTTAGGATCGCCTTTGCCCATTTTTGATGATTTTCTGTTAACAGAGGAAAAAAAAAAAAAAAAAGACACCTTCAAAACTTTTTACAAACCAATGTGGGAAGGAAGCCACAATGAAGGATCATGCCAAACAAGACACGTCGGAGCAGTATTCCAAAATCATACAACAGGAATAAGTTTCTATTCTGGAAAATTTACTGAAGATTCCTGCTGTCACCGTTTAAGGTGATGTGGGTGCAAGCAACCTGAAATCTCAAACGGCCTTCAAAACGTGCAGTTCTGGTTTCCTGCAAACAAAAATGTCCCTTCCATGCAATCCGAAGGCAAGCACTAGCATCAATGCAGTGGAGACTGCACTCCTTGATTACTGCTAGTGAATCAATCCTATGCTTGGAAGAAAAAAAATCATATTGAAAGGAGAAAAAAAGTACCTGAGTACCCTGTCTTAGGTGGCTTCATGGATTATTTTTTTTTTTCCTTCCTAAAGCCTATATTTCTATCCCCCTCCCCCAGAGGCCTTTGGTGCTCATTTGCAGAAGACATGTATTTTTTAATTTTTATTATTATTTTTGTATGCCATCACTCTCCTTTTAAGTGTACTGCAAAAACCTACTCCCTCTTTGTACATATACCTAGAAATACAGGAATGAAACACCTCACTTGGTCAAACATGTTATAACCAAGCCAGGGACGCTAAAAGTATGACATTTACATACGACTAGCAAAGCTGCACTCAGCGCGAGGACTATCTGATTCTTTCAGGGAGTGAGAGGGAATGAAAAATACCTTCCTGCAACTTTCACACCCAAGTCAGACATTCAGAGTATTTCTTCATAACTCCCTGGAAAAAAAACACTTGCACCCTGACAAAACTCAGCTCTTCAGCAGGAATTAAAAGAAAAAAAATAAAATAAAAAATAGGGGGGAAGCGCACGCACCGCCTGCCCGTATTGCCACAGAAGCAGCATTTCCTATCGGTTTGGCGGATAGACAGAAACAGATTTCTGCTCTGTGACTAAACACGTCCGGTTTGAAGTTTCTATCAAGTAAACAAGAGGGCTGAAGAACCGGGAGCCGCTCCTGTCTGCCATGGAGACGTTTCCAGAGCCAGCCTGCACCCGGGGCCGGGCCGGCAGCGGGGGGGAAGGCGGCCAGGGCCGGGGGACGCGGGTCAGGGGGACTGCCGAGGGGCGGAGGAGCTGCGGGGAGGACCGGGCAGCCCGACCCGCAGGCTGCAGCCCTACGCTGGCCTTTAAAAGCCTCCTTCCCGCCATTTTGGACGTTCCCCCTGCGAGAGGGGACAGAGGGAAACTTCAGGAGTCCCCCAAGAGGCCTGCTGGGGATGGGAGGAAAAAAAAAATAGTAAAAAAAATAATAAAAAATAAGAGTCCCGTTATTAGGGAAAATCTGTGAAAGTTTTATTTTGTCTTCACGCGAGGGCTCGCGGCCAGCTGGCGGCAAGCACATGCCCAGCAGCCGGCCACCGGGGCTGCGGCTGCCCGCGGGCGGCGACCCCCGCTCCCAGCCCGGGGACAAAGCGCCCTCCCGGCCGCCGCCCCCGCCCGGCCCACCCCCCGCGCCGTGCCCGAGGCCTGCCCCGCTCCCCGCCGCCATGAGGCCTGGGCCAGCGACGCGAGGCGCGGCCTGCCCGCCCCGCGCGGCCTGCGCCGCCGCAGCAGCGACGGTGGCGGCGGGAGCGGCCGCCATGGCGCAGGCTCCTGGCGGAGGAGGTCACCCGCCGCCGAGGCTCCTTCCATTTTGTGCGCTGAGGAGAAGCGAGCCGCCACCCCCCCAACCCCCCCCGCCTTTCCCGCCCCCGCCACCACCACACCCCCCCCACGGCCCGGCGGGCGGGGCGGGGAGGCCAGGCCGCGGGACCCCCGCCGAGGGGCCGCGGCAGGGCCGGGCGGCGACCCGCGGCGGCAGGGGCTGGGGCGGCGCGGAATGGCCGCTGCTGGCGTCGCCCGCGCCCGCCGCCGCCGCGCAGAGAACATGGCTCCTTCCTCCCTTCCCTTTGTGTGAGCGCGCCCGCTACCCTGGCGCACAGGCTCAGCCATTGCAGCCGGGGGAGGGCGGGCGGGCGGGAGGCAGACGGGGGGAGGTGGGTGGGAGCGGGGAAGGGGGGGCCCGGCGCGCTTCCAGCGCCTGCCCGAGGAGCCCCGGCGGAGCGGGCTGAGCCCCGGCGGGGAGACCCCCCCGCTCGCTCCCGCGCCCCGCCGAGTTGCGCGGCCCCCTCGGCCCCCGCTCCCGGGCGAGCGGCGGCGGCTGGAGAAAAAAAAAGTTCCCCCGAACTGCGCCCCCGCCCGCCCGAGCGCCTCTCTGCTCCGCCGCCGCCGCTCGCCTTGTTTTCTCGCTCGCGGCTCCCGTCAGCCATGTTATAGCCGGGCGGCCGCGGGGCCAGCGGCTCCCCGGCCCAAGCCCCGCTGGCCCCCCGCTCCTCCCGGCCCCAGCGGCGGCCGGCGGAGCACTGCGGCCCGCCGGAAGCCCCCCGCAGCCTCCGCCGCGCCTGTGCCCGCCGGCTGCCCCGCCGCCGCAGCGATGGCTACGGCGAGGCACCGTAAGCGGCTTACGGCGGGGCACGGCGCGGCCCGCGCCCCCCGCGGCGGGCGACCCTCGGCCGCTCTACCCCCCCCAACCCCGGCCCGGGCGGCTTCCTTCGCCCCTTCTCCCTCACCCCCTCTCGCCGCCCCGCTCCCGAAGTCGCCCGCCGCCCGCGCCCCCGGCGCCCCCGCCCCGCCCCGGCCGGGGGGCTCGCCGGCCGGGAAGGATCTCCGGGGCGCAGCCCGGGCTCGCCTTTGTGTGCCGGCGCCCCAGCCGGCGTTGCCCCGCGCTCGGCGGGCAGGCAGCGGCGGCGGCGCGGCGGGCAGCTCCGGCTCACCGCCCGGCTGCGAGCGAGCGGGCGAGCGCGCCCGGCCGGCCCAGCGGCCCCCGGCGCGTACTCACCCGTGTCAGAGTCGGCACGCAGCCCTCGCTCGGCCCCGAGCCCCAGAGACGCTACCCCGGCCGCCCGCCCGGCCCCAGCGCTGCCTGGGTCCCTGTGTAGCCCGGTGCACCGCAATGGCTGTGAGAGCGGGATCGATACGCAGCCTCCTCACACTCTCAACGCTGGTAACATTACTCTCAACACAGCCCCGTCCCCATTGGCTGCCGCCAAGCCAGCCGCCGCTCCGATTGGTCGAGGCCCTTCCATTGTCCTGACCAGAGAGCTCAGACGATTGGGAGCGACGCGGGACACGTCACTGAGGATTGAAAGGGCGCGCAAATATAAAAGTGAGTGGAGGGAGCCGGGCGGCAGCGGGATGTAGAGTTCCGAGGCGGCGGCTCGGCGCCGCGCTGCCGCCTGTGAGGAGAACGGACCGCCGGCGCCCCGCTTCCCCCCTCCCCTTCCCCCCACGGGGCGACGGGGGCCGGGCGCGGGGGTACCCCCGCGCCCGGCCCCCGTCGCCCCGTGGGGGGAAGGGGGGGCAAGCGGGGCGCCGGCGCCGCGGGCGATCCCGCGCCGCCCCATTTCACAGATGCGGAAACTGAGGCTCGGGGCGCGGGGAGGCGAGCCCGCGTTCTCTGGCTCCTCTTCCACCCCGCTCCGCTGCTGCGGTTCTGTCAGGGCGCACGATCTTACGGAGTAGTTTGGAGTGGGCTCTTTTTTTTTTTTTTTTTTCCTTTTTCCAGAAATGGGTAAATCATGTGTAAGAACAAGAATAGGATGGTCTTGGCTCATCTTCATAACCCCCTGGGTGATGAGGAGCAGGCTGGGGTGGCCAAGCAACCCCCCGGGGCTCCTCTGGAATGAAGTCCCGAGCACCAGCCCGGGCATCCCAGTACAGAAGCAGGCTGAGCTAGCAGAAAGTTGTCAATGTGGGCCATCTCTTGCCCATCCTTCGTTGCCACTCCTCTCCCTGCTTTTTTATACTCACTTGCACTGTACGAACGGCCTACAGAGGCCTATTGAGCAGAAGGGATACACCTTTACACCTGCCTCACTGTTTCCATCTGTTTTACTGGTGCAAAAACCCTGGGAGGAGCGCTGTTGTGATAAATCCAAAACCACTGCCCTTCCCTGGGAGGTGTTATCAGTGCACTTATGAAGTCACAGAAACTCGAATGAAGAGTGCTATATGCAGGTGTACATATTAAAAAGCATTCTTACCTTGTAACTGTTGTTACATTAGCAATATGGGTAGCAGGTAACATTAAGAGAGGGCGTGTATGATCCTTTAAAGTTTTGTAGGCCTCCTAAACATGAAAATAGGACAGATCCTCGTGTGACAGACCACAAACCCTTCCGAAACTTCATGGATAGGAGAAGATTTTAAGAGAACACAATAATTAAGTACATTGTCCAAATCAACTATTTACACATGAACGTTTGCAGCCAATAATAAAATTTAAAGTATTATCATCTGGCAAAAGAAAATAATCGATAAAGTCTCTATCTTTTCTCTGGTGGGACCGTAGCTAATAGCATTCAGTAGCAGGAATTAACTACAGTGGAAAGTGAATCCTACAAAGTCGTGCTTAAGGTCCCAAGTAAAACCAGCCTCTAGATCCAAGCGCAATAATACCACGTGCCTTTTCATTTAGCCCAACACTGCTTGCTTAGATCTTACTAAGAGAGAAACTTAGAGCATACCAGTCTATTAACTTTAGGCCTATGCAAATGGAAAGCTGTACAAATATTGAGAATTTAAAAAAAGCCCCAAACCCACATCTTAAAGTCATAATTGCACTACCTTCCAGTGCAGACAGGCCTAAGTTCAATAAATTAGCTTCCTCTTTCTTTAGATACGAATGTGATTAAAAAGAAACCAATATAGTTATACTGGTCCCAGCTCACTGCAGACACTTTTACGCTGGGATGTCTCACTTCTCTAATCGCTTGCATCCATGTTAGGTGGTTTAAGCCACTTTAATTGTATCAGTAGAAGAGTCATGATAAAATCCTGTGAGGATTCACCCAAGTGGTCACTTTGCGTGGTTCGTCTCTAGGAATTAAGCCACAGAATTATCCTGGGACAAATCTTTGTTCTCGTTCTTCCTTCTTTAAGTGGGGTGGTATTTCTAAGACGTTTATGAGACACAGTTACAACCACAGTAAGTCTCAAATGAGCAAATCCCCTAGCAGAGGCCACAGGTGCCGATCTGCTAGACGGAGTTACCATGTCGGATGGAGTGCAGCGACACTCTTTACACAAAGTCTCAGTCCGGAGTGTTACACACCAATGACTGGTCTCTGTCACTTTGACCTCTGTGTCATATTGGGCGATGTGAAACAAAAATTGCAATTTGTTTTCCTCTCTGGCTTACTTTCAATATGCTTTTGCGCACAGTACCATTAAGTCCCATGGAAGTAATATATAGGTTCTATGAAAGGATCTAATAGGTTCCTGTTTAGGAAGCTGGCAGCACATGTTAAGATGTATTAAGCTGAGAGTTGTTCAGCCTCACAAGATGTAAACCACCTCCCAATAAGCATCTGAATACGCAGCAGGGCAACTTTATCCTTCAGGAAGTTTATACCAGGGCTGCTTCTGAATGTCATTCAGACTCTCTACCCTTATCCTCTGCAGACTCTCCCATCTGAGAAAAAAATGATTTCTCCTCAAAGTTTTCCTAAGTTACTGGGCTCCTCGTGTCTGAGGAACAGGCCCCACAAATCATACACATTTTTACACATCTGCTGAGAGAATATTTGTATTAGTATTCCTTTGGTCTCCTTAGTTAATATGGAGCCCAGTAATTTCTATTCCAGATCCAATGCCCCAGCCAGTTGCTGCCGCTTGGCTGTGATTGTTGCCTCCTAACGTTTCTGCTCCTCCAGCTGGTGCTTCTTTCAAGATATTGCCAGTGAGAAGGCAAACAAATTCCAAAGTTTCTATCACAATTGTTTGGCAAGGGCTAGTGGTGCTTTATGGAAGTCAAAGATCTAATTCTAAAACTCTAATTCTAAATTCTCTAATTCTAAAATTGCCTCATTTGCAAAGAAGTGCCAATGGACACATGAACACAGCAGTTCTGCTATCTGGAACCATGTGAAAATACGTGAACAGTAAGGAACACTAATGTTTCTGTCTCAAGGGAAGTATTATTTTTTTTTTTGGGCTGGTTTGTGTCTTGAAGTTCAAACCTTTACACAGAATATGGAGCAGAGGAAAATTGTAAAAAGCAGAGGCATTTATGTGGCCTAGTGTATAAGAGCTGATAGCTTTGCACATGCTGAACTACTTTAAAAAGTTTCTGCCATGAAAACCAGGCCTGAAAGGAAGGAAAAGGAAGGCATTTATTCCCAGCCGTTGTCTAGAGCTAACATATTTAGTAAAGGGCAAGCAATGAGGAGGTTCTGATTACATGGCGTATTCCTGTAAAGGTTTTCCTTCATCTCTGCTAATTACATATATATATATAAGGCCTGTACAGGGTTCCATAGTCCAGTGGGTTTCTTCTGCCACCTTTGATGACAGAAATAAAATGAATTTACTCATCAGTTGCAGACCATAGAATTTTTTACAGAAACAGTATATGTTTCTTCTCTTGTTCATGCTGTGCCACATCCCTTTTGATACTTTACAAACGTGCCTTCTTCTGCAAACCTTATTGAAGTCCAAATCTGTTTTAAGTTACAATCCACGTGACAGGTGCAGTCACTGAGATCACTTGGATAACACGAGCCACCTTCAACTTCACGCACAGAGGCTTTGTCAGGTCATAACAGCACAATATGACTGCTCTGGAAAAAGAAAAAAAAAAAAAGTATGTAGCTGCACAGGAAGTTTCAAAACCCCTATTTAGTAATTTCGCTGTTTTGCAAACAAGAGCATACTTTGGGAAAAGTCACACGGATTGGATGTCATATTGCAAAGCAAGGAGTAAGACTGATTTCTATTAGATACGTGTTTTCAAATACTTCAATCTTTACAATATCCTTTGTATCTACTTATTTGAAAACTAGCAGAAGTGTTTGTAAGGAGCTTTTTGGTTCAACTTCTTGTCCACGCAAGGCAAGTTGAACTTGGATGAAAACATCAGCAATGTATTCTTAACCTTTTTTTTAAAACATCCTTCTGTTTTCCATTTTCTTTAGAGGTAATGGAGAAAGGCCTCCCCAAGGACAGAACTGTTCTTCTAAACAATGTATTGCTGAGTAGGAACAGAAAAGTCCAACTGAATGACGAAACCAGAGTTTTATTTCATTTATTTAAAATTATCCTCTCACTTCAGATCATCTCCCGTGTAGCTCACAACTGAAGACTTTCTAGCACAGACAAACAAGGATGGAGAATCCCAAGCACAGACCACCTGGCTGACAGTGAAGCCTGACCAAGAGATAGCTGCAGAGTGGGGATCTCCTTCTCTGAAGCTCCCAAAATAACATCGTGAAACACCTTGATGAGACTCCTCCAGCAGAATTTTTGAGGAAGTCACAGTATATAAAGAGCCAGACCTTAGAAAGCCTCTGCCCACTTGAGCACTGCAGTTGCTGACAGAGGTGAGACAATTCCATGAGATTCAGGAGACACAGGACGCAGGGCAGCACATCTTCCCTGGGGCAAGAAGGTTGCTGCTCCATGCCACCACCTTCTCTTGCAAATTTTGCTTTCTGTGAAGGACACCGATTACTCCCCAGTGGTTTTGGATGGAAGGTAGATGATTTCATAGCTTGCTTTGACAATGACAAGATGCAGTGTCATCACTGGACCTCCAGATTTTGTCACTCTGTCCTCCCTCCCAAGGAATAAGATCATTGTTTCTTCAGGTCAAAATTAAGAGAATATTACAGTGAAAACGGCACAACAAAAACGAGCTTGTCAATCAAATCCAAAGCTACTATTAGGCTATTTTTAACGAGCTCTGAAAGCTTCTCTCAACAAAAATGTTACATTTTCAGCTCAAAACAAGAGCAAAACATCTGCAGAGACAGGGCACCTGGGCACATGTACTTATGATGGGGCTACTGGTGATTTAGATTGTCACTGTTGCTTTCCAACACTTCAGCCATACAGCAGGTAGGTTGTTCACAGCGCACTTGGAAAAAGCACTGGCCCTATTTGCCCTTTTCCCGAGGCTGCAGTGCCAGCCTGTACGCAGCCCAGATGAACACAATTCTCAGTTGCTTATTAGATGCAGACTTATAACCAATTTTTCCCTCCAGCATCTTATTTGAAATCTTCAGGAGATACTTCAAATATTTCCTTAAAATAATTTCTGGAAGAGAAAGACTCCATTCAAAGAAATGAGACTTAGCGTGTCTGCAAATAGTAACAATGCACGGAATGTGCTTTGCTTTACCTTTCCGGCTGGATTTGCTCAGATTGCGTCAAGTAATCGGCATATATTGCTGGCTCTCTTCTATTAGTAGTGTGCATTATCTAGAGAACAGGGTTTCAGAAGGCCATTTGTCCTTTCAGCATGGATGAGTGGCTGGCTAGTCTAGATGTGCGAGTAAGTGGTAACTGCGGAGAAGCAGCAGCCAGACAAGGTAACCTCGGCTGACTAAAGGAAGTGGTCTGGTTGAGGCAGGCAGGGAGCAGGGATGGCACCGGTGCCGCTGCAGTGATTTCCTCACCAGGCTTCATGCACGAACCAGCTGATTTTTGTTGACATGTGAGCCCTGCAGACAATTCCATCATTTCTAGAGCTGATACGTTCTTAAATCAGGGTCAGTACTTACACAGTGCTTTTATCCATTGAATGGGTAACATTAAAATTTGTATGCTTTTTGAGGAATTAACAGATATACAGTAAAGTATACAAGAAAACGTATTTCCATAGCAGAAGTGTATACCCACTCTGTGCATCTCACGAAGTGGGCAAAATGGATGAAGATACATCAGTATGGACTTTTCTTCTGATGATTAGTATGCCAAGAACATTTTTTTTTTACAGTGAAAACATGTATAGAAAGTAACCATTTCATGGTAATGAAATTTATTTACTATTATGACATGTGATTCCTTTAGCATCTTATTCCTTATAAGTATATAACTTCTTTAAGTGGCTCTGCGAAGCTCTCAATTCAGAGTTTCAGACAGATGGGAACCGTGTTCAGCTTCAACAGCAAAAAGAAGTTCAAGAAATGTTCTTCCAGAAGTGCACTACTGAAATCACTGACCTGTTGAGATGTTTGCTTTGCTGAGAACACAACATGCGGTGCAACATCCATTCATCTCTTCAACTTTCCGGAAACCCAAAATGCTGCTGTCCACCTTCACAGACACTTTCCTCTAAAGGTATCAGTACTCAGCCTCCCTCACTCCAGTTTAGAGGCAGATAAGCTTCTGATGGTGACACTGCTATTAGACTTCTACACCTGAACAGGCAGAATCCAACCAGGTCTAAGGTGATGAAAAATATCTGAGATTCCTTTCCTTCCTATTTTATCCAACAAGATATGCGGTCTCACACCCAGGACTCCTTTAGATAGCCCTCAATGCTACATGTTAAATTGGAAAGATTCCTTGAGCCAGGTATAGTGCTGGGACAGAGCTACTATTCCCTTATCTATCTGTATTCTGAAAATAGACAATATACAAACATCACTCTGACCCTTTATACAGGACTCTATCCGTATCTGCAACATCAGCTAAACCATCTGCTTCTGAATATGTAGAAGACACCTTAACACCAACACAATCCCTGATATTAGAAATCCTAGCACAGTATTATCTCCACAAAAGGGGAAAATAATGTGAATTCATGGGATGCTGATATCCAAAGACATAGGGGATGCGGACACATCACTCCATCTGGTAACTACACAGGATCCACTGTGATGTCTACACTGCATACAAGCAGTTACAGGAACTGCTAGGGGAAATAACCATTAGCTTACAGCTTCAGAAAGGAACTTGCAGAGTTTCACAGGAGAGTCTTGCCCTTTCGCTGCATACAGCCAAGTGTATAAGGTTGTCACTGAGTAGTGTCCCTCTCATCCCCGAAAATGCAGTGGTAGACAACGGAGTGTTTCTCATTCATTCAGGGAATTGTCCATATATTCAGCAGCTTCATTAACACTTCCCAATGAGATATGGTGCTCAAGGAAGATTACAAGTACCACAAGTTATCAGAGCAAAATCACTTAAGGAGGGCAAAGAACATACCCTCATACCCTGGAAGAGGAGAAGAAGCCGCAACAAACTGTTACACTTTCTCCATCTCTCTCCTTTCTGTCCCTTTTCTCTCCTCTTTTCTCCATACTCTTGTGCAAAGATAAGCTGGAAAATGCACTGTGGCAGCTGTAACTGCTCACCAAATACTCATCAGTAGCATTATTTAGTGGGAAAGTAATTTTCTAGCCACCACCCTTCTCCTCCCACCCTCAGAATGGTTATCCAGTATATATTATACTCCAGTGGCTGCTGCATTGGTCGAACACCTACCATTATATGCAGCCATCCCAATTTATTTCTGGTTCAGGAAGGAGGATCACCTCTTAAACAGCCATTCAGAGAAATGAAGTCATGCTAGTATTCTTAAAGAGACTGTCTCCAGCTTCTGTCATATCATCCTGTTTTTTCTACCATCTTCTTTCCCAGTACTATCATCTCCCTTTATTTAAGGCTTCTATTCCAGGACTTAGGAGACTCAGGAGAAGAAATTGAGGCAACCTAGGATGTAAGAAATTACACACTTTATATCTACTAAGCCTGTGGTACCAAAAGGCATTCAAGGGAATGCCCACTTCTCTCATCTCTTTCCAACAACAGATAGTTGTTTTGAAAAGGGCTCTGAGCGCTCATCATCGCAGGGGGAAAACTTCTACCCCAAGTCACCCTGTGCTACCAAAATCCTAGTATTTACTTTTTCATTAACACACACTTGTAGTATAAATGTATTTAGATTAGTACTTAACTAGAGGCCATTTGGCTTTCTATTCTGTCCTTATTCACCTTTACTCCTTTTTCAGGAGTTTTAGAGGATTGGAAGTCTGTTACATTATTTTAATTCTCTTTTTTTTCATCATTTACCTTGTTTCCATGAACTTTAAGGTTGCTGAAACAAATTAAGTCCCTTATTGATTGTGCCTCAAATTTCACTGAGGCAATGCTGCCACAAAGGAAAAGTGTACTCTTTTCAAACTCAAAAAGCAAGACAGTTCAGACAGAAAGTTAACATGGTGACCTCAAATTTGTGCAAGACACAATGTCAGACAAACTTTCATTAAGTCTATCTGCAGGATTGAGAGTTTTAACAGTCTGTAGTTCAATTCAATGTAAATCTGATGGTTTTCAGGATGGGTAAGTGTGGATCTGGGAGTGCAGATTCAATTCAGATGCCGATATGCATGATATGCATAAAAGTCATTGGTTAGGCTGAGATGCTTTGACCAGGCAGGCATCTAATTAGTCTCTTTAGGGTAAAAGTCCTAAAGTATGGATAAAAATCAAGATGAATTGCCACTCCTTTGTTAAGAAATACTGAAGCAGTAAAACTTTCAAGAGCCTCTTTGAAGCTCTTGAAGTTTGAACTTTTATATGACTTAATGGTGACAGCTTTTATAAGACAAGAAATTCTTGATGCTATGTTATTTCTTCTATTACAGCATAACAGATCACAGAACTGTTCTAGGGTTTCCAAATACAAACAAGTGGCTACTTATGGGATCAGATGGATGTCAGGGATGCATATACTCACATCCATTCACAGTCTCTATTTCCATTGGCCCACGTAGTCTGCTACCAACAAAGGTTTTGCATTCAATCCTACAAAATTTTGGCAAGTACATATTACCGCGTTATCCACAACACTTAAGGTTTTGATGTATTACTGTTGCGTAATAAAACTACGATTATTATTTTTATATTACTTCTATCTCCTCAAAAACCTCAACACAAAACCAAATACTTTTGCAACCCCTCCTGCACGCTCGCTCTTGCTGATTTGATAGCTCTTTTGAAATTTATCAAGCATTTAAATGTTTTTACGATGATCCATCCTTTTCTATCCTCTAATAATTACATACTCAGATGTGTTGAAGTCATATTAAATAGTTGTTTATTTTATCTGACCTTGCAAAACCATCCATTTCTGACCATACCAACACAGGAGTAGCTAGTGAGGTAATTTCACTTCTGTGTATGTCACTAATAAAATACAGATTTATGTCTCTTTTTTAATAGAAAAATTAGAGAAGGGATAGAAGAGAGCCACAAAAATCATCTGAGAATATGAAAAAATCATGAGAACCATAAAAAGCTGAATCTGTTTAGCTTTTTTTTTTAAAAAAAAAAAAAAAAAAAAAAAAAAAAAAGAAAGATTGAGAAGTAACTTGATTACAGGGTAAAAGCACCTTCCTGGGGAGAAAATAGTGAGTACTAGAGAGCTCTTTAATCCATCAGAGAAAAGCATAACAAGAATCAATGACTGGAAGCTGAAGGCAAACAAATGCAAATGGAAATAAGGTAGAAAATTTTTAGCAGCAGGCATGATTACTACTTGTATTATCCTAGTACCTGGAACCCAAGTCATGGATGAAGGCTCTCTCACACTAGGTGCTGGTAAAAACACCAATAAAAACCCAACCCTAAACCGAAAAAAAAAAAAATCCAAACCAAAAACCAGGAAAGGTTACAAACCACGCATATGATGAAGTAACATACTAAATCAATGATAATATTATCTGATATGACAGGCAGCAGTTTCAGGCCATGGTTTCACGATACAAAGTGTTGAGTGGAAATACTGGCTTAAGGTGATTCCATCTATCAGGTGGTGATCTATTAAGGTGATCAATCTATCAAAACTGATTCTTCCTGCTCCCATAATTTCTCTACAGCTATGAAACTTTGAAAACTGATCTTTATTTAAAAAAACAAAACAAAACGTGTTAAAAGCAGGGTTTTCATTTTTTCTTTACAACAAAATGCCAGTGGGACCGATGTACTTCTGCAAGCATTTTAATTTTTATGAATTTCAGTGAATGGCATGACCAAAATTTTCCTAACTACTCATATATCTCAGTATTGTTTCCAGCGTCGTTTACAGGACATCTGAATTTACTGCATTATTTGTGGGAAAAGACTGCGTAACCCAGAGAAAAATAAGCAAAAGCAAAGCATGAGGTTGCTTCGTTTTCCTCATAGCAAATCACTCGCCTGGTCACCAAATCTCAAGCGCCATCCATGGATAAACTGAAACTTACCCCACGGTCTGGCAAGATTTCTCTGAAAAAAATAAACCAACCCTATCATCCTAATCAAGTCTAACACAAAAGATAAAGAGATGGGCTTGTGATTCCCAACACCACTGCTCTGGCACTGGAGTCTACACACCATCCTTGGTAACTTACAAACACAACAGGCCACTACAGTTTAATGGGGAAGAAGATTAAAGGGGCAAGTGGACAGCAGTATTTTCTATTAGAAAAGCTTTTGCTACCTATTTTTGAGACCAAGGATCATACTGATCGCTTCTGAAATTCATCTGGGAGAAAACTGGGAGACTTGAGGAGCGTCTCCTCTTATTTTCTGACAGAAAAACATAGATAGGAAAAAAATCCACCTTTGATTTCCATTTCTTTACACTATTACCAGACTACAGCAACACAGTGCATACCCCCAACATCTACTGCATTGAGAAACTCTGGAGGAGCTAACTTCTTGGGCTGGGAATGCTGAAAAGAAAACAAAAGCTAGAGTAAACTCTCCTCAAATAGTCTCTGAGACTCAAGGCAAACAGGGTATACCCATGGCATTTACTACCCAGCCTTCTTCCTTCCCTTCCTCTCTGGAGGTGGCCAGCCTCCTCCTACCGGCTGATGTTCTGCATCTCACTGAGCTGAATATTCATGGTTACAAACAGATATAAAAGCACTCATTTCTTCTTGTCCCTTGTTAAAAATGCTTCAAGCTATAGTTATAATAACTACATTAAAAGAATGCTATTTCATTGCAAAGTTTAAATACTTAATAACCTTAATACTTGGTCTGATCCACTCTGCTAAACTTTTCCACAGGACCATGGCCGCCCTGTGTGTGCAGGACACACGCTGCGCAGGAAATGAATCAGGGTTGTGTATCGAATTAGATTATTTATAGGTTGGTATATGTGTTTGCTCTAGAAGTTCTGCAGAGAACAAGACAGACAACTACAGGAAGAGAGCAATGGGCATGTGGTTAAGGCAGTTGAACGCCACACAGGAACACTCAGTTCTGCCTCTGCCTTTGCCATCGGCTTCTGTGAATGAGGAGCGAGTCAGACCGAGCACCTTGGCAGAGGGCCACCAACCTTGTCTTCCTCACTTTCTGGGAGTCCAAACCGAAACACCTTGGGCCTTTTACATAGAAATGCAAAGCAGCTGATTATAATGGAAGCTTTGGCTTTTGAGGGAGAAATGGAGATGGAGGCACAAGGTTAAAAGGCAATTAATAACATCGACTTTACTTCTGACTGCACAAGTGGCTTGGTTTTCTCCTTGGTCAAACAGGACAGCAGTGCTTTTCTGTCGTTCTGGGAATATGCAAAAATTCAACAAATACTGTGAAGCTCTTAAATATCATTGAAATAAGCCTACATAGAAAAAAAAAAGAAGGTATTTCTGATTCTCTATATACAGCAAGTTTTAATCCGTTAATTATCCTATATTGCTACATACTCGCTTTAAAAAAAAATCTATACAATATAAATACTAACATGCATAGAGATGGAGCATATCCATTTTTCCCCTTAAACTCTATTTTAATGTGATTTCATAAAGTCCTTTTCAGCTTCTATGAGGGCTATTTAACTTTAGTACTCAGTGAAACTGCAACATAGTCATATGGAATAGGAGAGGGAACAGCACTCAGTGTAAACAAAAGATATTCTCCGGTTCACAAAAATAAAAATATCCTCACTCTCAGCTGTATAGTATGTCATGTAACCACAGCCACAGAAATAGAAAAGCAACAGGAGAGCTAGTAAAAGTTAATGCCTTTTCCTACTTATTTTATTGGTCTGCATCACAGCGTATCATTATATTGAAGGCTTTCAGTAATAGTAGGCTACTAAGAGAACAGCACATTGAAAAATAAAATAGATTTACTTTGTGTCCAACAAATAAAAAACAAATCTACCAAGATCTTTAAAAAATGACCTGAATAGAGTTCCAACAGTTATTCTCTATTGAAAATCTGAGTTGAGAGACATACCACGACAACTGAAAACACAGGTGATTATCTCCTCTGTTTTAGGTAGGAAGCCATTGAATGTTAAAATATAACACAATAATCACGGCGATCCTGAGTTTTTGGCACATGACAAACAGACATATTTTAACAGTGTCAGACAACATCCCAAGCACACAGTGTCTGAATGCTACTAAAGTAAACATGCATGAGACTCAAAGACAACATCGTTTTGTAGGATGATTTTCATGAATTAGAAGCAAATAGACAGGGGAATAAGACAGAAATTTAGGTTCAGGCCTACAGTCTGATCTTCAGGGTAGCAACCTGCAGTCATCCAGAGTCCCATTTACTCAGTCAGGCCCCATGGCTACCGAGCTCCATTTCATATAAATCCAGTTGGCAGGATTAGGGCCTAAAACATGTAAAAAGAAAAAGGATGAAGTCAGGTACCATAGTGCACAAGTCTACCGAGACACCAACTAGTCTCACAAAAATAATCTGACTGTCTAGACCATTACAAGATTTACATTTTTACCACAAAAAGCTGCAGCTACAAAAAAAGCTACAGTGATATCTTACATTGAGAGATTTATACAGCATTAATTGATCACAGCATATTCCCCTTCAGGCGAACATGAGTACCTGCAGTGCATTTGCTCACCTCCTGCGTGCTGCTGCTTTTTCATATTTATATATAATTTTTTTATTATTACTTTAAATAAAAGAGAGTGGTCTAAAATCAATATAGGTTATAATCTTTATCTTCATCGACTCTTCATTTCTAGACATGTAGATTTTTAACCTCTTAGTAACATGGTGGCAAAAACTAAAATGAGATTTTTCTTACCATATTTTAAAACACTGTAAAGCTGACAAAAAGTAATATTATTTCCATAAAAATGTTCACTGTTATGCCTATCTGAAGGTTGTGAGAAGTTCTAGTTTGGCAGTGTGTGAGATGAAGTCACTTTATATGCTGTTTCTCCTACCATACCAATAAAAGCCCACGGTAGCATACACCTAGTATCATACACAATTGCCAATGAGAAAATAGACTGTCTCAAAAATATTCCTACTTTGTGAGAAGGTTTGCTTACTGAAATACAGGCTTTAATACAACAGGAATGTGCAACAGCAGCAGTGAAGACACTACAAGGCTATCAGGTTTATGGTGCAACAAGCACACAGAGCCATGGGCTACACCGTGGAGTATCATGTCATCTGAACTTCAGCAGCAGCACTTATCAGCCACCCCAGGAAGGGGTCCGTGCCGTCTGCTGCACTTTGCGCCTTCACCAGTACTACGTCTTTGAGACAGCAAGACCAAAGACAGGCTGTCCAGGAGTACGATACTATTCTTCCCTTTACTGTAGTAGAGTTATACCTTCATACGTCAGCATGTAAACAGACAAATCAATATAAACACACTTTCTGTCAAAAAAAAAAAAAGTTCAGGAGAATCAGCCATCTCTGATTACTTTTACTTCTCCTACTTGATGACTTCAGATGCAGCAAGATCCTTTACATGAAATAAATTAATAAGTTTAAAAATTCTTCCAAGATAAATGAGGATATGAACATCTGAAACTCATTGAAAGAGATGTTGATTTGTCTATAGCACTGATGGAGAGGCAAGGAATCAAACTGTTGTTATTTCTAGGTGGAAAAAAAAAATACTATATACAAGGTTTGCTATTCACTATGCCCACAGACATTAAGACATGGTTTTTGCCAAGATGTGACACTGACTTTACTTAGCCAACTTGTATATCAGGAAACTCATAGACAGGCAAGACAGATGTGATTTCCAAAACTGGTGCGAGAAGGTAATGGTTTCATCTTCTTAGTGTTGGTGTTAGCTCAGGATAGATATCAAAATCTTTATTTCCGTTTTAATGTTGAATTCCCACTTGCATACCACACGCATGTCAGAAACTGGTAATTGATAAAGAACCTGTAGCACCACGTTTAGAATACAGTGTCATATTTTGGTTATTTCATCTCAAGATAAGACAGACTAAAGCCCGGCTGTGGCTGAGTAAGCACCCTGGGGTGGGGGCAGAAAGTCCACCCCAGCAGGGCTCTGCCTCGCTGGGTGCTGGTGGAGGTCCTAGTGGGGACCAGAGGGACGCCTGACCTCCCGCCTCATCTCTCCCCACTACCCGTGAGCATCCAGCTGCTGAGATCCCACACATACACTGCACTTTTCGCCTGCAGATGTCTGGCATGCCATGAAGTGCACTTGCTCACAAATTTACACATTTTTAGCAAGCAAAAGGTCATTTACTGCCTTACCTGCCCATCACTGCTCTTTCTCTGAATAACCTGAAACTACTGAAGAGCTATTAAAATCAAATTCCTTTCCAAAGAGTTATATTTCTGAGTAAAGGCAATTTTAAAATTTCTCTTCCCTGAGCATACTATATACTTTAGTATTTTAATCTGGACATCTAACTACTAGAGACACCTAACTACTTAAGACAATCTTTCTTCTTCCTCTTACAAAAATGCATTAACAGTTATATTTCCACACCTGCCGGAAGTGTATCTATTATAAAAATAACAAGAAAGAAAATAAAAAGCTGTTTGTTTTTCTTTCTTTGGGTTACACCTCCCTGATACCAAAGTTGCCTCATCTCTGATTTAAGTGAGAAAAGCATAGAAACAATTCTAAATTCACACTCATTTCCTACCATGCCCATACAACTCTGCCAGTGGAAAATAAGCCAAGAGCAGATGTTATTTCCTCTGCCCTTTCTCTGGTCCCCTCTTCTCAACCTGTAAGTTCTGGGACATGCTGAAGCAGGAAGGCAAGGATGACTGCGGCTGGTACGGGACCTGGCTATAAAAGCCCCAAGCAAACTGAAAGCTTCTTCCTGCTGAGTACAACTCTTACATCATCAGGCAGGACCAGAGTAAGGAACTGAATCAATTAATTATATTACGGAATTACTACGGAATATAGTTATTAGAAGACTCGACTTAATAATTTAATTATAAAGAAATTATGGTACTCGGTGTTCACTATTACCATAAGCCAAATAAAAAGATGAGTGCCTTCCCAGCAAATGCAAAACATCTTTTTATGACAGCCACCCCCCTGTGACATTACAAATCAAACCAAACAATTAACATCCAGTCCTTGGTGGCAGGTGGGGAAATATTCTAAACAATATCACATGGGAAGCAATTGCAGGAGTGAAAAACTCGAAATGATAAACAATATTATTACATTTGAGGACAGATCTTTAAGATCTTTCATATGAATGACTTAAGTGCTGGTGTCACATACAGAGCTGCACAGCTACACCATCATCCTGTCTATCACTCAGACACGTAACTCTAGCATCACCTTAGATACCAAATTTACTCCAAAACCTAAGATTCGTATTGATAATCTGCAGACGCTTTCAGTGCAACATTTCCAAGATGGTATTTTTAATTCCCCCAATCAGCTGAAGCATTCAATCCAGTTAACACCATCATCACGTTTTGATTCAGCAACATTTTTCTCCCTGCTTTTGAGAAATGCAGCCTAACCTCACTCACACTCATCCAGTAAACCACTGCAGAGACCTGTTTGCTAGTCGATCCCTTGGAGAACACCTCACTGTCTCTACAGCTCTTCCTGACTCCTTCTCTAATATCTATTACTTGTCTTCACTTTCAAGGCCCTTCCTCGCTTATCACCACTGCACCTATTGTTCCTTAATCACCGTCAGGAAGCCAGCTGTTGTTTGCTTGCATTTGAAGCTAGGCCAATTTTCATGAAACAAAGTTGAAAAGACGTATAGCTCATACTATCCAATTTGTTTATTATTGTGTGTTCGGCTAAAACACTTTCAAAAACCCTCACTTCTTACTGAAAAAAAATACTTTGGAGATACTTCTTTTATCTCTTCCCTTCATATCTCCCACCTGTCATTCAGTGCCAGGAGTCTAGCTTCCAGCTTCTCTCACATCCACATTTTATTTTCAAACTAAGCTCTTATGTCTTTTCCCACTTTACAACTTACACTTTAGGGAAGCTCCCTTAAATATTTGAAAACATACTTCATTGCTCTTCTTCTCTTTTCTCTGAAATTCAGCTTACTAAGATGCCCTACAGCCCCTATGAGCACAACGTGTGATAAGAAGGTATGTACACACCATCCAGTTTTAAGTATCGAAGGTAGGCAAGTGTGAGATGTAGGAGATGGATCCTCCTATACAGTAAATGGAGAGAAGCTACCATTGAGAGCAATTTTAATGAAGGAACTCCTAAAGTATTCCAAACTGTCCTCTGAAGGAGTCTGGTTAACCTCTGGAAATGGCCTAGGGAGATCAGTCTTTAGATTTAGGTACATGAATTGGATGCCTGAAGTACCACTGTTCCCCCTCAACTCCCAGTATTTCCTTTCTCATCTATTTTCTCTTTTCAACTCTATTATATTTACATTGCAAACATTCAGAATTGCAGTTAATCTTTTCAGCCTGTGTTTGTGCAGTGCCTAGCATTCAATGCCCAAATAACATTATTTTAAAATAATGCAAAAACAGTCTTACAATGCTATACAGTATTTTATTAAACAGTACCTGATCACATAATTATCATAGAATTATGCACACATGGCAGGTAGAAAATGCACAGCTATGTATCAACTTTGTTATTTTCTAAATTCCTTGATGCCATAATAAAGAGCTGGAATGTTTTCATGGCTGGCACCGATTGGTTTTCTCCCCAGTCTGAATGATGGGCAAATCCTCAAGACAATTCACCACAGTGAAAGAGAAGGGAGAATAAGAGTGATGGGAAGGTGTATGTGGATCCAGGATGCATACAGAATTTTTGGCAGAGGAAGCAGGCTGGGAGAAACAAACCATGGAAACTCTTGTCATGTGCATGACAGATACCATAAGCTATTTTCTGAAACAATCAATGAGAAAATGGTAAAATGTAGGACTGGTAAGGTAAAAGTAAGAAGTATAAGGAGCTCTTTCATATATGCAAAGAGTTCATGCCCCACAAAGCATGCATCTCCCTGTTAAACTTATTGGACTTTAAATATACCCTATTAAAAAGGAGATTTGAGTAACATGAAGAAGGTCCCTATAGCCCAAAATAAGGAAGCAAAACCCCTAGAGGTCTATCTTAGATGCTAAGAAAAATCTCTGAGTCTCTAAAAACATGCTTATTGCTGGGAAAAAGATAATAAAACATTATGAAGAAACAATGAGCTTCAAGTTATTTGACTCAAATAGAAGTCTCACACAAATTTGGAAAGCTAATCCTAGTACAAACAATAAGCAAAAGTCATACTAGGCACCGTGTGCAAAAGAAAAGAACAGAACAACTACTAGTGCTGATGATCTAGTTCTTACTCTGGATCTATTCACCCAGATAACAGAAACGAAGTTCTTTCAAAGCCCAAAGTAAGAGAATTCCTCCTGAAGCAAACAAACAAAAAAACCTAAGACACAGACAGTCATGATGAGAATAAACAAGGCAAAATATTAGATTAAATGATCAGTTATAATAAATTTCATTAGTGGCAAAGAGGTAACTGCAAAGTGTCTCAAAAGAATGGATTTGCTCCTGTGTTATGGTATAGTTGTTAATCATCCAGAAATTGGGGTGAGTTCCATGGCATAAAATCTACAGTTACTTAGGATACTTGGAATCATGGAAAACTGTTAATCTAACCAAAATGATTAAGTGGGACCCAAAAATACAGATCAAGTTTAACTGATGATAGACAACAAACACATACTAAAATAAACACAAGAGGAAAGTCTGTGTTTTATGAGGTTTCAAATTAAAGGTGCAACTGTAGGGAACTTAGTGTACTAAAACACAGTATGTTAGGCAAGGGGAAGGCAACAGTTACCTACAAAACATCCAGAGAAGTTGATGCTACCCACTGACATTTATTCTCCCAAAGATTTAATTCACTCACACTCTTATGCTCACGTACTCACAAGCACCAAGACTGATCTGCCCAGGAGAACTTAGGTGCAAAAGAGAGGACAAGGGCCACCAGCTATTAAGTCCTCATCCCATTTCAGGAGTTGTTCTTAATTAGCAATAAAAACTGGGGGTTTTGAGCAGATCCTTTAGGATATCCTTCAGGAATCATCAGCTGTGACAAGATAGTCCTTTGCCTCAGGATCTTGCTTACCACACCTTCCATAAATCTTAGGCCATATTGCTGCCCATTGTCTTGTTTTTCCTCCTTTGGAATATAAGTCTGAAGTGTACATCTGCAGTCTCTTCTCCTGCTCAGCCAACAGGAAAAAGAACAGTGTTTGTGATATACTACAACCTTGTTGCCATCCTCCTGCTGTTAGGATGCAAGGTCTTCTGCTGGCAAGTCATCTGTGCTGTGGCACACGGATACTGCTGGGAATGGTGTCCTGGAAACGGTGTCTTTCGTTATCAGTACAGGCCATTTCTTTAACTCTTTGTTTCACTCTTTCTCCTTATGCTTACACACACATTTCCATCCATCCTGCATTCGTAACAATTTTAATACTTCTATTACAACATTCTGCATAATGTTATGTTAGTTAAACTGATCCGATGCAGATCACTGCAGAAAGGATACGTTCCATATTTCTATCTCCTCCTTCCTTTGCCATGTGCTCACTCTATTTTCCTTGCAGCAACAGCAGCAGCCATCACTGGTAAGCTGCTCAGGGGGCAAACTAAGAGAAAAATCAAGGCTTTACTGGTAAGACTAGGATTTCTTTCTTAACGGTGCAGTTCCATGAGCTGGATCAGTGGGGCAGATCAACGCCAGCATCAGGTGCAAGGGAGGTGGCAGGACTGCCTCTGTTTAATGGGAGTTGTTCATTAGATTGGTTATGCCGTATTGTGAAAGAACACCAGATGCCTTGGCCTCAGGAAGGAACTAGGGCACCACTTCAGCAGTTTAGTGAAAATCTCTGCTCAATATGCCACTACACTCAAAACAAAAATAATAAAACAGGCTGCTTAAACAATGTTAGAGAATTAGATGAAAACCAGTGTAACAGGATTACGAATATCAATGCTGTGACCTTAGCAGAAAAAAACGCACATGACACACAGGTCACCCGTTCTCCAAAAAGATAATAAAGAACTGGAAAGAGTTCAAATGTGAACAGTGATAAACATTGAAAACATCATACAAAGAGAAACTGGCAAGCTTAAATCAAGAGTGCTACAAGTGGACATAAAAAAATAATAAATGCTCTGATCAGATATTTCTATGCTTGCTATCTTATAACAGAAGAAAAAAATACTGAGAAACATCCAAAGTGTGGAAAATTGAAACCTGATCAGAAGAAATGTTTTTCACATCATATGTAATTTATTCATATTGATTATCAAGGAAATTCAGTTATTAATGTAAATACAATGCCCCTATCAACACTAAGATAAATCAAACCAGTTACTACATAAAGAAATTAGGAAGAAACTTAATTGGAGTTAATATCAGCTGAAGCATCAGGATGTATTTACTAGTAAAACAAGTAACTGTATTATGGTTTAAGCCAATATGATAACTCCTATGTAAAAATATCAATTAAAAAAAGGAATAGCAACTCGATTTCACTATTGAACTTGTATTCACAATCTCACACTAACTTTTCCTACAGTTTGCATTAACTGCCATTAATAGCTCAATAACAACAGTATTGTCATAGTTAGAAGATTTTGAAACAACTAAAATTTGGACACTTTAAGCTCTTATGTAAGAAATAAAGGCAAATACATGAAAAATTAAAATCGGCATGATTATAAACTCATTTTCTCCATCACTGCAGGTTCCACCTAAATGTATTTTTCCTGATTTCCAAACACAGCCAGCTTCTTAGAACTTTGTCTATTTTTCAAAGAGCTGAAATGGAACATATTTCCCCTTACTATTTTTTTGTTTTTAAGGATTCTCATCACAGATCTTGCTAACAAGCACCCAAAAAGTGACTACTTAGTGATCACCCACAAACGAAGGAGCTAGAAACAGCTTAAGCACTAATTCCTTAGTATGCCACCACTATACTGTTTGGTTTTCTTGATTAGATCATCCCATTTTAATTTGAAACGCATGTTTTCACAGCACGTACTAGAAAACACATTACCCCATTGTATTAATCATTACAAAGACATATAGAAAATTATAATTCTTTCTCAAAGAGCAAAGAGTCTTCATTTTATTAAGATGGGCAAGGGAAAAAATGAAAGGGAGCATAAGGATGGGGCTTCATGTATTTTGTTTGAATTTTTCCATGGTGTCTGTGAAGGTAAAGAGAATATAATATTATCTGGGGGCAGTGGTGGGGGGGCAGGAAGGAAAAGCTGCCAGCACTGCCAACACAAAGATGGGACTTCATGGTTTAGTAAGTGTCTGTGTCAGGTAAACAGGGCCTGAAGCAACATGCAGTACAATAGAGGGTATGAATGAAGACTCAAAACGTCAATAATACAGACAGCACAAAGAACGAGAAAGATCACCTGGGAACTCTTTCCTGGATAGAGAGAATGCAGCTGGTACCAGAACAAGAGAAACTGGGAAATTTAAATAGCTAGATAAACTTTGTGCAGTGACACTTGAATGTAGGCAAGGGTACTAGTTCTGTTAGAGAAGGGAATTTCAGTTGATGCACAGCTGTGGTTCCGAGAAGACCTTATTGCCAGACAGCTGTTCTGTCATTGCAGGCATAAAGGCAAGCCAACAGGTTGCAGAAAGGTACTATACAATTTCTGACCCCAAAAGGCAACATACCTTCCACCTATGTTCTGAAAGCAGCAGACCATGCACCACCAGGAAATCAGAACATAAAATTTTTTCCCCTTGTTTAACTTGCTTTGTTTTGCAGACAACACAGCCTGTGAATTTGTGAGTAAAAGAATTGTTGCTTGACAGATTCACCTTTTAGTTGTATAGCTTTTGCCTGTGAACGTTTTAGTAACACACCCCACTGACAAATATTGATCACTTTCTAAAATACAAGGGACATTTTGCTTTTCTAAAGCTATTTTATTATATGCTTGAAAATACGTACTGAATATACATAACTTGAAATACACTTCACTGTACATTTACCTGCAAAGTTGCCCCACACACGTTTTTCCCTTTTAAGTAGAGGGTGGGCAATTGCAATAAACTAAACTTACAGGGGAGAAATTGTAAACTAACTTCATTCAGATGTGAAGGATTTTCTTGTTAAAGACATTTCTTTCCTCGTTCCAATAGTATGAAAGCTATTTTTTTGTTAATAAAAGTTTTTGGACTGAAACAGACATTTCTGAATTTCTTGTTGATGATTAATGCACAGTTTAAGAGAGCCATTACTTTGTGACAGGCACTATAGAAGCCAAGTGTCAGATAATATATCAGCTTCTGCTCCACTTTAATTCTAATTTAATGATCACAACTCTCTTAACATCTTGTTTTAAATATCAAACTGCAAAGAGTTCAGCAGGATACACAGTAGCTACCGTAAGAGTAGAGCACCTGTCTTGTAGTGTGTTGTGCCAGAGGACGTTTAGACTGGGTATTAGGAAAAATTTCTTCATTGAAGGGGTTATCAAGCATTGGAGCAGGCTGCCCAGGGAAGTGGTTGAGGCACCATCCCTGGAGGTATTCAAAACATGAGCAGGTGTGATGCTTAGAGATATGGTTTACTGATGGTTTTTGACAAGAGTTAGGTTGATGGTTGGACTAGATGATCTGAAAGGTCCCTTCCAACCTCAGCAATTCTATGATTCCATGTAGGCGTTAAGTGGAAGATACCTTAATATTAGCCAAAGCATATTTTTGAACACAAACATTTGCCACAATCCACTGTATATCCATTAAAGGCAGATCTAAGTTTACGCTATACATGCACAAAAGAAAACCGACATAAACAAAGCAATAAAATTACTTCAACTCACATGGTAAACTTTCCATTGTACTTATCATTCGGTCTGTATGCTATGCAAATTATTCTCCTGAAATGAGCAAAATATTTCTTGCTATTTTAAATGCTTTCATCTATAATTATTTATGTATCTTTTCCCAGGGTAGACAAAAGCTCCAGGCAGGAGTGTGTCTCCATTCTAACATATGGCGCTGAAACACGTATGAAGGCATGTTCCCAGCACCAAACAACTCACAGCACGCTCCTATCTGCCTTGGAAAAATGTACTACTTAACTATGATATTACTAGAAATCTTACGGCAATACAAGGACATCCCCAACACAAGCCTATTTGTGGAAAGCGCAGCCCAAATACACAGTAAAAGACATCTCTAGCCAGCCGGACCGGACTGCGCCACGGAGAAGGCCGGGCTAGCTGCAGGCAGCACCACGGAGCCAGCCGCCCGCGCGGCCCGGAGGCGAGGATCCCGCGGGGCAGAGGGCTTGTGGCGGCCACCAAGGTCGCAGCGGCCCCGGCGCTACCGAGGGCGCGGGCGGCCATGAGCGCGCGCAGCGCGGCGGGCAGCCAATGGGGAGCGCTGGCGCCGCCCGCCCCGCGGGACAAGGTCCAGCTGCGGCCCCGGCCGGCTGCCGGCGGCTGCGGCCGCCCCGGGGACGGGTGGGGAGCCGAGAGGAGCGGCGGAGCCGCCCGGGTCCTAGTGTCCGCCGGAGCCGGGCGGGGGCCTCTCGCCTCCCGCCCCGCCGCTGCCTCCGCTGGCGGGAGTCAGTCGGGCGCTGCCCTGGTCATCCGCACGGAGACCGTCTTCGGATGGCGCTGACAGATGGCCCAAGACAAGGCTTGGCTCGAGTGTTGAAGGACCGGAGAAGAAGCTAAGGCCACCTCAACGTGCGCTGGGCGATGGGCAGAGCTGTGCGCAACGCCCAGTGAAACCACCACCCCGGGAGAAACGGACAGGATTCGACAGGAAAAGGGAAAGGTCAGTACCTTCAGCACCTGGCATCACACCTGGCTGAAACCCCGATTAGATCCTCGGAACTCAGATCTTCGTCACGCAGAACAGGAAAGGAAAAACCGCCTGAAAACAGGTGGGAAAGTGAGAACAGAACTAAACCCATACATGCTGTCATGTATCACTAGTATGATTCCAGGATCTCTCCTGGCAAACGAAGGAAGGATCTTGACAAGCCAAAAACTCAGAAACAGAGAAAAGTGCAGGAAGAACAGCCTGGGTGAGGCGACTTTTACACCTGTAGATGTGGAATTTACCAGCATGCCCGGTTCCCGTCCTTCTGGTACTACTTAACATATATTAAAAGCGAACGCAGCCGAACAGGAAGGCAGAGGTACACCCCTCTGCATCTACACCCCATGCTCTCAAACACATCAGCCAGTGTGGCACTTTCTGACGTATTTTCATTTTGCTGCCTCCTTCCTCTCCTTGCCTATACTTCCACACCACTTGAAGATCAAACAGTAGTATTCTCTGATATTTTTATACCTTTTTATACTCTTTTAGTGAGACATCCTTAAGTGACCTGAGTTGACTTAGTCCGGGGTGCTATAATTAGAAACAGAATTAAAACCGCTACTTTTATTGCCTGCCAGCGTTTCCTATGAGAATTTGGGATCAATTTTGTTAATGGTTGCACATAGTTTTCATTAATGTGTCTACAGTCCTGTAGCCCAAACCAGACAAGGAACGGACAGACAAGCTCCACATCGGTGGAAATAGTTAGGTGAGTATTGACAGCCTCCTCCTGAAAAGCAAGAGGGACATAGAAAAACTAGCACACAGCGTAAAGACATGAGTAGTATTAAGTGAAAAATTTATGGGAAGACCACTCTTTAATATAAGTGTAATATAAACGTATCTGTTCACTTTGGCATAAGCTCCTCCACTACATAGCATGCGTGGTAGAACAAGACTGTTATTTAAAAGCCAAAGTAACTGACTCATGATATGTTCTACCTATTCTATCTAATCTGTCTTACTGCTATCAAAACCACAGGTCTGTCATCTGGAGAACAAAAATTCTGGAGCTATATACGTATTTTCAATATACAAATCAATGCAGGCTTAGGGTTAATACCACTATATAGCACATGAAAAAAACCCAAACATCCTAAAGATTCAAAACGGTATCTGAAAAATTTTACTTCGCATACTGTTCAAAACCATTCCTCTCACCTTGCTGCTGTGAGTGCGCATCTGTCTCCATATTACAGATACTAAAGAAATGTAGGACTGGAACCCTGAGGCAGTTTTAGACCTGCTTCTTGCAGTGTTCCAGTATGAAGCTTCTGTAATGCAAGTGATAATTTGTGTGACGCTGTCAATAGGTAAACCTGTTTTCTCTTTCACATTTTTATTAAACAAGGAAAAATTAAATTTGTAAGAAAGCCAAAATTCAAGGAGAGCTAAGATAACCTAAGCTAAGATCACAACTGGTTCACTCTAATTAGTGTTTTCACAATATGGAGAGTATTAGATCTGTGCTACCAACTTCCCAAATAAAAGCATTTCTGAATCTGTCTAAATCATAAAAAAAAAAAATAGATGCACAGGTGGCAATGCAAAGCAGATACTTTTATAGTCTCTCATCAAATAGTCCAGAAATGAATACACTGAAACTGTGCCACTTTATAAAAAAAAAAATAAATAAATCACTGTTTCTTAGTTCCAACTTATGCTCACATGATAGATATAGCCTACAAACTCAGCAAGTCAACAGTGTGAAAAAGAGCAATCAGACATGGTAAAACACAGCTTTTTGAAAGAAAGTACATTGAAGAAGTAATTTATAGCATACATGTCCAAGGTGTACAAAACTTCGAAAGGATTCAAACGGGTATGAGCATCTTCCACATTTTTGTATGTAATGGCATCAAGTTTCACTGTGGGCTGCAATATTGAGGGCATGCCTTTAGGCTGGCATGTTCATTTAACATATGAGTCATTCAGTGTGGAAACAACATAACAGAAACATCCACAAACTAATGAATTGTGAAAGAACTATAACATATTCCCCCTCAGGCTTCCACCTACTAAAGTGTCACAAGTAAAGTTAATATCACAAAAATGGTTTAGCAAAAGAGGAATTAAACACTAAATGACAGTCAACTCTTTTACAAGTCAATCACTTGTTTTAACTGTTTTTATTTGAAACAATACCAGACAGTACAGTCACCTCAGAAAAGATCAACAGAGAGACACTCCAGCCTTGATTTTTATAACTATTGCAACTACAGATAAGATACCTCTACAACATGGAAATTGCAAACAAGGTTTTTCTTGGTTGATATCATCCTTCAGAATTTGAGAGGGTTTAAAACTAAGAACTCACTCTTCCTTCCCCACCCCGCCAAAAGCTGGTTTAAAATATAAACAGATCAAATAAATAACCAAACACTTGCCATGCAATGGACCAGAGTGAAAAATTAGCCTGGCAAAAAAAAAAAAAAAAAAAGAAAAAAAAAAAGTTGCGATCAGCCTAACTTCCTCATCCGAAGTTACTACGATAGCCTATGGAGCAGTTTAGAAAACTACTTATAAATATATCTAAGCAGATATCTAAGCATATATTCATATATCTAGCATGCGTACTTGTCCAGTGCAGATAGAGGAAGCTAGTATGGCCTTACATTATAGTTGCTGATTTGTGTTTTGTATTTTGTCACTGGAATGAGTGCATTGCACTTTAAGGGCCAGATTTTATCTCCCACCCACCTAGAAAGTAAAAATGAAAAGCTGAGTGTTGCGGAACAGGATATTAAATAGAAGTCACTATTAGTCACTTCCATATGAATATAATTTCAAATGAGGAGACTGCTTGCATTAATCTTTTCAGAAACTGCCTTAAAGCAGTTATATCAGGTGTTTGTAGTCTGGCTACAGACCTCTCAGGAGTTCATCTACCAGGCATTCTCCATACTTCCTCTCCCATATCTTAGTGAGGATAGTCTGTTTTAATTAACGCTGCCTTAAGTACCTGTTAAGTTATGCTGCATGTCTATACCGTGCAACTGAATACGGTACAACTAGATTCTGTCAGCCAAGCTAGTACTCCTCATCGCCCAGGACATGCTACAGTTTTGCTGTTCTCATCAGATGCCCACAAGAGGTATCTGTATTAGCACAGCGATGCATCTGAGCTCCTTATCCTTGCCTCTCAATGGGGCTAAGGCCTCTAACAGGCATGCAGTGGGCCAAACACTGTTACCACTCTCAGACATTAACCACCATCCCTCTGACCAACACTGAACACCCAATTAATGCCTAATCTGCTTGTGAATCAGCTCCTGAGCCACCACAGCT
The DNA here is from genome assembly GCF_963924245.1 of Chroicocephalus ridibundus. Lineage (NCBI taxonomy): Eukaryota > Metazoa > Chordata > Aves > Charadriiformes > Laridae > Chroicocephalus > Chroicocephalus ridibundus. The sequence continues at coordinate 26,705,269 of NC_086284.1, forward strand.
TTCAGCATAGCATGAGAAAATTAAGAGTTCTTGAGGTCTGTCAAAACCCTAATTTCACGGGAAGTGGCATGCTGCTGGAACAGCTACCTAGTTCATCAGAAGAACGCTGAGTCTCTGTGCTGCTCTTTACTACATAGTGTATGTATACCCAGGACCTCAAAATACCTTTAAGAAGCAGCTTTCAGAACTGCCAGCTGTTATCAGAACAGGTCCCACTGCAATACCAACCACCAGTGGGATTGAAAGAGTAGGAAGAAAAAACAAAGGCACAGATTCTTTGTGAATTTTGAGATATCGGTATATACATGGAGAAGAACATAATTTGTTTTAGTAAAAACAAGAATTTTTGCTTAAGGAATTGTTGCCCTAAGCTATTTCAAAGACTAAATTAAAAGGAACCACTTCTACTATAGTGTAGTTAGAAGAAAACTTCCACTGGTGTTTCTACTTGCATTTTCTAATTGTGCACACTATTTAAATAGCGTGAAACTTGCAACAAAGTGGTACCAGTATAGTAACTTAGCATGCTGCCATTATACTTATTTTTTTTTAACCTATACAAGGATTAAAAGTTTCCAGCTAAGATTAATTTGTCAATAATTACATAAGTGTGTCATATCTCTTGCAAAGTTGAATGCAATGTCTGTTAGAACAGTTAACATGTGTAGTGGTGAAATATGCCACCAGAGGTTAGTTATAACATACTCTTGGGTACACTCTGACTGCAAAAAAAATTTTTAAATGACAGTTCAAACATGTTCCATTCTAAATATTCAGAGAAACAGGCTCACAAATAGTAAGCCAGAAACTAACTACTCTAAAATAACTTGCTTTTCTAAAAAGATATTTTAACTGGGTTTACATACAAGAAGTCACTGCTAAGTAAACTAAAGTTGTTGTACACTGTTTCAGAATTTAAAATACTGCATGATATAGATCAATCTTCCTACTTTTCACATTTTAGAAGAAATTTTCATTAAACAATCAGACAAATTGTCAGAGGTACACAAACACATTTTACTGAGAACTATCACATAGTTTTTAATAAATTACATGCAAATTCTTACCAGAATGCCACTGCTTTTGAAGATGCCATATCCATTGTTATCCTTAAGATATCCATTATTAGTACCTTGCTTGCTTTGCACTCAAGCTTCGGAATGGATTTCTGACAAGAAACCCGCACCTACCAAAATGGTTTCTAGAAAGCAAATTTAAAAGCTGTAAAACATGGAAAACAAAGCAACAATTTGCAAACCACTGCAAGTGCAATGCTAACATAGTCAATATAAAATTCATTCTGAAATGTTCGTCATATGATTCTATATTATGCTGGACTGTAATATAACCACAGTTATAACATTATACTTTTAAATCACTAGTTCACCTAGTGATTTAAATCACTAGAAAATCACCAGAAAAACTGCAGGAGAAAAGTTCCTCTCACGGAGAAAAGTTCCTCTCACCCTGTTAAATCTCATATACCTCATCTCGTTAAGGGTAGTCATTTGCCTAGAAATGATTTGTTATAAAAATGCAGGATAAAGGAATATTATTCGTAATCATATTTAAGGTCTTCTAAGGACTAATGAAAACTGAAGTTCCATTATGCTGGACAGCGCATGAACACAGCCCAGTAAAAGGTCCCCGACTATATAAAAGACAACAGTCTAAACAGATAAGACAGCATGGGGGAAAAGTTCACAAACAGCATGGCTGTAGTAAATGTAACAGTAGTTCTATTTTTGGGGTGGCTTTTGCTTGCAAAGAAAATGGAAGAAGATAGAGAGTAATGAGGGCAGACTAGGGTAAAAAAAAAAAAAACCATACGAAGTAAGCAGGATTGAAGCAGAAGTAAAGAGGTAGAACAGAAGGAAAGAGAGTGGAACAGTCAATGAGCACAGGACAGAGAACAGCGAATTAAAGCTAGTTTGTGTTCTCTGAATGGTCAAAGGTCCCTGGGCTTTTGGCTCTTTCTGCTCCTGCTAGTTACTCTCTGACTAGGTCCTTCCTTTACTGCTCCCAGGCTTAGAACAGAAGGGTTATACTGATTTTCAGTCTTTTCCTCATCACAACTCCCTCCTCACCTTTTAACATGGGATCAAGATCTCTCCCTCACCTGTAGCTTTAAAATGGGAGTCGTCTGAATCTGCTCCACATTATCTTTATAGAATGAGCACATGCAGATCATCCTTATTTGCGAGTGAGTCAAGTTCTGCTATTCTGACTTCAGCTTTCTTAATTCTTTCTTAGGTAACACATACTGGACAAAATTCATTTGCACAGCAGAAAAGCAAGGCAAGACACTGATCTACAAAACAGCAATTGAAAGTTTGGTCAGAGTACGTAAAACATTGTGTTCCATAATGAAGAACAGAGTTAAGCTAAGATTCAGGGGGGACAGCTTTGGTGCACGCAGCTTGTACTTGTTCTAGTATTAACTGAATAGATTAGGCTTATGTCAGAGAGGAAGATGCATTTTTATTGTCAAAACACTCGTTGTTTATATCGTCTAAGATAGATGGTGATAAGTCCGTGTAAAGGGCAAGTTTGCCCACAGAGGCAAATTGAACCTATGAAACTGAAGTGGTGTAACTTTTTATGGGGCTCTATGGATAAGGGCAAATAAACTAGAATGAAGTCACTTTCTTCTGGTATAAGGTCTCCAATACAAATAGTTTATACACGCATAGCAACTGCAATGTAATTAAAAACAATTTCTGGAACTGGGCCAGCCCTCCTAGGTTGTTTCCTTCTATGCGTAAATAAGCTACCAATATATACAGTTTTATACTGATACAGCTCTATTCACACTATGGGGAAAGACGGCTGATACTTTAATTATGCCAGTACAGATAAAATAGCAACACGTCTGATAGAGAACTTAGTGTCTGAGATATAGTCCATTTAACTATTGTAAGATAGCGGCAATATTCCTAGAACAGGCAAGGCTTTAGAGTACTAATTCTTAACTTAAAAAATAATCCCTCCTGTGTAATTCCCAGAACATCACCAGCCTTTGAAATGTTAATGGAATTACTAGAGACAAACCAGACTTTGAATTTCTGCCAGATTCTGTCAGGAGTTCAGCTGACAAGTTTTCTGCGTGACACTCAGGTGTCACTATTTTTTTCATAATACTTTTTCTTTTAAAAATAACTTTATTCAGCAACAATGCTGTGATAATTTTGAGTGTTGGTAAAAACACTGGTGGAAACAAAGTGTGTGTTTTGGCTTGAAAAATACACATAAAAGCAATTACTCCTCCTCAGCCAGACTACAGCTTTGGAAATTACCTCTGACTTGCCAATGACAGTAACAGGCAAGTAGTTATCCAACAAAATCCCTTTAGTTCAGCTGCACCATAGTACTTCCACCACTATCTATCCTTTATTTGGTTGTTTGAAGCAGCATCTGCAAATTGAGGCTGCAGTGTTAAAAAAAACCCAGCCTTTTTGCTTCTAAAGGAACAAACTTCAGTTACTTCCCCAAATATTCCTTAGAGGAGAAGAGAGCTAAAAGAAAAGAAGTTTTAACTAGTATGTTCCCCTTCAGACACTATGAATGGTATCTCCCAGACAACCGAGTTGAGACATCAGAATCACCTGATAAAACAAGAATGCATTTTCCCCCTTACTTATGACTTGTTTTACAATAGCTTTCAAAACAGACTCAAGATAAATGCACATATGTGGGACAGAAATTCAGTAATTAATTTAAGCTTCAGTTACAATGTGCAAGTCTAGAAAATGTACCAATTATGTTTCCATAAACTAGGAAAGCTATATGAAACACGAAGGCATGCTTCGGTCTCCCTATCTCCCTCTCCCCCGAAATTAAGACCCCTAGTCCCAGAGATCTTTGGATAAAGTAAAATATCTACAGTAGTAACTTGCTTATTAATGGTGAACTGTATGTGTTTCATTAAGAATAAAAACTGTATCAACCGTAACCTAGCTAGCACATAGAAAGTACTGATAGGTATATCAGTTATATTAAAAAAAAGTAAAATATTTATTTTTATAACTTAAACTTGTTCTGATCTTAGGGATTGATCTGTATTGCAAGCTGAAGTACTTAAATTTGGGTTGTTTGTTTGCTAGTTGGTCAGCCTCAGGAAGAACAAAAAAATTGAAAATAAAAATCAACCATACAATCCTTGTAATAGTACCATCCTGTCATAAATAAATGAGAAGCACATACTTACACAGAAAATCTTGTTAAGCAAACACGGCACCTCTGTGTAGAAAGATTATCTCATTATAAATAGTTAACAGAGCACTTTAAGGACTTGCCAGTAAATGTAGTCTATAGTACATAGGAATTGTAATTTCTATTTATCAAAAAAATGCTATGAAATTCTTTAACAAAGTAACTTCATCTAAAATATTTCTAACTTACAGATAGCACCTTGAAGGATGCAATACCATAAGGTATTACTTTTAAATCAACTTCCCTGCTCATTTTGACACATGCAGAATTTTTTAACAATGGACTAATTTTTCCAATAGACTCAGGAGGAAAAATGAGGAAAATATTTTTATTTTTTTTTCCTGTAGATTCCAAAGCTTTTTTTCCCCAAAACCCTCAGCCAAGATTCTCTTTCCAGTCCTCAGAGGTCTTCCTTTCTTTATTACTAAAGTGAGATTAATCTTGCAGATTATATATATACACACACACATATTTATTTTTATAAATATATATATATATATTTTCTGCTAAATAAAACATTGCTAGGAAATTCACTCCACATAGAACTTGCCTTTGGCCCCAGGTTGTGCCCCTAGAGGTGTATGATTCTATTCATTACCCTTTGTTCTGTGAAGGAAAGTCAGATAAACAAGGTTGGAAGTTGGGAACATATATGACTGATGTCTCCAGGATTCAATGGTCCAGTAGGAAGTTAGTCCACAGCAAGTTGCAATGAAAGACACTGGCCCTGAAAACGGAGGAGAGAAAAAGCAGTAGCAGAAATAGGTTAGGCTCTAAAATAAACGCCCTTACTTGGTGTTTAGAAGCAGAAGGCTGTGCCAAGACGGCCACTGCTTATATGCTTAGCAATCATGATCATATTCATCAAAGAGCTAGAGAGTAAATCAATTCCAGAAGCAGTCCTGAAAACAACTGGTAGAACTTAGCAAAAAGATACGTCTCCAACCACAGTCTTTAACTAAACCAAAGCAGAGGGCGTTCATCCATCTACAAACTGAAATACTTTGCCCCTTAATTTAAGAGTGTCTTCAACTGAACCACTTGTCCCATTGAAGTACCTGAAGTTCCAAAGCCAGGTCTCTAAATGACTGCTGTATTCACACTGCCACATACAATGAAATTGAAGTCACTGACTATCCCTCTCTGATGTGCTGATTGGAGTCCTCATTTGATATCAAGTACAGTATTTGTATCCTGTAAGATGGGATTCCATAACTTGGACTGTAACCCCAGAAAATGTATCCTTTTCCTGACCCAAAAAATACTCCTCTGTAGTTCTTTCCTTCTGCTGTGCAGCAGCCTCTACTATCTTTGGAAGAGATGTGTTACTTCAGACTAACTGTTCTGGCCATTGGGTATTGTTAAACCAAGCAACCAGAAAGCTGTACTACCTCACATTCCACAGTAGGATAATGAAGTTAATCTTCAAGGCACTACACAGCCTTCAACACCTCTTCTTGGCGAGCATGTCAGGATCCCATAGCCAGATTGCAGATTAGGCAGAAGAGTCTCCTCCTTCAAAAACATAACCAACCTGCTCAATATGAGAATATTGAAATGGTGGGATCCAAGAGGAAAGTATTTAAGCTGGATGTTGATGATCAGGACAATAAATTTCTGGGCCTGCTCTCAAGAGAATATCATGATGCTGGGAATCAAAATCGGCATAGTTTGTTAGGTGGTATCCAGTCCTGCTATCATTGTATAGCTTACCATAGGGCTTAACATCAGCTCTCACAGCCAACGAGCCCTTCTCAGACATTCTTGGATCACAAGCCACAACAACAAGGTAAGATATGTCTCTCAGGCAGGGGAGAAGCAGCTAATTGTGTTCCAAAGAGAAATGTAACAAAGATATTCCATTATACATCAATGTCCTAGGCACAAAGAGAGGTATGTGCACAGCTTATATATTGCTCAGATCCTGTGCTTCTAATTTACAGTGCAAATGGCACATATATACCTACAGTGATATGTACTGTCTCTTAAAAGATGTCACTTCTCTAAGATTGAATGTGCTGTCTACTGTGTGATTTAATTTTTTTTTAATTATCAAGAACATTTAGTAAATGTTGCTCAGATTTTATATAACTTTACAAATTCAAAAGGTGCAGAAGTTTTCCCCCAATTGTTTAAGATACCTGTGACAACAATTACAGGGATTACTGAATATTCTAGGGAAACAAAAATTCTGTATTTTTCATCACCCCTGAAGAAACATGCAACTTACTACAACCATGTGATATCTCTTCCATTTACTTAAATTAATTAAAGGACTACCATGAAAACACTTATATTTTAATAGTTTTGTTTAAGCAATTACTTGACAGGAATAGTTGCTTACTTTCTTAAACCAGATGATCTACTTCAGATGCACCTGTTTCTCTCATAGTCTATATTGCCTACAGAACTGAACATAGAAAACCCAAAATATCTCATGGATGCTAGTGGTTCATTGAATTTAAATATTTTCTAAGAGTAACACATGTATTTCTTTGATTTGTTGTAATCTTTTTTTCTTAAAATACTCTGCATTTTTATTCATGATCTTGATCTCAAAATACTTATCTTTTACAGCATCTTTGTTTTTGGCGAAGGCAAGGACTTAAGTGTATAATTGAAATTGGTTAAGTCTTAAAAAAAAATATCCCAAAAGCTTTAATGTTTTCCTCTTTGAAACATTATCATGCAGAAGAAAAACTTTTTGCTTTTTAAGTAGGAAAATTTCTTGCTCTTTTTTCTACCAATTACAGAACTACTTTCCACCTTCCCCCCTGCCTATCCCCCCCCCCCCCAAAACAAAGAGTGAAAGAGGACCTTGGGTGATAAATTGGGACAGATTACTGGAGATGGCCATAACAGTTCCTGTTCCCATTGCACACCCTGTTCCTCTCCAAGTTTCCTGCCTCCACTACTGAGGTGGCAGTACCTGCTGCACCACTGTACTTTCCAACAGCAGAAATAAAAGTAAAGTAGTACCAGTTCCTGGTGACTTTAAGGCTCTAGGTTACAAACTGCACTGGGCTGTTGCAACACAAACAACTGAGCTACCCTTTCCCTGGAGAAAGCGGGGACCAGCTGGAGCAGGAAACAAACCAAATTAATCCCATGATCTGAACAGAGCCCCTAACACTTACTCCGGTATAGAAGCTGTTCCTTCTAAATTATGCATGCATTACCAAAAGACATCTCAGTCTTTGCAAAATGGAAATTGCAGTAGCTGAACTAGCCACATACTCAGAGCTACATGTTGGAAAACAAGTTAAAAATGTGGCTGGGAGTAGAACTAGACATTTGTGTTTCATGCCAGTAAAGAAGTCCTCTTTAAAAACAGCACTGCTGAAATGTTAGATAACTATATAATGCTCAAACTGTAACTAACAAATCCTCTCACAAATATAGGCATATCTATTTAAATGTTAAGTGGAAAATATTTATAGTTTAAGTTGCACCCTTTGCTACTTAATTATCATAATTTAAAACAGAAGAAACCTTTAAGTTCCTCCTCCAAAGAAGTTATTTACCTGAACTGTAGCTTGGGAGTTCCCAGTAGTCAGTCTGTTCTGAGATTCTCATCCCACTGAATGTCAAAGACCTAGTATTTCAAGGATGGAATTTCAAAATCACTTAGTGATGACTTAACTTTGTCTCACTAAAGATAAATGAACCTTTATTCCCACTCAGGTCATCTCATTGATTTCAGGGAAAACACATTTAGCATGCATCAGAGCTGAATACTTTCAGAAATTCTACCCATGAGATAAAAAGGAAAAACAACAAACAGAAACTGATATAAACCATTTGAGACTTTTTGATGCATGATAAATCAAGTATTTTTGTATATTTGTGTGCATTACAAGTGATTGAAATTACTTTTAACTGCTCACCGAAATAATATAATCTCAAATACCTTACCTTCCTTACTTTTCAGATACAGAACTGTTTATTCTTTAAGGAAAACACAATTTTGTCCATGTACAGGAGGTTATGCTAGGAACAATAATAGTTCTGCTGAAAGACTCAGAAGAAAAATACACTCACTGCTTTCAATATCCATATTATAGACATCATAAGCATTATTATTGAATAATACTGAACTTGCTTTATGTTTCACTGTTGTCCTACTTGAGCTTCTGTGGAACTGTGTTCAATAACAGTTTGAGTTCACGTACTGCCAGAAGCCATTCTCACCAGGAGGAAAACCTATTAACCTTAAGAATATTGTTCTTTATATATATTAAAAATAAAGTCAGATGCATTGAGCCCTTGGTTTTTATAGTTCTGTAGCATTTATAAAAAAGCATTTTCAAATTGGTATCTGGTAGACACTATTCGTAGCATCCATAGTGCAAAAAAACCCCAGAAAAATTAACAAGTATCTCCAGAATGAATTCTCTTTTGTGATGATTTCATTTAAATGCATTTCAACTTTTAGAACCTTCACTGAAGCAACAGCCTCCTTTTCGCTGGTGCTGTCCCTGTTTGGAGTTCCTTACTAACAGTTCAAAAGTTTTTCTCAACTAGTTTCTAATTTTTAATTACCCATTAAATTTATAAAGCATTTATTTAAAACAGTCTCTTCACATTTTCTCTAAGTATAAGGAGACTAAAGTAAAGGCTTACACTAAAAAAGCGCTGTTCTTTCTATGTCACTGAAAGCCTTAAGCATCAGTACTGTACCAGGATGACAATGATATAAAGTTAAGCATGTGCACAAAAACATGCAGAACAGAAGCCTCTGTTTCTGGACCCAAAAAATATGATAGTATTAAAGTTTAAAAATCTAGTACTTTTCATTCTGTAGGACTTTTAGCAAGACAAATGGTATTGTTAAGACTTCTCAGATCATATATGCATCTATAAAGATATATTTTATATATGCAAGTAATCCAGTAATTTAGCAACAAAGCAGACGGAAATCATAGAAAAGTTCTATATTTGTGTGCACCACTGAAAAGTCTGACAAACTGTACTCTGCCTTTCTGATAAGAAGCAATTTGGTTATTTTTTTTCAAATTATCACTTGTTTGACTGCTGGTTGGAATACCAAGCCCATAGCAAGTGAGAAAACCCCCGCAGTTTGCAATGAGAACACAGGAAAAGAAATTCAAGTACCTGTTTAAATATTCATAATTATTTTATTACTCTACTGCTAACACTTCTTATTGAATGTACATTGCATACAATTCCCATGCAGAATATGACTATAAACCGACTTCTGCTGTGAAGTCATTATTATATTATAAAAATAATTGGATGTCTAGAAAAAATAAACACAACTTACAGTAACCATTCATCTAAAATTAAATCCTGATCCAGTGTTACCAGGCTAAGATTTAAGGATCCATTGTAGAAAAAAAATCTGACTGGCAGAAAATTCAAAAGCTGATTTTTTAAAATAGAAAATTTGAAGATATTCCAAGTTGTGAAAATATGACCATGACTTCTTTTTTATTTCCCCTGAATTATTTGAAACTTAGTTATTGACAGTTATATCCAAATTAACAACTCTGGCTTAGCAAAATATTGAATTCAGAAAATAAAGGAACGTGCAAGAAAACTCTGAAAGAGAACTCATAGCAAAAGGGAATTGTGTCATTACAATCATTATAATCTCCAGCCTCAACAGCTACTCCAGAGATAATAAATTATGCTAAAACAATTTCCCTCCATGCATCTTGTAAGCATACATGCCACTGCATGTACCTTTTCATTTCAGGGTACTTTACGTGTCAAATGACCAACACAAAGGCCGACATGCTCTGACGTGACACTGCATGTATGCTAATTTAAACAAAACGCCAGCGTACCAAAACCCAAATAAGTATAATTAAAAAAATAACAAAGAAAAAGTACGTACCTGAACTTGACAAAGCACCTCTTGGCTGCATGTGTACTACTTCCCAAATGAAGACTCTTCCTTACAAGTAAGTGAGCTTTCTTCAGATCATTATTCTGTGGCACAGGCTCCTCCAAATGGCAGAATGAATGTATTGCCATTATTGAAAATTTACAGATAATCTGAAGAAATTGAACTGAAAGCAAGAAATACAGCGGGCATTATTTTCTGTAAACTTAGTGAATTTACTTAGTTTTCAAGAATTTGTTATTTATCAATAGCATTAAAAAAACCCACACAGAGGATATGTATATGCACTGATCGATAAAGCGAGTATAAATGACTTTTGCAATTAAACCATATGGACAGTTCATTTGAGCAGCAATGCCCAGGTAAAGAACTTCCATTTAATGCTACTGTGGAGCATCATTTCAATAAATTTTAGGGCTGCTTCTTTTACAGTGAGCGCACTGCAAAGAAGTTTTCATCAGGGCATCACATGTATTTTTGCAGAACATTTCCTTGTAATTTAGAATTATCTTCAAGTAATTCAAGTTATTCCTTCCACTGTGAATTATTTTTGTAACTGCAAATAGCAAGTGACATCTACCATTATTGTGCTAATATATCCAGCCTTAGAAGATTGCCTTCAAGTTCCTCACAACTTTGTCAGATTTTACAGAATATATATAGTATTTTACTTCACATGCTTATTTCATGACAATATTAATCACTTCTAAAATAGTTTCTGGAGGCATAATTTGATGAACGTGTATTTTGGTAAAAGTGACAATTCAAACAGAGATGACCCTCCTACTGCTCATTCTCATCCTTGTGCCACAACCTCAGTTGTGCAGATGTATCTGCTGGTGGAGCCACTCGCTGTACCATATTGAAGAACTAACTTGGGTTAAAAATTGTCTGCTTGCCATAGACTCCTCTTGAAGTCAGGATCAGTCTTCTGATCCAATCACTGCATGACGACACAAATGACCGTGCTAATACAACAGAAGGAAAAATGAGGAAACAGGAGCACATAGCTAATTGCAGCTACAAATGGGAGCACTTCAGAAACTACTGTTGTCACCGAACTACACACAGCACACAAGTATATGAATATATATATGTGGGTGCATCTCTCTCTTCCACTAACAGAAGCAACTTAGACCATTGTTTAGACAACTAAAGACAGATTAATGCCATTTATTGTGTCTGCCTAGGTTATGCCTGACCCATTCAAACTTTTGAATCCACTATCTGATTTCAAACAGTTTTGTCAAAGAGGAAGATTCAAAAGTCATTTACAGTTTAATAAGAATCAGAGATTTCAGAATTCCAAGTACTGGGCAGGTAGATAGAGAAGACCAATGCACAAACTGCCAAAACTGAAGGAGAAGCTGCAGCATATGCCCGTGTTATTAGAAAACAAACACATACACAAGAGACACACCTTAAAAATACCCCATCTGCAGCTGGTATTTTTCATTACATCTAGGATACCACTACATAGGAAACTAGGTGCTGTTACGTCTTGTGCTCACAGAACTGCTTGACTATCCATTCAGCATTCAAATCTACTTATGTGGCATTAAAACATGAGTCCTTGCTCTGCAAATTACGGACTGGCTCCTTGAGTTCAGTTTAAAAGTACAGAATGTACAACACTTGATAGCTTCTGGTGTTCTGGCACAGCATCTCAACCTAACGACAGGCATTATTCTTAGCAGATCATCCACTTCGTCCTTTAGAACCAACTGGATGAAAGAATTGCATAGAGTCCTCATGAGTTAGGGGTCTTTAACACCTTATTCTAGCATTCAGTTTTTGGATTCTCTAATCTGATTATCAGATAATGTCTTATCAACCTTATTTGAAAAGGATAAAATGTTCACAACATCTTTGTGGTGAAGAGTAGCATAAAGAAATCACTCCCGCTCCTTCCTTGCCTTATTGCTCCTTATTCCCTTTAATTGCTCCCTGTACTCCCTAAAAGTCCAGGAGACCTGTCAAGTCCTTAACACGTTACTTACTATGTTACCATCCCCCTTTTCTTTTTAAATAAAAGCATACAAATAACCAAGTATTTCCCTGAAATATGCTGCTACCAATAAGACATGATAACAACTATATTCTGTTACTGTGGTTAATTCACATATTTGGAAGGGTTAAAATGTGACATAAAAACATTTGTGGTCACATGCATGTGAAAGTGATTAGCCTTTTAGAGCCTGTAATTTCGAGATTTCCTCCCTTATCACCAACTTCTTTCTTAAAAGCAAGCAATTAACAATACTAAATGAGAACAGAGAAGAGGTATGAATAGATACAAATTTTATCCAAACACAGGAAGGAAATTCATATGAATTCCCCCTACATCTTAATGAGAAGGATCCTAATACTGTTAATAAAAATACAATTGCCTAAATAATGGTAAAGACTGTTCATCTTAACATGTATTGTTTATTAAACTCAACCAGTTGTGCCTCGACATCTACATATATTCAGAATCTACACAGTATATTCCATGAGAGCTTTTGTTGGTTTTTCTGGGAGGTGGTGGTGTTTGTTTGGTTTGGGTTTTGGTTTTGGTTTTTGTTTGTTTTTTTTAAATATAAGAATGCCCTCTCACATTATGAGTCCTTGTTTTGGAAAGTTTTTAGGGCCTCAAGCCTTTCTTAGACAGCTAACCTGCACTGATAGCTTTGGTATTGTAGTCTCAGTGCTGGCAGTACCTGAAACAGGCAGAGTAAGCTTAAGTCCATTCACACAGCTCAACTGCAACTGCACATAAAGCATCAACTATTCAGGCACTCTACTCTGGACTAGTTCCAGAACTGAAACCAGGTCAACTGTATGCTAGGAAAGAATTCCTATACAAGGAATTCAATCTGATATAAAACTGTATACAAGGAATTCAATGCAATAGACAAAAAGGCATGGGTGTATTTCTCTTACCATTTTAAATCTTAAACTTTTGTCAAATTTACAACTCCATGCTACAACATGATGCAATAGGTAAAATAATTGCGATGATTTGCTAGGGCTTAGCTTATTCAATTAATATGGTTTTTATAAATGAAATATCTATTTACATAATAAAAGTGTGATAATCATAAAATCATTCCAGCTGGAACAGACCTCAAAGGTCATCTAGTTCAACCTCCTGCTCAAAGCAGTATTAATATGTGAACATTCATTAACGATACAGGTCGCACTCTTAACCTTGCAGACCACTAATCGTGTGTAATCCTTAATCAAATGCACTCAACTGCCTTTGATAGGATTACTTATCTGCAGAAGGGTTGGTGGGACCAGTTACTTGCCAGACATTATTCCTAAGCATGGCACATTATAGTACTTCCCAGCTACCCCTGTAACCAGTATCACACTTTCATTTCCCTTTAGACATCTTTTAAGCAGGTACCGCTTTGAGAGCGGTTTTGGAACTGGGCCTGCTGCCCATGAGTAGATTTTGGTATATGAGAACAGGATGAAGTGAAGTGGAGGGTGATAACCAGTCAGCGAGGCAGGAAGCACAGACTTGGGTCCTGGTTTCAGGTGTGCTTCACAGGTTGATAAATGTAGGATAGAGGTCCTGCTCTGAGAGATAGCTATAAAACCACAGAAATTAACTACTGGCACCAGTAGTGTCAATCATCAACACCAGTGACTGAATTTCAGCAAAGTAAGTTTGGGAACCTCTGCTTTAGTACTACAGTGTTATTTTGTTGCTCTAATAAGGATCTCCATTTTGGATTTGTATTCAAGTCTACACCATTTCTTTCATGCATGAAGTGACTTAATATGGTACAGCATTGCTAATAAAAAAAATAAAAATCACTGAAACAATCCAGACACAGCAAGAAAAAAAAGTTGAAACATTTTATAAAACCATGATTACCAAACAACACACACTGAATTACAAAAGAAATTTACCTTATATTAATTCAGTAACATACCTCTGTTCTGAAGCATGAAATACAGTAAGTTTATCTATGCTGTGTGGCAATACATGAACTCTGCCACAGTAACTAAATAGAAAAGAAAAATTAATCTTCTAAATAATGATTTTATTTAAACATTTATTCCCTGCTATCGTAAGTAACTTCAGATATTAATACAACTTAATTAAAATTAGGTTTATTTAATACAACTGAAGGAAGACATAACATTTTGATTTACTTTGTTCATTTATTAGGATTTCATGGTCATTTTTGTTTACTGTAGGCACTTCAGCGTAAACCTTAAAAATGCTCTTTAGGTGGTAACAACAGCAACAAGAAATAAACAGCAGCAGGATATATAGAAAGAAAGAAATTTACTTTAGCAGCTTTGAGAACCTTGCTCTTAGGCCCATCTGAAAGGCATTTTTAAACACCGGTATTTAAAAAAATACACTGGAACCCATTTAAATTCTACAGTTATTTACATGCCTTCCCAAAGCATTCATTAATAGCCACTGGCATATGCTAGGTTGCATGGAGGGCCTGTCCCTATTTGACCTGATATACTAGCTCTTAAAGTACAGGGTACTTCACGAATTTTCCTCTTAATTATCCACAAAAAGAGATAAATTTAGAGGTCACACGATGGTGCACATGCGTCAACCACACAATTGTGAAAGGGACATGACTGAAAGATGCAGTTAGGAAGCAGCGAGAGACAGGAATCAAGCAAGCAATTCTAAAGCCACAAACAAAGAGTTCAGATGGATCCAAAAACTGAAATAATACCTTCACCAGCAAAATCTCCATCTTAGTTATCTTTATTTTTGTAGTTTTTTCAAGGAACTTTAATATTTTTCTGATTAATGAAGCTGAATAATTGATTCTACTAAATATTTAAGTTCCCTTTTAATACCAAAATATATTGCTTTTGTGCTTTAGAGAGTAAAATTGTACTAAAGAATACTTGTTTACAGCAAAACTAACTGCATTTCCATGGTTATGGACCCTTATATACTATTTGGCATTCTAGTTGAGCCAGGAAGCTCAGTTCCTGACTACCAAGTAAAAAGTGACTGTCCTGGTACCTTAGGTCTGAGGGAGGAGTGAACAAATTGCAAGGAGATGCACTCATGATATCTTACAGAGATGCCCAAACCTTGCCAGGTGCTGCTGCCATAGAAAAAGCAGATGGTTGGTTTTGAGTTTTCGCCAAGGTGTGAAACTACTTTCCAGACAACTTTGACTAGAAAACAAACCAAAAAAAAAAAAGAAAAAAAAAAAGTTATGTCAGTTATACTGTACTGCATACAGACAATGACAGCAGTCTAAAGGTAACATGACATCAGCACTCCTCAAAAACATCTGCATTACACATCACAGCTTATATGAAAAATACCAGTGTGGCCAGTTAATAACAATTCTGAAATAAGGAAAAAGCACTGAAAAGGACAATTACAGTGGTTCCCTTCTGTTTTAAAGGCAAAGGTAGAAATTATGCTTTGTGTAGAACAATTACTGAACATTATCACAGCTTTAGAACATATCATCTCTAATTTTAAAGTATAAAGAAAGGTTGAGAGATTGACAGGGAAGAAGACATACAATTAGATGCATTTAACAGGCCAGTAGGTTGCAACACATGAGAATGAGAGGGGTGATAAATTTACATTAGCAAACAAGAAGGTATTAATATTTGGTTTCAATAGAAGTTGAACTATTGATATTTTAGACTCCAGGGAAAAAAAAATAAATATTTTTTTCATCATCACCATCATCCCTCCTGTCCACTCCCCACATCCCCTGCCAACATAGGACCTAAGAATTATAGAAAAGGGCTCTACACACAGTTTGGGAATTTAAATAAAAATATTTATTTAAAGAAGGATAATGGTCTCCAGGCCCAAACTGTTTGTTTTTTGAGGGTGAAGCACCACATGTATTCTTATAGCACCCAGCATAACAAAACTCAATCATGATGTGGCCTTTCAGACCACCACAAAACAAAAATTGACATATAAAAATATCTGTGTCCTACACTTCATAATGACAAATAATTTTCTTTGATTAACCCTACCTTAGGAATGAATTCATACCATCAGATTTAGTAGCCGTTTCACAAATACACATTAACACTGAGCCCGATACTATCTTTTCAGCCATTAAAGAAATCACCAAAGAATAATTCAAAACCAGGAAAGATTTTGCAAAGGCTTTAAGTTCACACAGAATTAGTCCCACCGAGTTTAACAAACTACCTAGACTCAGGCAATTCTATGAAAAATCAGGGAAGCTGGCAATATGTTGGCAATTCAAGATGAGACAGGACAGGTATTTTTAAACTCTTCAGAATAACCCTAAGACTTTCTTTGCATTTATACAGCACTTATTAGAAAGAGAGGCCAGCAACTGAAGCCTCTGCTTATGCATAGTGTCAGTGGCTATAACAGTACTAGCATCCTTATACAGGATGTTTTTTTAAATGGGACTGTAGAGTACAAAAAAATCCAAGACTAAATAAGAAAAGGACCACAAGATAATGGTGGTAAAATTTAGCTCAAGTGCCTATAAGTATCAAAGGGAAAAGTCTCTAATGAATAGGTAACTATGTCAGTGTAAGTTTAACTAGATAAGTAAGAATGGATAGTCTGTCACTTTTTAAACTTTTCAGGAAATACATCATTGCTCCTTCTTTCTCACCATGAACTGCCATTTTACCAACACAGAATCGGTTCACTTGAAGAGACTCCTTCCATTTGAAAACACCAGAAACTGCAATACAATCTATAACATGCCTCCAGACATTTTTCACATAGCAAGAACTGGTTAATTTCTTGGACAGCAAGTGTGTTACTTAATAGTCTTCATTCTGCTAACATCTGAAACAAGTTCTGCAGGCAAGATATTTAGAAACTTTTTCCAAGAGTCACAAGGGTTCGACTTTAATTAATGTTTGATTACTGCTTATTTTCAAGAAAACAAAACAACCAGCCTTCAAAGTTACTTTGAAAACAGAATGAAACAATTATATCCTTTTTAAAGAGTCATATGTTACATCAAATATTGCATACTTGCATAGACAGAATTTGGAGTTGGTTTCCCTTTTATAAATACACACAAAAGAGAAATAGATATTTTACATCATCCCAATTTTCCTAAGTCCTGTAAAACACTACCTTCAGCTGCTATTGCTGAAAAATTTTCATGCAGAAGAACCGAAAGTCAGTATAAAGGCCAGAGAAAGCGGAGAGTCAAATATAACCTGCCTTTAAAGAGCAACACCAATTAAAAAACCCAGTATGAGACCAGAAACCAATATATCATATTTCGACATCAAATATTATCCATTATTTGTTCACTTAATTTCAAAAACACTTTGCTTGCTCTAGTGCTTTTTATTTTGCATGTCATTTAACAAATACATCTCCAAACTTCCCCATCAGTGTTTAAAGGCCTTACCATGCTACCCAAGATCTTTGCCGTACAGAGACATGAGTTTTTTTGGACTGTTATTATATCATCTCATGCTGGGTCCAATTCAATTTCTTCCATCAACATTAAAATGTATTTTCTATTTACACTGACTTGCACTAAAAGTAGCAACACAACACCATGATGCCACAGGAATGTAACCTAACTATTGGAAGAATCTTAAGGACACAAGTGCACAAGATAGTGCCCATGATCATACCAAAGATCGCCCATCTTTACGTGGGTTTCTGAAGCTACATTTCATCATTGATATTTCCCACTAGAAATATTCCTGAAAATAACTCATTCTGGAAGCCCAAAAGCTGCTAATTTTTGGCTATTTTTCCCTACTGGAATGGAGTTAGAAGTCTACAGGCTGTAGGACAGGGAGATAAAATAACTCAAAGAATACAAAAATTAAGAAAAAGTATTTTGAAGGCCGGCTTCAATTCCCAAAAGGAACACTTTGCAATGATTTCTGAGAACAATGCATCAGGCCTGAAGGGTTCAGCTTCTCTCTTTACTACAGAGCAAAGATGATGCTTCTGTTAAGGATGACAAAATATGAGATTTTATAACCTCTGTCTCAAAAAAGATCTCCCTCTCCCAGGTTAAAACACTACGATGCAATAGCCAAACATTACTACATGTACATATTAAAATCAGAAATGTTAGTAGTTTGTGGACTTAAAAGACGTTATGAAATGCAAGGAAGTTTACATCATGGTAATCTTTACTTTATATACACAAAAGTTATCAAAGTTGAGATTATTGTGACTGTAAGCTTTCCTGTGGTACATATTTAACAACAGAACGTTAATAACGTATTTAAGCATTAAACCAAAAAAGAGGTATACATTTAATTAATTAATTACTGTATTCTTCTTGCATTTCCAAAATGGCACTTTGCAAGTTTAAATTTTAATGTTCTTTTGTTAGTTTTTGGAAAAAGAAGGAAAGCCAAGCAAACATAAAACCTGAGAAACAAAACCTTCAGAGAAAGTTTTCAGTTGGTACCTCCCACTCCATATTCAGTTTCTCAGGGACCATCATGCAGCAGCAATCTGGTTAGAAGTAAGCAGCCAACGGGTGTGTAATTTGCATGTGAAAATATTTTTAGAAGACACACATGAATAGCATATGTTCTCAGCCTGAGTACAATCTTCTCAATATATGCCCTGAATATTATTTCCCCAACATTCATAACTATTTTACAGATAATGATTCCTGGTACAGATATGTTACTCTTTGAAAACAACATACATATCAAGCCCTAAGCAACACTCATTTTAGAGTTCACCTTGGGGACTGGAGGAGAGCCTCCATATGATTAATTTTTCTCCTCCATATCTGAACATACTAACAGAAAAAGAAAAGAGGTGGTTTTTTCCTATTACACTACATGCTTAATGTACATGCCAAGAGGCTTCAGTCATGGAAAGTGCCCATTCCAGATATGCCTTTTAGAAATATTATAATAAATCAAAATTAATTAACAAATACTTAAACTGTTTTAAAGTCTTTACTGCCGATGTAATTACAAAGTTGGCAAATTATGCTTGAAAACAGAGAGCAACAAGAGGATACCCTGATTGAGAAGATAAAATCAGATATGTATGTTCACTCGCCTGAACCAAAGCGGCTTCAAAAATTGTATGAGAAAACCTTTCTGCTCTTCCAATGTTAACAAAAACAGTTTTAAAAGGTAAAGACCAAAGTAAATAAAACCAGAAATAAGCCATGTGCTAATACATTGTTAGTTAAATCTAAACCAAATCTAGTCAAACTGACAAAACACGCTGGAGAAAATGTTTGAGCAAACAGCAGTCTAACTAGATGCCAAAGTCATTACCAGTCCACATCTGGAACACCAGTTCCTGGTGACTCTGGAGTTTGCATCATGTAGTAATTATTACTTGAGGACTGTTTCATTCAGGCCAAATGAAGTTCTATTGTACTGTGAGATGAAAAAAACTCAGTTTCTTGTCTTTGCCAACATGCAAACTCTCTTCCTCAAGCACGTGGAAAAACTCAGGTCCGGATTCTTTCTTTAGCCCAAGCTTTCCTTTATTCAACTTTAATGGCAGGAAGGTAAAAAGGAAGGATGCCAGTAAATTATACTGTAGTACTTAGCAGTATATAGCAAATACCTGAAATCATAGAATGGTTTGGGTTGGAAGGGACCTTTAAATGTCATCTAGTCCAACACCCCTGCAATGAGTAGGGACATCTTCAACTAGATCAGGTTGCTCAGAGCCCCATCCAACCTGACCTTGAATGTTTCCAGGGATGGGGCATCTACCACCTCTCTGGGCAACCTGTTCCAGTGTTTTGCCACCCTCATAGTAAGAAAAAAATTTCTTCCTTATACCTAGTTGAATCTATCCTCTTTTAGTTCAAAACCATTACCCCTTGTCCTATCACTACAAGCCCTATCAAGAAGTCTGTCCTCAAATAGATGTTAACTTACCAAAAAAAGCTGGGAGGTGCAAGGCGGGGAGACAAGCAGGAAAAAATATCTATTTAATCATTCTAGAACACAAACACGCACACACAAGCAAACAGCTTTTACCACATCATCTGTTAGGCAGTATACACTTGAAACAAAGGCTTGTGCTTGGTGGAAGCCCAAAACAAAACAATGGACCCTAGTCGCCCCTAGGAAAAGTAAAAACATAAGCTACAATGAAAACAAGCTAAAAATTTATTACTGAAATTAATAAACAGAGCATATATTAATTTTTATGCATCCAAACACTGTATTTAAACCATAAATAAGTATTACTAGGGCTAAAAACACAATACTCAGAGTCCTAAAATGCCACAAGGAAAATCATTGCATACATACAACTACAAATGAAACTATTTAACAACATTCAGTGGATTGCATTATTCGACCAGTTTTAACAATCCAATAGAGCAACTGAAACAGAGATGAAATACACACACTGCATTTGATGTGTATGTAGAAACACCAGTCTCAGTGACTGCAGAGCCAGTCAGTTCCTTCTCAACTTACCCAAAAGCGCTTTACACTCCTGATGAAAGTACACAGAAAAAATACATTCTCCACAATGAAAGCACTAATGAATCAAAACCCAAGATCAATCTAAAAGAAGTACTCGTCACAAAATTATTACCAAGTTTCATCACAATCTTTCTCCAGTCAGGCAAACAACTTCCACCTATAGAGCAAAATACCCTCAAACATTAATTCAAACTTCGAAATATTGCTGTACAAATTAAAGGAATAACTACAGCAAGAAGCTAGATTACAGACGTTACAATGGAGCCATCATACTAAGAGATTATTTCATGATGTAAATCATACAATGCTAAATGCTTTTTAAAAGTGCGATCAAGAGGACGGTGTCAGCAGCGCAGAGGCAGGCAATAAGAGAGAAGGCATTTTCCGTGCTATCACTAGAACCATTTCCTGACTCATTCCATCCTCCAGCCCCAGGGACCAGGCTGGCTTGGTCCATGCTGACAGCCTTCTTGACGTAACTGAAGCAGAGCCCTGACCTAAATGCTGTTTCTGGTGAGCTCCTTGCAGCTCACACTGAAGGAAAAATGGGCCAATATGGATTCAATAGCTAGTATCAAATACTCGAGATATTTCAGCCTGAGACTGCAAGTGCAGAAATGCTCATTGAGACTGAGAGCCCCCCGTCACCTCAACCTCTTGAGACTGAAATCTTCAAAAATGACTGCAAGACAAACTCTAGGCTGCTTAAGAGATCTGCAAAGGAGAGCCTGCACATCACCGCAGCACTTCGGCAGAAGCAGAACTGACAGAACCAGCGTCTCGGTGCTAGGACAGAAAGATAGGACCCGAGGTACCGAACCTCGGAGGAGTTTAAACCACACCCGAGGCGTGATTTTAAGCAGGTATTCAATGAATTGCAGATTAATCCTCAACTCCCTGCCCCGAGCAAGGCGCAGAGGCATCGCCAGAAACTGTGGGGCGGCAGCGCCGTTCCTCCCATTACCGGGTGGGCACTGCGGGGCACGGGGCTGCCGTCTCCCCTCAGTGAGCTGCAACGGGCCCGGCTGCTGCCCTTCGCTCCTCCGGCGGGTTGGGGGGGAGCAGGTGCGGGCCCCCTCCCTGCTCAGGCGCCCGGGAAGGCGGCGGAGGAGAGCGGCCGCTCGCCGGGCCGTCCCCCACGGAAGGCGGGCGGGCCGCAGCCCTCATCGTCCCCTCCCACCGCTCCGCACGAGGGAGCGCGGAGGAAGGGCCAGGGGTGGGGGGAGGCGAGGGGGAGGGAAAATACCTCAGGCGCTTCTCGCACCTCCGCCGCGCAGCCCCGCTCCCGCCCGCCGCCGCTGCCTGCCGGGAGCGGGGCGGGGCGGACTGGCATGGCGGCGGGGACGCGCCGGAAACTGCGCAGCACCAGCAGCCGCCGGGCGGGCGGTGGCGGCGGCCGCCAGGCCTGAGGCCGCCGGCCACTCTGAGGTAACGACCGGCGGGTAACGGCCGGTGAGTAGCTGCCGGACTGTAACGGCCGCGGGGCGGAGGGGGAGGCACGCGCCTGCGCCCGCCGTGCGCACGTGCGGCGGGGGCGGGCCGCGCGGGAAGGCCGCTGAGGGGAGGCGGGAGGTGGGCGGTGGGCGAGCGGGCGGGCGAGCGAGCTGGGTCTACGGATTCCTGTGCTTCGCAGGGCGCCGGGGAGCGCGGCGGCAAGGGCCGGGAGCGGCGGCGTGGGGAGCCGGGGCTCGGCGGCCGGCAGGTGAGAGCGGGGCTGGGGCCGCGCCGCCGGGCCCGTCAGGCCGGGTGGCTGCCGGAGGGAGGGGCGGCTGCGCCGAGCCCCTGGGCAGGCCGGGGGGGTGCCCGTGCGTGGGCCGCGGTGGGAGGGCTGCCTGAGGCGTTCCTACATGCCGACTGAGTATTTCATGTCAGTAGCTGTGTGGTTAGGGCGCGCTTTCCCTCTGCTCACTAAAACTGGCTGAAAGAAGCGTTTCATGAACCACAGAATGGTTTAGTTTGGAAAGGGCCTTAAAGATCATCTAGTCCCAACTCCCCTGCCATGGGCAGGAACACCTCCCACTAGACCAGGTTGCTCAAAGCCCCATCCAGCCTCGCCTAAGGATAGACTCGGTGAGGTACTAGTGCATCTGTGTAGACAGATAAATCCCCCTTGCACAGTTTTCTTATATTCTAACAATTAGCTCTATAAACACTTTTTTCTTCTACAGTCTTTCCATAGCACACGGATCACTCTGGATGTGGATTAAAAACCAAGGAGGCTGTTTAACCATACGTTTATGTGGAACAGTTGAGCACCTTTTGGAGTTGAAGGAAGGGCAGCCGCTAGCACAGCCCTGGCAGCTGGCTAGCTGGCATCCCAAACCTGTGCCCCTCGCTTCCACTGCCTGGCGTCAGAGGCTGAGGTTCTGCCTACGCAAAGTCCCTTCCTGAAATCTTGCATCTCTTAGCTGCAGCTATAGTAAACAGCACGAGTTTAGGCTACGTTTTTTTCCCCACATTAGCTCGTGTTTTTTTCAGAAGGACTGAATGATTTCTCAACAAGTCCCTGTCCCTTCTCGTACACCCGTAAAAGCATTTAATATGAAAAGGCTTTAAGAGAAGTCTGACAGCGGAGTTATAACACTGCACACAGGTTTATTTTACAACTTCATCAGTTTTATCTTTATTTGCCTTATTCTGTGTTAGGGTTCTTGCGGGGAAGAAGTTTGCAGAAAGGGAGATTTGCAATTCTGCCTAGCACTTACAGGCTGCAGTGTAGAGAGAGTTACTTTGTGACAGCAACGATGTCTTAGTACTGTTGCACTTAGTGGAATATATTTTGTGGCCAAAATTGTAATTTTTGTGGAGGCAGCTGGGATTTGAATATTTATACTTATAACTTCAGATAAAGAAAAAACTTGAAACTCTGATTTCTTATTGCATAAAGAATAGATAGGTAACAAATAACACAATGGAAGTTTTTCTCACTTTTTTGTTTTTCTTCTCAGACTTTTGTTTCTTTTTTAATCTTTTCAATATCCCCTTGATGAAGGAAAGAAGACTTGTAAGACTATTTACAAGCAGGTCATTTTGAAGTGTCCCTTTAGCCTTTAAACAAAGAGTAGATGGTCTGTTCACTGTAATGTAATGTGTTCTGTCACCTGCATACTGCAGTTTGTAACTGATTTTTATTTATAAGATATTGTTTCACGAAGTACAGCTCACTATTATCAAAAGGTCCAGGTTCCTTTTACCATAGAATCATAGAATGGGTTGGGCTGGAAGGGACCTTTAAAGATCATCTAGTCCACCCTCCCCCTGCAATGAGCAGGGACATCTTCCACTAGATCACGTTGCTCAAAGCGCTGTCCAACCTGACCTAGAACACCTCCAGGGATGGGGCATCCGCAGCTTCTCTGGGCAACCTGTCCCAGTGTCTCACCATCCTCATTGTAAAGAATTTCTTCCTTATATCCAATCTAAATCTATCCTCTTTAAATTTAAAACCATTGCCCCTTACCCTGTTACTACAGGCTCTGCTAAAAAGTTTGTCCCAATCTTTCCTGTAGGCCCCCTTTAAGTACCAAAAGGCTGCAATAAGGTCTCCCCAAAGCCTTTTCTTTTCCAAGCTTAACAACAGCTACTCTCTCAGCCTTTCTTCAGAGGAGAGGTGTTCCAGCTCTCTGATCGTTTTTGTAGCCCTCCTCTGGATCCACTCCAACAGGTCCATGTCATTTCTGTGTGGAGGGCTCCAAAGCTGAACACAGTTCTCCAGGTGGGGTCTTACCAGTGCGGAGTAGAGGGACAGAATGACTTCCCTTGACTTGCTGGCTACGCTTCCTTTGATGCAGCCCAGGATGTGGTTGGCCTTCTGGGCTGTAAGTCCACTTTGTCAGCTCATATCCAGCTTTTCATCCACCAGTAGCCCCCAAGTCATTCTCGTCACAGCTGCTCACAATCCCTTCATCCCCCAGCCTGTTGCTGGGGTTGCCCTGACCCATGTGCAGGACCTTGCACTTGGCCTTGTTGAACCTCATGAGGTTCACGTGGGCCTACCGCTGTAGACTGTCAAGATCATGCTGGATGGCATCCCTTCCCTCTAGCGTATCAATTGCACCACTTGGTTTGGTGTCATCTGCAAACTTGCTGGGGGCGCACTTGATCCTACTGTCCATGTTGTTAGTAAAGATAGTAAACATTACTGGTCGCAATACAGACCCCTGAGGGACACCACTCATTACTGGTGCCTACTTGGGACATTGAGCTGTTAACTGCAACTCTTTGGATGTGGCCACCCAGCAATTCCTTAGCCATCTAACAGCCCATCCATCAAACCCATATCTCTCCAATTCTTCACCTTTTCCTTCTCTTCTGTCTTTGCCCTTTCAGCTCTGTAGCTCATGAGACCTTTTCACAGGCCAATTTAACTGACTAGAATAGCAGAAAAACTTGTGCTTTACCGAGTTTTCTGCTGGTTTGTGAGCTCAGTTAGCTTTTGGAAAGTCTGACGAGGATGTGAACTGTTGAAAGGTGGGGCGAGAGAAAGAAAAGAGAAGAGAGACCTGCCTGTTTTGCAGCAAGGAGCCATTAGATCAACTCATCTACTCAAGGAAGCATAACCATAGCCTTAATAATTACACCGGGTCCATAACATATTTTGCATTACATTTTTCAAGTATCCAGGATAAAAGAAGGAAAGTAGCATGAATGGTTTATAGCATGACCCAGTAAGCTTGAAAGCACATTCCTATGTACTTTCCCATCTGTAATGCAGATATTGCACATTGCTACAATGGCTTGTTTCAGTACTTGGTACAGCAGTCTTTTGCTTGGCTGTTTTTCTTGGCAATTGTTGATCTGATGCCCAATTTTTGTACGTTGTGCAAAGATCACTAATAACTTGCTGTAATCTTACGAATACTGAGAAGTACAGGCAGGCTAGTTGGTACTACTCTGCATATCTAGTACTGGCAGACACGTTTTATTTGCTTGGTGTGTTAATGTCTTTGAAATAAAAGGAAAATTAATAAATTTTTTAAATGTTTATTATATTCGTAAGTGCAATAAAAGTCTTGGACTCCAGTACTATAGTACTATTGCTGGGTGATTATAGTTGGGGGAGGTATTGTACATCTCAGAACAGTATCTAAGCTTTAAAAAGAAGAGCAGAAGTAATAGGGAACATCACTGAAAAAATACTTGCTTTCCTTTTGAGAGGGGTGACAGGGAAAACAGGGACTTGAAAATAAATAAATATGTTTTATAAAACCAGGGCATGCTTACAAAGGAATAACTTGCAGGTTGATAGTGTTACTAACCTTTTTGAGTGTGTGTTGTATTTATGTGGTGAGAAATTGCCTAGAGTTCCAGTCATGTGATCTATGTGTTTTATTTACTTTGGAGAGCTGAGACTGCTTCAGGCCAAGGAATTGACTAAAAGTTCCCTGAACAAGTTAAAGACATTTTCTTACTTGCTACAGCACGGAGAGTAAAGTTGTTAAGTGTTTTAGTGTGGCTGGTATCTGCATAACTTGTAATTGTATAAAAGAACTCAAGTTCCTGGCTAGACTAAATATATGAAAATAGAGTTGAGTCACAGTGTGATAGTGCTATTGCCACTGTGTGAAAAACTGGAGAGCTTGCCTGCATGTGGGTTGATATTTTTGTTCTTACCTTCCATTACAACCATTAGTTTTATAAGCTAGGGTATACTGTCTTTACACGCTGCAGCCCAGTAATTCCGAAAAGTGCTCCTGAACACATTGAAAGTGTCAGTAGGATACACCATCATCTCATTTTGACCCTCTCTTAAGTTGCCACTGGGGACTGATTTGAAATGAGTTGTTACATTTTCCTACTGTGCTTTTTTAATTCATTCTCTGTTGGTTTTTAGCATTCTGTCCAGTTCTGTATGGTCTCTCCTTATCCAGTATTATAAATGCTTTTGGGTTGAACTGCTATTTACACTGGTCTCCAAGAATGCCTTGGGAAATTTCTATTTTCCAAAAGGAACTATCGTATGAGTTAGTGCTGTAGCATAAGAAAGGGTTGAAAGGATATCATGGTCAGTGGAAGTAATGAAAAGGGAACAGTCATGTCTGAAGGAGAGATACTGCATTGATGACTTTGCAATTCAACTTACCTAATTTTCCCTGTATCTTTAAGAGATATGTATTTATTCTGGTTAGTTCCATTTGAAGTCAGCAGGAGCAGAATTGGGTCCCTGTAGTTCTAAACCTCTGTGTTTTTTCTGGCCGATTCAAGGTGTAATTAGCCTCAGTGCCAGTGAAGGAATGGACTGAAGGAGCTGCCATCTGATGTGTACCTGGTTCATACTGAAGTTGTCCTCCATAAATGTGTCTGTGTGTGATATGTGAGAAAGGGAATATTTGGCCCTGAATTTGAGAAATCTTTTAAATAGACTATTCAACGCCACTTTTAAAATACACAATACAATTATGTAGCAATGATACTGTGAAAGAGCTTTAGTTTGCTATGAAGTCTGTAACGTTGCTAAAGTAACATCAGAAGTTTCCAAAAAGTGGCAGTAACGGCAGGATGCCCTTCTGTAGTTAACGTTTGCAGTAAAAACTTGTAATAGTTTATTAAACACTAAATTCACTGTTTTGAAAGATGCAACAGTGTGAGTTTTTTTGGTTCGTTGTTTTTTTTAATGTTCCTCAGCAGCAATCTATAACTGTATGGGATCTTATTGTAGCTGTTTTTAAAGAAGTTCATTCTTTCTGAGTGTTAGATGCAGTAAGTTGAGATGCCCAGACAAGACATCTACATTTCTGTATAGTGCACTTGGAAAATATGTAAGACCTTGTAGAGTGCAAAGAATAGATAAGCTTGCAAATTCAGGGCCTAAAGCTGTTAAATCTATTATGTGCCTTAATTTAAAGTTTTGAGTTCATAATCTGCACTAGAACATAAGTATTTTCATTCAAGAAAATACTCTTCTGAATTCATTCTCACAGAAAATACAGGCTGCATTATTGTTGGTGTATTTTCCCCAAAATTTAATCTAATTTTTCTTTAATTGTTTTATTCACTTCTTATTTTTCAGGAGTCTTTGAAAAATCCTTAGTGGTCATGACATTGTTACAAGTGACATAAATTAGCCAGTGGCTCAGAATGATGGATACCCAGAAGACTACAAATGGTTTGCAAGTGATTGGAGAAGGGACTGGTATAGGGAAATCGACACTCCACATGGTGGGGTATTTGGGAAAAGTCAGTTGAAACTTGTTTTACATGTGTGCAAAGTTCATATTTTTCTCTGCTTTGAGAGATTTTTTAATTGGTCTTAATTTTACCAAAAAAAAATTCTCAAAATTATTTTCCACGGAAATCTATAACAATGGCGAAAGATTATTCTAAGTAAATATGTGCCTATGATTTTTTTACTGGCACTATTTTTACAACTGTTTGCATTCCTATGAAAATTGATTTGTATTTCAAAGATCTGAGCTTGTGTTTCCTGGCAATAAGCATCCTGTGGTTTAGTTCAAGTAGAATGAAATGTTGCATAATTGTGTTGTTAAAGATATCTTATTAAATATTTGAATATTTAAAAACTTATTTAGAACACTCTACCATATGAATATATATCTTATAAATATTAAAAAAACCCAATCTAGTTTACTTTTCTATATTGTATTAGGTATTACATTTAGAAGTTGCACGTTGATTTTCTATCTTGGTATGTATATATGTCTTACTTTGGGATAACATATGAAATAGATAAGTTTATTCTGCTTTTTCTTTCTTTCTTTTTTTTTTTTTTTTTTTAGAACTGTAATCCTGTGGAAACAACTGCACATGAGCATTGTCCAGTCTGCAAAGAGAAGGGCCGGATCCAAGTTTTACGGACTTACCGCATTAATTTTCAAGAGTCTATTTTTCTTTGTGAAAATCCTCAGGTATTAGCTAATTAACAGTTTTGTTTGGTAGTGCAGAGGCCTTCACCTTCAGCAGTTACACCTCTTTAAGTTCAAGGTTTTGGTGGTGATAAGCAGACTGTTGAAATAGGACCACTTTGAGTCCATGTGCTGGATGATGTTTGCCTGTATATAGACAAAACCATAACTAACCTGTGTACATGCAGTGTTTAGGCACAGCTAGCTACCCTAAAGATTTAAAAGGAGTAGATTAAAATGAATGGAGAGTTTCGCTTATGTACAAGGGAACACAAGTGGTACTAAATAAGTCTTTGTATGAATCAGAATACACGATGAAAATTTGATGATCCATGTAACTAATACGCAACTCTTGCTGATGTGAGTCTCCCATTTTCCCTTCCTTAAGTCTAGGTAACGCAGATAGGTTCGTAATTATAATTACAATGTTTAGGAGTTCCCCCCACCCCTTATAAGTTTAGCCTTAGTGTATTTCTGTGCCGCTTAATATTCGAGTTGTGATTTTGCTGCCTCTTCCTTCTCCACTGCTCCGTGTATGTGGAGAGGGTATAGCAATCCCACATGGACTGGTGCCCTTAAATTAGTAGACAGAGACTAGACTAGAAATGGGTCTCTGAGTTTGTTTTCCTATCCCTCTGCACTTTTAAATAATCATAGTATCTATCGGTCTTGAGATTGGTAATAATGGATTTGACTGTATTCTCATTGCAGAATAGCTATATATGTAAGTCTCTACCAACACCTGGTTTAATGCAGCTGGCTAGTCTGAAAGATACCCTGCTAGTTTTGGCACCAGTAGTCTCTCAGGCATGGGATGATAATGCCAAATCTGTACCCTAAAGGAATGAATTTAGCAGAATAAGACAAAATTAGGTTGTTTTCAGGGGCTGGAAGCATTTACTGGAAAAGTAGTGTTGATTATCACTGCTGATGTATCTACTTCACAATTTCTTATACGATAGTGGCTGGATAAAACACCCTTCCTTGCATACATATGTTGAATTTACGTATTGATTTCATTAAAATATCACTTTACAGAAATCCTACATTCTGTTTTAAGAGTATGGTTTGTACTTGTTTTAGCTCTGTAGATTTCACTATAACTTTTTTTTCTTTCCTTTAGTGTATCTACCCACTTGGTTATAAACCATTAAACAGCATAATTACTTCTGCTGATTCAGAAAATCATCAAGTTCCATCTACTCATAAGAAAAGGAAATTGTGTGATATCAGTGATATTTTTTCTGTTGAATCACATTCAAAAAAAGCAAGGACCGATAATGTGGTAAATGTTGAGCACGCTGTTAATACAGACCCAGTTGTCAAGTGCTATCAGAATAGTTTATGTATTCCCAAGTCAAGCCTACATGATGTGTTGCAAAAGGACCATCAAAAACCTACTAACAATGTGGAGACCTGTGTACAGAAGGCAGATTTTGAAAAAAACACCAACAACTACCACAAAAGTCCGTCTAAGACTCCTAGTCCCAGAACACAACTCTTGCCAAATTCTGAACTTTGTTCAACAACATCTGAAATTTTGCTCAAAAAGGATAAAGGTTCCACTAGTAACACAGAGTTCTGTCTTCAGTGGAGAAACATGCATAATCTTTGTTGGCTAGATTGTATTTTGTCAGCACTGGTACACTTAGAAATATTAAAATTTGCTCTGGCAGCAGAATATAATGATGGAAAATGTTTACTTCAGAAACTTTTAACAAAATATAATCAAGCAACTGTGCTTCTGAATACCTGTAAAAGGAGTAAAGTAAAAGGTGAGTACATTTAGCTGCTGTTTCTTCATATTCAGAGTGATCTGATCTGATCTGGAAAGAGACCTGGGAGTCCTGGTGGACGACAGGATGACCATGAGCCAGCAATGTGCCCTTGTGGCCAAGAAGGCCAATGGCATCCTGGGGTGCATCAAGAGGAGCGTGGCCAGCAGGTCAAGGGAGGTCATCCGCCCCCTCTACTCTGCCTTGGTGAGGCCGCACCTGGAGTACTGTGTCCAGTTCTGGGCTCCCCGGTTCAAGAGGGACAGGGAACTGCTGGAAAGGGTGCAGCGGAGGGCTACGAGGATGATTAGGGGACTGGAACACCTCTCTTATGAAGAAAGGCTGAGGGATTTGGGTCTCTTCAGTCTGGAAAAAAGACGTCTGAGGGGTGACCTTATCAACGCTTATAAATACTTAAAGGGTGGGTGTCAGGACGATGGGGTGAGGCTCTTTTCAGTGGTGCCCGGGGACAGGACAAGAGGCAATGGGCACAAACTGGAACATAGGAAGTTCCACCTAAACATGAGGAGGAACTTCTTTACCCTGAGGGTGGCAGAGCACTGGAACAGGCTGCCCAGAGAGGTGGTGGAGTCTCCATCTCTGGAGACATTCAAAACCCACCTGGACGTGTTCCTGTGTAACCTGCTCTAGGTGACCCTGCTCTGGCAGGGGGGTTGGACTAGATGATCTCCAGAGGTCCCTTCCAACCCTATGATTCTATGATTCTGTGATTCTATACAAATATGTGGAAATTAATATAGTGCACTTAGATATGTGTCCTATTTCAAGATCACAAAAGAATGAGTTACAACTCATTACCATGAATTTGCAGAGTAGTGTGCTTTATCTGTCAGAATCCCGGTAACCTCTGAAATTGTTTTTCTTGTGGCAAATGTGCACGCTTTGAAATCGTCAAACACTAAGCATCTCTTGATTTTTATTTTTTTTGTCATATCCCATATAGAGAATATGTAAATTGTTTATGTAATTGAGCTTGACTGTTTCCTTCCCTTCTGTCTGTTCCCTTCTTCCTGACTGTTTCCTTCCCCCATCCTATTAAGATTCTGTTCTAATCTTAATCTTCAGAATAATTTCTGTTGTGGATTATATCCTTGTATAAATGGGCAGTTGCCTTATTACACCAAAAATAGTAAAGTTGGGAACATGTGTTCTCTTCTGGCTCCAGCTGCGCTCATTGAAGGAACGCTCCCCCTGAGGTCTGCAAGCTGTGCTGTGGATGATAGTACTTCCTAGCCTGTTTCAGTGAAAATTAATCAAACACATTAACCTGGTTCATACTAACTGGAAAGGGCTAGTGAGTAACTTGCAGGTTGCAGGACCGTAACTCCAAGCACAGGGGCAGTGGTGGGCAGCTATGGGCAACCTTCCAGGCAGTACAGCTGGAGTCAGAGGAGGATGTGGCACTGTAATGTGTCACTTTGATAATTTTCTGTATTGTGGTTTCAGTTTAAGACTCTTAAACTAGGATATGTTTTTCTTAGCCCTCTTGAACTGACCCATTCGTGTCAAAAGTCTGAACTTCTAAGAGATCACCTGTTAGGGAATTAATACAGATCTCTGGTTAGCCAGTACCTTTCATGGTTTTTTTTTCAATAGATGTTCCAGGAAAAGTGTCTGTTTGAATATAGAGACTATAGTCCCAGAACAGCATTAGATAACTTGAAGAATATCGTATCTTTCCTGGGAACAATAATGGTATATCAAAAATGGTTTAATTCAGTTTGTAGCAGAGAAAACATACTATTTTACAGAGGGGAAAAAAAATAATCCAAAAATATTCTGAAGCAGTTCATATATTCTGCCTGGCAGAAAGTCAGGCTGCTTGATTTTAGGTTCTTGGGTAATATTTGGAAGCCCTCTACCATACAGA
This sequence comes from Chroicocephalus ridibundus, assembly GCF_963924245.1. NCBI lineage: Eukaryota > Metazoa > Chordata > Aves > Charadriiformes > Laridae > Chroicocephalus > Chroicocephalus ridibundus. The sequence continues at coordinate 26,737,291 of NC_086284.1, forward strand.
ACCCGTCTGAGATAGGTTTTTTCCCCTCTGTTGTGCTGTGTTTGCAAAGGAGCTCTGGTGTGCAAGAGCCCATAAATGGGGATGTTAAGTGTTGGAATATAATGTCATTTGAGATACTAAACCTTTTCATTTCCAGGAATTGCTGCAAAACAAGTTAGTTTATTTGTGCAACAGTGGAGAAGGGATTGGGTGAAGAGTGTTGATGTAGAAAATAGGTGTAGTATTTATTGTGCCCATCTGTGTAATTTTTCAGTGTCTCTTACATACGGTTGTTTAAAACAATCAAAAGCAATAGAGCTGCAAGAAACTTTTAATTTGTGCAGGTTATGATCGTAATTGTGTAGTACAAGTTATGTTATTTCTTGGGCTTTCAGGATGGGTTTGTGTATGAAAAATGTAACTTCTAAATTTAAAATACATAGATATATAATGTACACTATTTTAAAAATAATTACTGTTTTAAAGGCTAACTTAACGTATTATTATTTAATCTGGAACAACACAATTTAATTTTTTATTGTGAATTGTATGACATCATTACAAAGCATGTAAGCAAATTTTTTGCACTTTTGATATTAGTGTTTAGGTTTTAAAATCTACTCTTAATCTCTGAATCTCCAGTGTTTGCAATGTCTGGTTACTTTATCCTTAAATGTCATTACCATCTAGCTATTGATAAAGACTCTTAGCCATACTTTAAGTCAGGTCAAGTAATTACTGGTTAGCAGACTGCAGTAAAATGTGTATAACTTCTGTAAATTCTTCTGTAATTTTCAAATCAATTAACACCAAGCATGGGCTATTTTACCAACAGTTTTAGGCAAATAGGTCAATATGAAAGACATCAGTTTGGAGAGAGTGAGTGCATGTTAGGGGTACATGGGTGTGTGAAAGGGTGGGAGTGTTACACATAAATACATGAAAGCATATGTATTTTTTCTTTAGATGTTCTTCCAAAAGCAGAAGCACATCTCAATGAAATCAGAAACAGAATTTTTACCCAGCTTCAGCCTCGGCTTAAGTGTGAATTGGGTAAGTAATTACTGCAGCATCTCAGCATTTACTTTCAGGAAACTCTATATGTAAAGCCATGTAGTATGTCAGTATGTAAAAATATGTATGTACGTATGCATCCAAGACAGCTTGCAAGTCCTTTTTTTTATTTTATTGGTGACAAATATATACTTTACAGTGTGATCAGCTGCTTTGTCCCTTAACTGTTTTTGACTTTTTAGAGAGTGTATTTTTGTCTTTGTAACTCTGCTGTGGTCATGGAATTGTCATTGATAACAACCTAATAACATGAATCAATCCCTTTGCTGTGAGGATTAGAAATACAGCCTTGAAGGGATAACTGGAATTAAAATCAGCAATAAGCTTTTATTCTTCATTTTCGAAGTACTGAAAGCGGATTTCAAATATTCAGTGACATTTCTCTGCCCCATCTTTGAAGGTAAGAAGGAGAGTCCAGTGTTTGCACTCCCTCTACTCTTACAACTTGATCAACAAGCTGAGAAACTATTCTTGCATTCGTTTTCATGGAAGTTTGAATGTGTATGTTGTGGCTACAAATACCAGGACCGGTGAGATTTATTTTTTTTTTAAGTAGCTTCTATATAACTGTTCTACCATGCCTTTTTAAATCTGCACGTAATAGTTGATTTTGTTCAGATCTCTAGGTTTTGTACAACTTAAGCTTGTTGGTGAAGTTTTACATGATCCACTTTTTTAGGCTAGCATTTGCAAATAGTTTACTGCTATGTTATCTTTTAGGAAACCATGTCGTCTCTTAATTAAGAAAGAAATAATAGGTAACTATGTGAGTCCCTGGCCATGCTGACTCGTATTTTATTGAGTGCATACAAATCATTGTGGTTCTAAAGAACATGTGCCTAGTACACTTTTGCTGTTGAAGAATATCTCTAGCATTCATTTGGATTACAAAGAATCAGATATTCTCTCACATAATTTATCTATTTTATAATAGTATTCCAGGGAAGTAATTTCTTGAGAATTGATTTAGTTCTTGCAGCTGCAGGTACAAGCTAGTCATTTAGGTTCCTTTTAAAGTCAGCAGAAATAGAGAGACACCTTCAGAAGACAGCTCACTTTACTTGAAAAATGCCTGTTTCTCTCCACTATCTTAGGTTTATACAGTAAAATTCTAAATCCACAAGTGAGATGAGATTAATGCTGTCCGTTACACTGCCAGCTAATGTGTAGTCCTGGTTAATAGGATGTGTTCAAGAGCATTTGTTACATACTGTGTTGGGTTTTTTTTTAAGTTGAAAAATCTAGGTTAGGTTGAATATAAAGCAAGTCCTTTCTGTGGCTGGTGAATGAATAAACTACGTTATTTCACTTTAATATCCCGTACATTGTATTTTCATACAATATAACCTCTGCGTAATCTCAGCTCTGAATGTACTGTTTTTTGAAAACAAGATCTTGTATAACATGGATTCTGAGGTAATTTGTTACCGCTTCCGTCTCTCCTTGAGATTCTGTATTAGCTAGTAAATTATGCGAATCCTGGTACAAGCTCTCTCTTACGTTGGAAAGGAAACCGAGATAACGCGCTAAGGGAGAAGGAGCAAATAATGTGAAACTGAAGGCCACAGAGCTGCTGCGAACAAATGGTGACTGATACTGTTTGGCAGAACTGAATTCAGTGCTGACTTGGATGTGATGCAGTCACAGTGGAATTCATACAAATAGCATGAATATAAATAGAATTTGGCTTTGTCTGAACATTTTTATAACTTTTTTCTCCTAGTAAAGTGTATATAGTCATTGTTTTCTGATCAGCAACTCCACTTACTCCTTTTTTGTGTGTGTATGTGTGTCCAGATTTAGGAAAACACTAACAACATTCATGAATATAATCCCTGATTGGCATCCACTTAACGCTATTCATGTTGGACCATGTAATAACTGTAGCGACAGATCTCAAAGACGACAGATGATTTTGGAAAAGTAAGTTTGAATATGGGAACTTGAAAATAAAATACATAAAATTCTGAGACTTCAATTATTGAACGTATCACTTTCAAAACCAAACTATTATCCTGAGTTTACAAAGATTCTAAGCTTTAAACTCTGATAAATACTCACTTTTAAAGATTGTACATCATTCTCAAATGCTGTGAGATGGCAAATAGTGTTTAATAAGCATGAAACATAGAGCAGTGTTTAGCATGCTGACCAGCACATGTGTTTGAGCCAGGTCATAAATACTTACTACCAAGTAGTAAATATAGACAACTGATACCCAGTGTGAGCCTTTCCACAGCCCCTGCAGTTGGTGGATAAAACTGTTGCCTGATCATGTGTTTACTAGTTTGACTTGAGAACTGTGTCCCTTCCTACTGTGGTTATGGCACAGTTGTCTCCTGTTGGGTTTTTTTTTCACTTTTTCCCCACTCCCAAAATCCCTTATGTGGTCTTTGTTTTTTCCCTTAATCTATAAAGAAATGGAATATCCAGTTGGGATATTCTTATCCCTTGACTACTGTGCAATCTGAAGAGTCCTGTGTTGAAGTAGAATAGTAAGGGCAGGGCTACATATTCTTTCATATGCCTTGCTTTTTTGTTAGGAACTTTTCCCACTATTCTCTTGTAATAAAATGGTACTTCATTGTCTCTTTATTAGAGTATCCTCAATATTAATGTTACATTTCGTAGAAGGCTTGCCACATAACAACCTGAACCACTATTCATTTCGGTTTGAAGAAGATACCTACCAAATAACGTCTATTGTTCAATATCAAATAGATAAGAAGCACTTCATAACCTGGTCTTTGAATCCTGATGGTAAGAACCATAAATTCTATTATACTACTTCATGAGCGTACATCAAATACTGTTTTATGGGTTACTGCAATAGTCTCAACAGTCCATATATAATAACAAGGATTTCTGTATTCTTAAATTCATATTAAAATTTTGAGAATAATTATGGGAACTCTGTTACTCAGGGTGAAGGTTTCAGTTTAGTTCAACTGATTTGTTCAGCAGTGTTCTGTCCTATACTTTACTCGTTGGCAAAAGTTATTTGGGTAGACTTGTTTCCTTCCATAACTCTGTAAAAGTTAAAAAATACAGTCTGAGCATGACTGTGGGACAAATGGTTATTTTGAAGCCAGTTATTAATCCATTTATGGCTGGAAGCAAGGGAACCTATGGAACTACCAGCATTAATGAAGTTTCTTTTAATTTCTGAACTTTACTGCACCTGAGGCACAAATTCACGTTAGAAACATTACTGATGGTATGATGGTTGTACCATTGATGGGAACGCAATAATCAGAGAAGGTGAAAAATTGATATTTTGATTCTCATGCTTCTATGGAGAGAATGGAGTGCTGTCTTATCAAGTGTTCTGACAACATGAAAAATATCTAAATCATACTGCCAGAGTTTAAGAACAAATAGGAAGAGGAAGCAGCTGGGAAGTGCCTAGTTAGGAACATCCTGTACATCATCTCTTTCTGTTTTTAAATTCTTAAAGCTGTAAAATATTTGTTCGTGATCTATGAACAATTTGCAGATGATGAGGCAGATTATTAAAATGAGCAGTTTCTCTTAAACCCCCATGCTTCCCACCCAAGCAATGTAAAGGTCTACGGAGAAACTTAAGTTGAGAGGTGGTTCTTCTGTCAGACCTGTGCAGGTATTTTAAGAGAAGATGTCAGCATCATTAGTTCTAACAAACAAAAAAACCCCTTAGCTTTGTTTTTTGGTTGACCTACTCTGACCTGTAATAATATTGCTGCAAATTCTGCTTGTGTGTCATCTTTTTACAGTGGAAATCTCCCAGTTTTCTCTGATGTAATAAAGAATGGAGAAGAAAATCTTTATTTTCTGCTTGTCAGGGGAATGGGTTTATAAAAATGTTTGACAAATGTCTGAGGATAGTGACTTCAATTTTAAAAGTCTCTGAGTCTCTACTGGTTGCTATTTATTTTTCAGGAACTTGGCTTGAATGTGATGATTTAAAGGGGCCATATTGCAAGAGGCATAAAAGATTTGAAGTTCCTCCTTCAGAGATTCATATTGTTATCTGGGAAAAGAAAACATCCCATGTGCCAGAAGAACTGAATTCACAGAGTAAAAATATTGAAGGTTTTTCTCTTAATAATGAACAGTCAAATTCCACAGTGTTGCATTGTGGTTTTGATAACACTGTAGACAAAATAGCTGCAGAACATCGCAAAGAGGATTCTGTAAGAACTCCAGATAAGAAACAGCAGCAGGTAGCTGAGGGTGAAAGTATTGTTCATTATGGTTTAGAAAATCTGGCACATGATGATCTTGTGACACTGACGCTTGAAGAAATTCATGTTGACTCAGAAGGTAAATCGCTGCTGAATGGACAGATGGTGGGAAATAACCTTGTTGAAATGGGCACACCACAACAGCAGGAATCAGCCTTTTCACCTAACACTCCACATACAGGAGAGTTTGCGGGATCTAATCTAGCTGTGAACAATGAATCCATGTTATATGAAAATTCCAGCATTTGCTTACCTCTAGAAGAGTTGAATCCAGCAAATATTACTCCTCCTGTGCCCAAAACACATGACCCTGACTCGTTGCTTGCTCAAAGAACAGATGACAGAACTGATTTTCCTAACAGCAAACGTGGATCAAATTCAGAACTACAGCTAAACAAGAAGTTGTCACCAGTAGAGAATATTATACAAAAATTACCTGACTTGAAAGATGCAGGCAAAATTGTAGTTAATTCTCAGGTTGCCAATTCTCCTGCTGCCAATAATTCCTTTCAGCCTTCACACAAAGACCAAAAAAGAGGATTTGTTGGAAGCTGGGTAAAGAAATTATTAAGCAAGAATACTTCTTTTATGCCTTCAAGTGCCTCAGCTCTCAAGAATGAGAGAAGTTGCAAAACTCCCTCAATGCAAAAAATAAGTGAAGTGCGGTTGCCAGTTAAGGGAGCAAGTAACTTTGGTGGATTTCAAAGCAGAGGTACAAAGAAAACAACGGAGACCCCGGATCCAGTGGTTCCTCAGAGTAATAATACTCATCCTTTATCCAGTTTCAAAGGATTTTCTCAAAGCACTCGTCTTCCAACAGCAAGTCATACCGCTATTGAAGGTCCAACTTGGAATAAGTCGGGAAGTACACTGGGTACCTCAGGTAAAGCGACTCAGTTGCATTCACCTAGCTGTAACTCTGGGAAGGCAGAAGAGTCAGATAGTGACAAAACAAAAAAACTTCGCCTAAAACTGTTAAAAAAACTTAATGCTAAAAAGAAGAAGTTGGCGTCGCTGGATAGGCTAGCAGTGGAACAGATGAAACATGAAAAACCTGTGAGTGGAGATGTCAGCACCCCATCACAGATTGCATCTCACAGTGACAGTGAATTATTGCAGAGCTTTTTAAAGGAACTACAGTATCAGATCGATGTCGCAGATAATGAATCTGAGTGCACTAGCCATAATAACAGTGATGAAATACTGGCGGAATTACTGTCCCCTACTTCAACTGTTGCTTCCTTAGAGGCTCCAAAAAGTGAAGAGGAATGCATGTATATGGAAATGGTGGACAGCAGTGTTGCAACAACAGCGGCTGATGAGAAGACCAGTGTGCCACATGCAGCAATGACAAGCGACGACCACAATTATTACAGTCCTGTAAAGGACAGTAACTCGGAACTTCATGCAATAAACAAACCCAGTGTGAAAAAACTTGCTTTTGAAAGCCCTACACGGGAAGATATCCTGGAAGACTTATTCTCCATTTCAGCACCGAGCTCAATGGCAGGTGACATAGATTTACCTCATTTTGATGAAACTCTGTTTGAAACATGGTAAATATTTGGTTTCTTGGTTTCAGCTATTTGTCGGTATTATGTATATTTTGAAACAAAGCACTATTAAATTATATTTTGTAACTAGTGTAATTGCACACTGGCTGTACTTGAACAATTTACATTTGAGGTATTATTTTTCTTAAAATTTTATTGTAGCAGACAAATAAGATTTTAATGCATTTTATTTTTCTGAGAAGCCGTTATTTTAGCTGTAAGATGTGATGCTGATTTTTTAATTAAAAGCTCCTACGACTCTTAATTTTTGCTGCTTTTAATACGGAAAACTTATCCATATTCCACTGAGTTTGTGAAATAATAAACTTCAGTATTCTTGGTGATGTAATGGTGTAAGAAATATCATTTAGATAGTAGGGATTTGTTTTACAAGATCACCCAACTCCTGAAGTTTTTGTCTAACATTTGGAAAAAAAAAAAAAAAAAAGTAGAATTGGGGATGTTTGTATCATTTGATACAAAGATCTTCTGCAACACTAAATTCAAAGCTGGTATTCTGTTAGGAACTCCACTCTTTTCAGAACTACTGTCCTACAAGCTCACCCCTTGGGTCCAAGGAAGGATGGATACATGGTAGAAATTTTCCTATTTAAAATTGTGGCATGTACTGAGTTTTCATCCTGGGTAACTGAAAATATAATTTGGCAGGATATTCTGAGCCAGGTTATTTTTCAAGTAAAATTAATAAGATTTGGGACAGGGTTTGCAGCACAAAGAGAGAATATCAGATGTAACTTTTAATTATTCATAGCTGTAAATTCATGAATAAAAAAAGGTTTCTAACAATTAAAATTAACTGTAAGTTAGCATCCATTACTGTTGTCACTAGGAATTCTTCATAGAGCAGTGCACGCCTGTCCGTGTGTGAGAGTGCCAAGGGCGGACAAGGTCAATAGGAAGAAAGTAATGGAAAATGTGTCAAGACAGCAGTGAGTAACCAGAGGGATTCACATCTTGGTGTTTCTGGATTTCACTAGCTTCCATTTTGCTAGATGGGAGTCTTTTTTAAATTCATAGACACAGAGCTGAGGGTATTATATGCTAAATTGGATGAGCTGTACATTTTTCTTATACTCAGAAATAACAAGGATTTTATCAGCAAGTCTTTGTTTCAGCCCTTTTCGGAGGTATTCTGCATTTTTTCATGGGTTTAGGTCCCAAGTTCAAAATGTTACGTTCTCAGTCTTATTCTTCTGATAGGTGCAGTTGAACATAATTGTTCCTACAAGGCATGGCTACATATTTGAATGGTCTTGGATAGTTTGAACCAGCTTCAAAACGTGTTTGAAAAACTGTCAGTGGCACTGAACTCACCTTGCCAAGCTATTTCTGTTGCTATTATGTACATGTTTGTCAAACTGGCACTTCACACAATGAATGGTTTCATTCTTGAAATATAAGCCTTTGTAAAGAACTTGAGCTCCTCCTTTGTTTTAAATGTTGTAATTGGTAACGGTACAATAGAAAACAAACCAATGGATTCTGAATGTAAAGTGCCAGTGTACTGCTGGTGAAGTGTTTGCCTGTTTGTGAATTCCCTTATTAAAAGAGTGCTGACCAAAATTAGAGTTTGATTGATCAGTGAACAAAATAGGTGCCTCAGCATGACTTGAGGGGGTGATAGGATTTTCCTGCAGCGTTTTCCAACCAGTGGTCTATATGCAATCCACTGAAAAGCAGTGTGTCTCACTGCCCCCGACTACTTGTTGCAGAGGTTTCCCCAAGCGGTGGGGAGCTGCCTTCAAGTGTAGATACCATCTGTGGCCAACTGGATTGCAGCTACCTGCAGCTGTGAAGTGGGAGCTCCTTCACCACTGGTTTGGGACGGCACCGACCCAGGGGTGAGTGAAGCAGCAACGCTGGGTTTGGCGTGATGCAGAATGCATAGGGCGACATGAGGAAGGGACCCCACTAGAAGATGAGAAAGTCCAGGTGTAAGGAAGGAGTATCATAGAATGGTTTGGGTTGGAAGGGACCTTAAAGGTCATCTACTTCCAACCCCCCTGCCACGGGCAGGGACACCTCCCACTAGACCAGGCTGCTCAAAGCCCCATCCAGCCTGGCCTTGAACACTTCCAGGGATGGGGCATCCACAGCTTCTCTGGGCAACCTGTTCCAGTGCCTCACCACCCTCACAGGAAAGAATTCCTTCCTAGTATCTAATCTAAATCTCCCCTCTTTCAGTTTAAAATCGTTTCCCCTTGTCCTATCGCTCCACTCCTGAATAAAGAGTCCCTGCCTATCTTCTCCTGTAGGTCCCCTTCAGGTACTGAGAGGACAACAAGGTTAGTAGCAGAAAAGGGGGGGGGGGACGACACATCTGTACGTGTATGTTAGGAGTCCTTGGTCTGCAGCTGTGTGGGATACAGTATGGGGACTCATATGTATAGAAGCTCCAAGAGGAAATAACACTTGAGATTAAAGTTAGTATGAAACTAAGTCTGTTAATGCAGTAAGTTCTTTGCTGCCTTCTTTTCTGAAGTAGTTAACTAAAGATGATGCTGTGCAGATTTGTTTCCATAAGTGTTTTACTGCCTCAGATCCAATGCAGGTGAGAATTCAGCTGCGAATGAATGAAACCCCTGTGCCTGAAGAAACCATTTGGAATTTGGTGGTTACTGGACTCCTTGTTTTGAGACTAGATTTAAAATGCAGCTTTTTATTTGCCGTAAGGAGAACACAAAGTATTAGTTTTCTGTCAATTAGAAATAAACTAGGTGGGCATAGAGGAAATACGGTGAGTGAGCAGAAGTTAGTCACAGTATTTTGGAGGTTTTATCAGTGTTAAGGGGTAAGTTTCCCAAAGTTATGGCTTTGAGCACTTGAAGGGATTATATTTTACATGTTTCTTCACTTCTTGCATCGCATGATCTTGTCAGTCTGTGTCTTCTGATTTGGGAAAGGCACAATTGTGACACAGATTTACAGCTTTTAGTTCAGAATCAGCTCTATGGAGGAGGTGGCACTGATTCAGATCTTACTACTTGATGGTATATTAAAACAGTTTTTATCAAAGAGTATAGGAAAAAGAAAGGGCTGCTTTCTCTCATCCTGCCTGCAATAAACCAGTCCATGTGCGGGGGAGCTGCTGGGATGGATTTTTGGCTGTATACCTGCTAGGGCACTGTTCTAGAAACTCATTGTGGTGCTGATTACAGGTCTGATTTTGATCTTGATGTTGTTTTTTTGCTTTAAATAATTATTCCCTTCCTGACAATACATCAGCGGAGAGCAGTTGTTTCTTGTCCCTGTTCCTTTTGCAAAGCCAAGCAGCTGCTCTTCTCTTCGTCAGCCACTCTGTGCTCAGAGCAAAGTGTGTTACTTTGCGAGCAGGTTATTCTCCACGCAGCTCCCCAAGCGTGTGCCGTGCTTTAAAGTCCACCGGGATTCAGCCTGGGAGTGGAAAAGCTTACAGGCTAAGTATAGACCTAGGACAGGGTGCAGACAGAGTGAGAGAGAGACTAAGGTGAACAGAATTACACAGCCGATGAAGTTTGCAGCATGCGTAGTTTCGCACCGCTGTGCACAAACACAGTGTGGTTGTTTCTGAGGGAGACGGTGAAGCTGCGCTGTGCAGGAGAACGCGGCGGAGCCACGGGGCTCACGAAGGAGAGTGAATTCCAGGAGAGGAGTGTACAGAAGTAGGCCTGGCCTTTTTAACATAGGGACTGGAAGAGGAACCTGTTGAGGGCTGGGTGCCTCCAGCTTACGTTTTCTGGAGACAGGCTGAAGAAACCCTCAGGAGATGTTTCTCCCTGGACTTAGGTCTATATTACTGTTTTATGTAAATGACTATCTAAAGGAGCTTCTCTAATCATAGAATTGCCTAGGTGGGAAGGGACTTTTAAAATCATCAAGTCCAACCATCAGCCTAACTCCGTCACCACTAAACGATGTCCCCAAGCACCACGTCTACCCGTCTTTTAAATACCTCCAGGGATGGTGCCTCAACCACTTCCCTGGGCAGCCTGTTCCAATGCTTGACAACCCTTTCTGTGAGGAAATTTTTCCTAATATCCAACCTAAAATGCCCAGGACAGGGTTTGGGCTAGCTGTAATCCTGTCCAATTTAGAAATAGGCAACATGTTAAAATAACCCGTGAGCTGTAAGGGTTGGCAATACACTGGGAAACCCTCTGTGGAAGTACCTGGCGAGGAGGCGTCTCCCCTTCCTCCTTAGAAAAACGGACTTTGGTCCTGGTGACTGGTCCTGCTGCAGAACCTTTTGATGCAAACACCAGAGGTGGAGAGCCCCGAGCTGGTTTATATCCCTCTGTTAGTGGACTGTGTGTTCAACCTCTTTGGCTTAGAGAGGGGGTGGCCCGTAATTTCTTTGTAAACGATATGTATTTGAGTTTTAAGCAGTGTTTTACAGTACTTCCATAACTTTACCTTTTGTGTAGGTTGTTTTGTTTTTCTGTATCCGTATTTTCACTGGCTTGCCCTTTCTACTGGTGTAGCAGAGCCAGAGATTTAAGTGACGGGGAAAGCTGTGAGAAAGAAGCTGTGCATTTGACTTTTTTAAGATAGCATGTTACACTATTTCGCTGACTATCCATCCCTCTTTTTTCTTCCCTCTGCCTTCGAGCCTTGCTTTGCCATGGGAAGAGAAGATTTTTAAACCCTTTGTGCCGCAGCACCATAAATGTTGCCATGAACTGGCATAATCTCCAGTCAAAACTTCATGTTTTTTGTGTGAACTAGCCAAATCTTCTATGCCTACGTCCTGCCCAGGGGGGCAAGCAGTGAAAATGCTATTATTTGGTGGTGGAATCATACTGTTTTTGAAGTTTTTGTCCAAAGTTTCTGTCGATGCTCAGATTATGTCAGCTCCTTGAAGGAGCTCCTTTTTCCTCCTTTGGGTCACCCTCCCAAGCAGACGAGGGAAAAGTCTGAGGAGGGGGAGTTCGTGCGGGGGAACGAACTGAATCTTCCAGCTAAATAATCTTCAGAACGAAACTTCCCCGCCCGTGCCCTCGCCCCTCCCCTGCAGCGGCAGGTCGCCATCTCCCCCTCCCGAGCGGGGACGCGGCTGTGCCCCACGGCGGGTGATTGTCCCCCCAGGCCGCGCGGGGCCGCCTGACGAGCTGTTTTAAAGGTAGACCAGGGAGAACTGACGTGTCCGGTAACACAGAAAGATAAGCGATGATGGGGGGGGGGAGGGAAAAAAATTTGGTGTTTCCGCCCGGTTTCGAACCGGGGACCTTTCGCGTGTTAGGCGAACGTGATAACCACTACACTACGGAAACGCCCGCTGATGTACGTTGTAACTGCAGCCCCCCTTGACAGAGAAGACCCAACATGGCGGCGCGCAGCTGCACGGCAGCGGCCACCGGGAAAGTTTCTCTAGGTAAAGGGCGACACCCTGGCGCTGGAGCGGGTCTCGGCCAGCTCCCAGCGGCATTAAAGCGGCTCAGGACGGATCCAGCCGCTGGAGAAGAAAAAGGGGTATCCCGCCCTTGGTCCTTCACGCCCACCCCAGGGAGCGGGCCCTAACAAAAGAGCTGCGCTCCGTCCCTGGGTGGGCTCGAACCACCAACCTTTCGGTTAACAGCCGAACGCGCTAACCGATTGCGCCACAGAGACACGCTGAAAACAGCCGCCGCCGACCCAGTCCTGATGGCCGCGCCGGGACGGGTGGGGAGCGGGGGGGGGCTCTGCCCTCGCACCCCCGGGGACCCGCTGTGACCCCACGGAACAGCTCCCCCCTGAGACAGTGCCCCGGAAGAGTTTCCCTTTGAATTCCTGCCGCTTCTTCTGCCGCACTTTGGGTGTCCATTCACTTTTTTAATCCGAAGAATATTCCTTCTCTTCTTTCCCCCCGTTTCTGTGGCCTTTCCCATAGGAGCAAGGGAGAGGAAAACAGCAGACATGCAGAAAAAAAACAGGGTTTAAAGTTATGTATTTTGGCGGGACAACTGCAAGGGGAGCCTGACAGCTCCTTTGTGACGCAGAGCAGTTGGCAAGTGAAAGCTCTCCGAGTATATGCCAAGGTCAAGCAAGGCCAAAATAAACCTTAGCCTATTAGTTAGTAGTAAAGTATCCAATGCCTTTTCTTCCTGTAGTTCCAATACAAAAGGACTAGTTGTGACCAGAGACTTGAGGAGCAGAAGGCAAAATTCATCCCGCACCATCGAAAGGCGTGTGATAATTATTTGAAAGGGTTAACGGAAAGTGGAATCACCAGCAGAAATGAGTCAGGGCAAAAGAAACATCTCAAAGGGAAGGGAAACCGCTGCCCAGGCAGCCTCGCTTCAGCTCTAAGTCCATTAAATTAATTATTAAGCAGTCAATTTGCAGCCACCTAAAAGGTCATAAGGTGTTAACAAAAACCAACAAGAGTTGTGAAAACCAAATGATGCCAAAGTAGTGTAATTCGCCTTCAGGAATCCCAGGTCCCAGAGACTGAGGGGAAAGGCCAGAGCAAGGAAGGGATGTACCCTTGGTGGTTGAGGATCAGGTCAGGGAATTCTTAAGCGACTTCCACATACATAAGTCCTTGGGCCCTGACGGGACGTACCCACAAGTGCTGAGGGAGATGGCAGATGTCATTGCAAGGCCACTCTCGATCCTCTTTGATCAATCATGGCAACTGGGAGAAGTGCCCAAGGACTGGAGGAAAGCACATCACCCCCATCTTCAAGAAGGGCAAGAAGGATGACCTACAGGCTGGTCAGCCTCACCGCAATCCCTGGGAAGATGGTGGAGCAGCTAATGCTGGACAAAGAAATCATCAGGAGTACTTGATAATCAGAAATCATCATCATGGCTTCACCAAGGGGGAGTCATACTTGACCAACTCAATAATATTCCATGATGGGGATGGTAGCTGAGGGGAGAACAGTGGATATTATCTACCTGGACTTCAGTAAGGCTTTTGAGACTGTCTCCCATACAATCCTCACAGGGAAGCTGCTCATGTACGGGCTGGATGAGCAGACAGGTGGATTGAAACTGGCTGAATGTCCAGGACCAGAAAATGGTGATCAGTGGCACAAAGCCTAGTTTGAGGCCGGTAACTAGTGGTGTGCCCCAGGGATCAATACGGGGTCCAGTCCTGTTCAACATCTTCATTAATGATCTGGATGATGGGGCTGAGTGTACCTTCAGCAAGTTTGCAGACACCACCAAACTCAGAGGAGTAGCTCATATGCCAGAGGGTCGTGCTGCCATCCAGAGGGACTTCAACAGGTTGGAGAAATGGGCTGACAGGAACAGCATGAATTTCAACAAGGACAAGTGCAAAGTCCTGCACCTGGGGAGTAACAGCCCCATGCACTGGTATATGCTGGGAGCCGATAGCTGGAAAGCAGCTTGGCTGAAAAGGACCTCAGGGTCCTGATGGACACCATGTTGAACATAAACCAGCAACGAGCCTTTGCAGCAAAGGCAGTGAATGGTATCCTGGGCTGCATTAGGAGAAGTGTTGCCAGCAGGTCAAGAGGACACACCTGTTGTGCTGTGTCCAGTTCTGAGGTCCCCAGCACAAGAGAGACAGGGACATACTGGAGAGGCTCCGATGAAGGACCACTAAGATGATGAAGGGACTGAAGCGCCTCTCCTAGGAGGAAATGCTGAGAGCTGGGACTGTTCTGCCTGGGAAAGAGAAGTCTCAGGAGGATCTCATCAATATCTATAAATATCTGGAGGGAGGGTGCAAAGAGGATTGAGCCAGGCTCTCTTCAGTGTGTCCAATGGCAGGACCAGAGGCAATGGGCACTAACTGAAACACAGGAGGTTCCACCTGAACATCAGGAAACACTTTTTCACTGTGAGGGTGACCGAGCACAGGCAGAAGTCACCCAGGGAGGTTGTAGAGTCTCCATCCCAGTGGGTTGGACCAGATGACCTCCAGAGGTGCCTTCCAACCTCAGCCCTTCTGTGGTACTGTGAATTTCCTCCTGTGACAGGGTGGCCGGTTGCTGGGGCTTCAGGATGCCGCCACAGTGACACATCATGGTATCACAATGGCTGCTGAGAAGCTGCTTCTTGGGAGCAAGGGGGGAAGAGACAAGAGAGAAGAAACCCCCAGGAGGTGGCTCTGCCACTCACAGGGCACCGCTCAAACCCTATTGACCAATAGCTCCCTAGGAAATCAGGGGGCTTTGCCAAAAAGGCCTCAGAAGGGGCTGTCCTGGGCCCTGCTCAATTCTCTGATCTCCTGAAGGCAGAGAAAATACCAAATCTGCAGATGTGCCCAGGTCGGAGGCGGGTTTCCAGCATCCTTGAGATGGGCTTGAGCCCCCTAGGAGGGGCTCGGATTTAAACTGGTCTCACTACATTGCAGCAACGCTCCAGGCTCAACCCACGGAAATTTAATAAAGACAAACCCAAACAGGCGCTGTGGGGAAGGCGAGCCCCGGCACACAAACTCGGTTACACGGGGCTTGATGGCGAGGCGGGGGCCTGCAGAAATGGACCAGAGGGTGAAGCGCAGCCGCAGGGATGTCAGCGGCACACGGTGCTCCTAGAAAAAGGCAAATTTTACTGGGGAGAGCAGTGGGCGAGACACGGAGGGTGAGGAGGAGGCTGCGCCAGGGGGTTCTGTCTTCAAGCGCAGTGTTTTGAGCTGAGTTTGGACAAATGGAGGACGGAGACAGTAACGAAAAGGATGAAGTCTGGGAAATGTGGAGAAGGAGAGGTTTGCACAGCAGCGCTCTGACTGCTCCCACGGTGCCATTCTCTTGGCCGCGCAAAATGAAGACAGCTTTTAAAAAACTGCAGCGTTGCCCTTCTCTTCATGTTGCACTTCCCGTTTCCAGCTGTGTTCATGCTGGAGATTCGTGGGTTTGTCGGGCTTTGGAAAGGATGCGATGCTGAAGCAGGCTGACGTGATGGCAGGTACTCACACACACATACGTTTATGTACTATCTATTTGGTGGTTCTGTGGTGCTTTTAAGTTTACAAAGCACAGTGCTAATATTAACCAACCAGTCCAAAAGGGTTTTGCCCCACCGTATTTATGACAAAGCATGCGGCTGTGTGTTGACTGACACTTATATATAGGCACTTCCCAGGAACAGCTTTTATTTTATTAGGACACACACTTTCATTGGAGTCCTTGCAGCCAAGTGCTGAGCAGAGCGCACGAGCGGAGAGGCGAACATCCCAAAAGATATTTATAGATCTGTGTTCCTCCAGTCCTTTCCTCTTCAGTATGAAAGCAATTCTCTGAAAGGATTATTTTGACTGGCTGTTCAAGATTTCCAGAGGAGGAGATTAATGTGCGGGAAGCCTCGCAGCGCCACTGGAAAAGCTGGCTGGCTTTGCACGTTTTCATGAGCTTCATGGCTCACTGTGCCAAGGTTATCTTCCTCAGACAGGGAGAGGGGGATGTCAAATAGCGATGCAGCAAGCAGAAGGGCTGGGGGCTGACGGCAGCTGCTGAAGCGCAGAATTACCTGTGCCTGGGGAGCACCGACCGCAGCTGGGGGTTGCAGCGGGTGCAGGCATCGTTCCCCAGGGTGTCCATCCCTCCCCCCCCCCCGCCTTTTTTTTTGTCCCACTTGAGAAAATCCCCTATTTCAAATGGCCAAATGGGACATGACGGTGGTGATCTTTCTCCCGGGGGGTCAGTGTTTTCAGGTGGTGCCAACTTTGATCCTTGCAGTGATCCTCTGTGTATCCTGCAAAAGAAGGGGAGGCAAGAGGCACCCAGATGTTTAGGTTTCAGGGTCAGGGAACAATTTAATGTGTAGATATGGCAGAAGCTGTTTGCAGAGTCATTTTGGCTCCACCTTATCCCTCCTTTGCCAAGGCAATTCCCCAAATTGCAAAAAAATTGCCAGAGACGCCTTCCGTCCTGCAGCTATTCCAGTGCCAAGGGGTATGAAAAGGTAATATTCCCCCCTCCAAGGAGTTTCTGCACTGTCCAACTATATTTACAACAGTGTTGCTCTGCCGGGTAAAGGGACAGGGCTTCTTTGGTGTCTCTCATACCCCTTTTATTTCCTCTCCTTTTTCCTAAGTAGAGCCCTCAGAGTGATGTTGCACTTAAAAAAAACAAACAACAAAAAACTAAAAAACCTGCAGTTCTTAAGTCAGCCATACCAAACAGATTCTTGTTGGCAAAGCTTTTTTCTTCCTGCATACCCAGAAATCAGCTTAGCAAGCCCCTGGAGTTGATGTCACGGTTGGGGTTTTTTTGCAGGGAGGAGGCTGAAGGCCTGTTTTCCTCCACACGTCTGTGAGGGATGACTTTGGAGCTGGCCTCAGCATGAGGAAGTAACGGGCTGGGTTTCCAGCGAAGTGCCGGTGCCACCGGCGGCTCCCGCAGTGCCGGGCAGTGCCAGGGGACAGGCAGCAATCGGAAGGGGGAGAGCAGAAGAGCAAAGCGGGGATGACAATGTGGGGAGAGGCACCGAGCGGCAGCAAAGCCTGCGTTATGGCCATGTCAGACCTTAGCAGCCTGATTCCTACTGCCTTAACATGAGACTCCTGCCAAATTGAAGCCACCTTTGAAAGCCTTTGAAAGTAGGGAAGAGCGTGCATTTTCATGGCAAGTTGGAGGCTTGCTGTCTCAGAGCGGTCTCCGTCTGCTTTTACTGCTCCGTGTAAATCAAAAGCAAGCTGCAAGCTGCCTGCTAGGTTTACACCGGCGTAAGAAAAAGAAGGATCAGTGCCTGCTGTGGGAGGATGACTGGGATTCATCCAGCTGCAGATGCCCTGAGGATCTGTGCTCTCTCCTTCCCCCTCTCCCATCAGCAGCTCCCTCCTGCCTGCCCGTGTCCATGCACCGGTCCTTTCTTCACGGTCATGGCACTGGTCTCTGCTTGGAAAATATACCTCTTTGGACTTAATTCCGTAACCGCTTTCAGGTGGTGGGTTTTCCTCTTCAGGAGATTAGTCGAAGCTTAGCATTAAATACCATCCTCAAATACCGGCTATGATCCTGCGCTCAGTAGACCACAAAACACAAACTTTGAAGCTCCAGTAAGAAAAGGCCGTTTTGTGGGGGAAAAGAGAACTTCAGCCCTAATAAAAGCATTTGGCCTAATAAAAGGCCCAATCTCAACCTAGATACTATTTACAGTCTTGCTGCTCACACAGTTGTGTCTGCATGGACTATAGGGAAAGTATCCTGGAAAGACAGCCTTCTGTTAAGTTAACAAAGAGGTCACAACTCACAGTGTTAAACACCTGTCTCTCAACCAGCGTGTTTCTGTTTATTTGCTTGTACCCAAAGTACCTGAGAGTTTTTCATAGCTAATAATACAGATAACAATAATTTGCATGATAGAAAGACTGGATAAAAACACTGATGTAGGTAAAGGTGCCCCCATTGAACAAGATGGATTTCACAGCTTGGCACCTGCTGGGAACTCCTACCAGGCTGTGTCCCATCCAGAGACAGAAAACCAGTTATCTGGCCGTGGTTTGGATGCTGGGCGGCACTCAGACCTTCTGGATGGCATGTGGTGGAGTACAGACAGACAGACAGACGGGGCAAAAGTTGTCCAGAACTCAGTCCAGTGAAAATATTACTTTTATTAGTGTTAAATCCCTACTAAAGGTAAGGATTTTTCATAAGGCTTCTCCCCATCAAAATACGGGCAAAAGGGTGCAGAGTGGTCAGCAAGTGATGTGCAGTTTGGGTGAGGATGCTTTCCAGTGATCTGACAGAAGCTGTGGGACTTTCTGCAGCCGTCCAACACCGCAGCCTGTGCTTCCCTGCCATCTCCATCACGGGGTCAAACCCAAGACCTGAACGTGCTGCAGCAATTATGTTCAGCCGTGTTGGGCTTCGATTACTAAAACTGGGGTACAACTGTGGAGTCTGAGCCTGTAAAATGCTGAATGCTGGCAGCTGTCACTGTCTTCCAGGGAGTTATCTGTAGGGGGAAGGATGCAGAATCCATTCCTGGTAAGGAAAGACGTGTTTCTGTAGCCACCCGTGATGCTCACAGCATTTGTGTACTGCCCGTCCAAATATGCCTGGTGGACCTGGAGACCTGGTGTCTCCTCACTGTCGAGGCTGATGGAGATGTGACGAGGAAGGGCACACACCTGAGAGCAGCAGGCATGAGACTGGGTTACTGAGACTCGCCAACACTATTTCTCCTCCCAGCTACTTTCCGCTGTTCCACACAGCTAGCCAAATGCTCAGATGTACTTGAGATATCAAGGTTGCTATTCTGCTCCTGTGCAGGAAGGGCAGCAGTTATCTTTCCACATCATATACCCTCTTAGATCACGGACGTATAATCTTCTGTTTCTCTGGGTTTCATCTGTATATGATGAGTGAGTGAGCGAGTCTGTGGCTGTGTGGCTGTCACAGCCACCCGAGCGCAGGGTGCTGCCACTCTCCTGTGAAGCCATAGGAAATGTTTCGCGATTCAAGATAAGAAAGACCTTCACTTCCTCCTTCTGCGCTTGCAGGGCTGAGCTGCCACCGAGGCTGCACCGTCCACCCCACCAGCCCACTCGCGAAATGGACCAGGAAACCCTGGGAAGTGTTGTCCTGCTCGCCATCGTCACTTTGATAAGTGTTGTCCAGAACGGTAAGATGAAAATAAGCATTTATTTAAGGGCTAAAAGGGAGCTGAGAAAAGTTCAGGATGATGTATGCTGATGTGATCTTTGGATAAATAATCTCTGGTTATAAGTGCATGTGTGCTTAGGCATGGCTTTGGCCTTAGAAATTATCTTCTAAGCATAAAATCTTGCATGCCGATGTTGCAGTATCTTGGCAGTCGCACGGTCTTACTGTGATATTCTCGAGTGAGTTTGTTGTACATATGCCAGCTAACGAAAGGACTAATATGCTGAGATATCCTGTGAAAATATGCTATTTGATTTGTGGACTGAGACCTGCTTTCCTGGCTAAAGTCCCTAACGTGGGCAGCTGGGGCTGCTCCCCAGCCATGGGCAGGGGCCGGGGCCCCGGGGGCTGCCATGGGTCAGCCCTTTGCACGGAGCTGGGCGAAGGGGGCGAAACTGCACCGACTCCTCGGGGGAGTCTGTCCGGGTTACTTGTGGGCAGGCAATTCTTCTGCTTTCCTGCATCTCCAGGTCCTACAGTCCCACTAATCTCAGTTAACTGCAGCCCCAAGGAGACTGCGCATTTCCTGCAATGGAGAAGTTTCCTTTTTTAGCTCTTATTCAGTCCTCTGTAGTCCCTACTGTTCTTCAGGCTTTTTTAAACAAACCAACAAGTCTTGTGCAAAACTGATTTTAACCTGATCGTCATCTCTTACAAAATACTTAATCATTTTAGCAGGAAGTTCTGCCCAGGATACACAGAGAAGGCAGTGGGCTTTGCCCCAGCTGCACTGAGATTGCCCAGGTCCAAGGAGAGTTACCAGTGGGACGCGGGGAGCTGACACAAGTGCTAGAAATCTTCTGTGAAGGCTTCTTGGTATGAATGGGAGATTCCCGCTGAGCGCAAACCTCACGTTCGGTCCTAGGAAATGGGCTGTTCTTGGGCTGCTGCAGAGAGGGGAAGTGGTGGGAGCCTCAGCGTGAGCCTGGCTGTCAGACAGCGAAAAAAAAAAAGAGGTGCAGACGGGTTTCGTTTCGACACAGGCGCTAAATGCCACATTCTGTAACCCAGTGCTGTTTTCTGGTAAATGCACAGTGTGTGATGTCACAGAAGACGGCACGTAATAGAGATCAGAGCACATACTGCAATTGAAAAAGTGTGTCCAATATACATTTCTTGCTATTTAAGCAGATGACTTTATACACAGTTATTTCCTCTCACTCTGAAACTTGAGCATTTGCCTTCCAGCCTGATGGGCATTTTCATCTCATGGAAATCTGTCTGTGAGATTATTGACCCAACCGTCACGAACGGGCAGCGCAGCGCTTGGCAAGGGACCCTGCGTGCCAAGATAGTGGCACACAGCCCCAGACCACGATTTCAGACCTCACGTCATTTGATTTCCTCCTCCCTGGCTTTCTGTCTAGGAAGACCGGGCTGATATGCAGTCCTGCAACGAATGCAACACACAAGGCAGTAGAAATGCTCGTCAGGGCGTATCAGTTGTACTGAACTCTTGCTGTGCCTCTGGTTCAGCAAACTACTTGGGCATCTGCTTAGTACATGAAACCAGTACCAAGTACATTAGGGTTTGTATTCTTTCCTGCAGGATTAGAAAACAGTTCGGGTGGATGCTGTTGTTGCCAAAGCTGAAGGTGGGCTGTGGTGCTGTCCATTTACTGTCACCTTGTCCATTTACTGTCACCTTGTTTGTGTCAGGAATCTCCATATCCTACAGAGTGGTTTATGTGGCCGGATGCCACTGAGTCACACATGTAGCTTTAGGTTTTGTTCTTGCGTCAGAGAAATGCTGCAAGTCAGCAGCTTTCAGGGCAAATCAGTGGTCATCGCTGAGCAGATCAGGACGGAGGAAGCAAAGTGAAGTCCACAGAAAGAAGGGGTAACCTGCACATTTGCCAGCACTGGCTAGGTTGGAGTATCAGCACATGGTTTGTGTTGGAATGAACTTGTGAAACAAC
Source organism: Chroicocephalus ridibundus (assembly GCF_963924245.1). Taxonomy (NCBI): domain Eukaryota; kingdom Metazoa; phylum Chordata; class Aves; order Charadriiformes; family Laridae; genus Chroicocephalus; species Chroicocephalus ridibundus. Next base: position 26,758,602 of record NC_086284.1, read on the forward strand.
CAGGCTTGGATTCAGCTCTTGTACCAGAGCGGGACTGCAGTGGTTCAGGCTCAGGGCAGCCTGTGCATCCCTGGAACCTCAGGGCATCAACTTCTGGTGCAGCTGAGCTGAATTAAACCCCTCAGCTCCAGCCCTGCTCCACTCAGTCGTCTCATGTCGGCTTGTGAAACCAACTTCTTGCCTTGGGGTTCAGGGTAAAGACCAGGAAATATAACCATGGTGTTGCAAGCTGCTTCATGCTGTAGTCTCCCATTTCCCCAGTGCCAGGCTAACAGGATCCCAATGCTGCTGTGATGTGACTGCAAACCTACAGCGAGGGCCACCCCTGGATGTGATCTGTCAGCTCTGTTCCAGTCCTTTGCAGAGCTTCAGCCTGGCTGAGGCCCAGGCAGCTGGGACCCACCTCTTGGGCTGCCTTCTGGGGAGATTTTGGGAGGCTGCAGGGCATGTGAGGTTGACAGGGCTAAGGAAACACACAACTGGGGAGCCACTCCCAGGGTGAAAAGCTCACTTGAAGCAAGAGGCTCTACCTCTCCATCTGACAGTTACATGCTGGGTTCCCTTCCAATTCACTGCCCTCATCTTGGGGGTCCACGTGGTCCTGAGGAAAAACAGTGGGTTGGAGGTGATCAACCCAGGCATTTTCTCTAAAGAAAAGGTGGATGTCTTGTGTGAGGTGGTTGTCTAAGCTCTTTCTTGAGTCAATGGACAAAGATCAGCCCTTTGGTGGGGTGGTTTCTCTCATGCCACTAGCTCTCTGAGGGATGGATTGACCTCTGGAGGTGCCTTTCCTCTATTTCCCTCTGCCACCCACTGTTTACAGAAGGAAAACGTCCATCTCCCCAGTGTTTCTCAATGTCTCTGAAATGAGGTGAGACAAAGCCTGCCACTCATCCGTGATGTGGGTGTATATGATAACCGTACCCTAATGCCCAGTCTGTTGACCAAGGATCCATAGACCATGCTGGAGACAGTAAGAGCTTCCAGGACAGATGCCTGGACCTCCACAGCCAGACCCTTCCCAGGAGACCCAGCACACCCATGCCTGCCCAGCCCCGATCCCAGAGACTGTGCACCAGGAGTGTCATCACCAGCACCTCCAAGTTCTTGTCCTCAGTGACCTCTGTCACGTTGGACACGTCTGTGTTCAGCCTGATGGCTCCTGGCATTGCGGAGCCTCTCTGCAGTGGCACACTGGCATTTGGGAAGTGGAAGCAACTGCAGCAGCAGAAAGGGAGATATATATAGTTTACTCCGTTATAAAAGCTGTGGCATGTTCTAGTGGTTTCACATACATGCTAAAAGGAAGCGAGGGGGTATGCTACATATCCCACTGAGCCCATGCAGTCCCAGACCTGCAGGAAGTGGTTTTCCATCACAGCAGCTTTCCACTGTACAAAAAATTGCCATCCAACCTAGTCCTCTTCAACTAGGTCCTCTTAGACACCGTAGGCAGGTTAATAGCTCCATGCCAAAGGCTGGGGTGGCATGCAGATGGAGATGCCAGGAGCTCTTGGTGGCTGTGCTGTCTGCTCTGGGTCCCCCAGGGCCAGGTCCTCCAGGAACCGGCCAGTGCACCCCGCTGGTGACAGTGGGAGGGTCTGCAGCCTGGCTTAAAGTGGGAATGCTGGCTTAAAGCACAGTGGGTTTTTCTGGAGAAAGGCTGTATGTACCCAGGAAGTCACTCAGTACCTTTTAGTGAAGGCAATGGAAATACAAAAGACCTACTTACAGAATCAGGGAGGGGGAAAAATTCAGATTCTAGGGATTAAATCCTGCAGTTTATCAAGATACACTTTTATTGTTATAATAATATCTTTCCTGATGGGTTATCTTTTATATATATCTGGCTGATATTCTAAACTGGAGAAAGATTTGGGTACACCGAGCTGGGATGCATGACCATACGAAGCTTGCAGCTTGTAGCCTGTCAGGGCTCTGCCTGGTCCATTTAGACACATGATTGATGGTCTCTGCTTTAGTGTCATCAGGTAAACTGTGTTTGTCAGGCGCATGATACATTATCTTGAGGTGCTGCATTTTTGCAGCAGCTAACACTCTGACGCAGCACTGTTGGTTAAAAGGAGGACACACACCATACGGACACATGGCAATCAGCCATCAGGACCAGGTTCTCAGTGAGGCCTTCTGGGAAAGGAACCACCTCCACAGGGTGCCCCTGGTTTGGCGAACGGGTATCACTGAAAAAGAAGAGACTCCCTTGTCTCCCTGCTCTGTTAGAGAGTGAGAACTGGGTTTGGCAGCTTTGTCTAAAAAGCTTTTTTCCTGCTGTGGGGGCACAAAGGACGGAGTCTGGGCTGTACTTCTGCAGCAGCAGAGGTGCGGGCTGCCAGATGTGCCGTGCAGGGATGAAGCAGGGCCCAGAGGTGAGGCCTGCTGTCAGTCACATACAAACACGTGGGGATGTCTGAGGTCACATCGCACCATGCCCTTGCACAGAGGGCCTGGTTATACCACGGTGATGGAACGAGCGCCCTGGCCACATCCTGCACCTCCACACACTCGCATCCTCTCCTGCCATCCAGCCTTGATGCTCATGAGAACAGAGCTGATCCCACAAAGACCAGCTGCTGCAGTATCGCCAAATTACATCTCAGATCGAATGCTCTGTGTTTTTTTAACAGCTTTCTTTGCAAGCAAACTGGAGCATGAAAGCAAACACTGCAATGGCAAAGGGTTCCAGCGGCCGGGATCTTCAGCCTTTGACCGCGTCTACACGGCCAAGTGAGTAGACAAGCCCTGAGGAGCCAGTGGGGGCAGAGTGGAGTTCATCTCTCTCTTTGTTAGGGTTTAATCTGAACCCTTTTGGGGTCCAAAGGTGGGCTCCAAATGCCCTCAAAGGCTTTGCTCTGCAGTCCCACTGCTGTGTGCATTGCTGTGATGGTTTAGACCTGCAGTTCTCCAGTATGTTTGCTGGTGAGCCCAGCTCCTTTCTGGACATCGGGTGCTGTATTTATATTGGACTTGCAGCCCTTAGGTGTATTATGTCCCTTAATTTGGGAACCCGTTCCCCCGGCTGATGCTGGCAGCGTGATATGAGCACAGCTGGGGTCCCAAGGGCACTGCCGCTCACAAGGAAAGAGCCATTGGAGAGACGCTGACTTGCTGAGGAGCAGGTTGGTGGCCAAGCTCATACAAACCCCTCGGTCCTTGGGCAGCTCCCTTGACATGTGGCTCTCCGCTTCTCCGCCACATCCGTACCTCCTGTCTTTGACATCCCTTCAGAGAGAGCAGAGGGGAAAATTAATTCCAACATAGAAGAGAAAAGAACATAAAATATTTTTTATTACCCATGAAGTAGTGATGCTGTGCTTGAAACTGGGTGGGATGTCCAAGTGCTGCCCTTCACAGGTGTGCAACCTCTGCCAAGGGCAGAGTACTTCCCCCTCGGAAAGAAATCCGGGACAAAGGAGGCAGCTAGAAGTCATAGAATCATGGAATCATAGAATGTGTTGGGTTGGAAGGGACCTTTAAAGGTCATCTAGTCCAACTCCCCCACAGTAAGCAGGGACATCTTCAACTCGATCAGGTTGCTCAGAGCCTCATCAAGCCTGGCCTTGAATGTCTCCAGGGATGGGGCCTCCACCAACTCTCTGGGCAACCAGTGCCAGTGTCTCACCACCCTCACTGTAAAGAACTTCTTCCTAATGTCTAATCTAAACCCACCCTGCTCCAGTTTAAAACCATTGCCCCTCGTCCTATCGCTACATGCCCTTGCAAACAGCCCCTCCCCAGCTTTCTTGTAGGCCCCCTTCAGGTACTGGAGGCTGCTATGAGGTCTCCCCAAAGCCTTCTCTTCTCCAGGCTGAACAACCCCAATTCTCCCAGCCTGCCTTCATAGGAGAGGTGCTCCAGCCCTCTCATCATCTTCACGGCCCTCCTCTGGACCTGCTCCAACAGGTCCATGTCCTTCTTGTGCTGAGGGTTCCAGACCTGGACACAGTACTCCAGGTGGGGTCTCACAGTCATTCCTGCTCCCTTGCCGTTAACTCTGTGAGACACTCCCATTTGCGGTGCGATTCTCCTTTTGTTGGTTTCATGCACCTTTCAATGCCAATAACTAACTTGATTAACATGACTTAATTACAAGGATTTTCCAGGCCAATAAAGCACACAGCATCTACTATACACGTGCCATGATCAAACAGGTTGGGGGAGGAAAGCAGTTTTGCAGGTGCCAGGCGTGTGCGCGGGGCAGTTTGTTTTCCATATCAGCCAGGACAAAGGCATCCTTTATCCCAGTGAGCAAACAGGGAAGCAGACCCGGGGGTGAGGTTGCCACCGTGTTTGGGCACGGACACACCAGCCAGCCCCTAGCTGCCGCCTGCTGCAGGCAGAGCAGGGGCCTGGGGCAAAAACCCACCCGCAGCGGCATTAGCGCAGCTCAAATTCACCCCCCGCCACCCTTGGCTGGTGAAACACGTCAGTTTTGCTTCTCTTTCCCCCGTGTCCTGATCTCTCTCTCTGACAAATTCCTTTCTAGCCAGAACTGCGGACACGCGTACCCGACGTTTCTGGCCGTGCTCTGGTGCGCCGGCCTTCTCTGCAGCCAAGGTAATTAACGCACAAGCTTTTTCCCTCTTCGACCTTGCACTGCCTTCAGCAGGGGATGATGAACATTTCGGAGGTTATGCTCCCAGGGAACAACTTCTCCTGCAGTGGGGGGACCAGTCTCACTCGGCCGTCCTGCAGCTACCCGTGCTGTTTAATTAGCAGCACACTCCCTGGCACGGTTTATGCCAACAGATGTGTTCCCAGGCATGATTCTGGACAGTGGGGGCCAGCGACATTTCCCATATAGGTATTATGGATGAGACACCTCTGGTTTGGGTGGAGGGTTTAGTACTCAGATGCTGGATGCTCCATTATTCACCCCTGGGTCTGCAAATGGGCTCATTTGATTAAATTGCCAGAGCTGCCAGCCCTTCCCGGTGCTGAGGGCAGCCCAGGAGTATTTACCCGCATGACTAAATATGATCCCTTTTAATACAATTTGAGTTTTACTAAAATTAAGATGAGTACTTTCCTGGGGTCCGTGGCTGTTCTTTCTGGAAGAGAGGAGTTTCCTAACCAGGAGGAGGGCTGTTGCCTGCAGGTGTGGGGAAAAGGGGAAAAGCCCCTTTTTATGTGCTCAGAAATGGGTATTGGACCATAGCACAGTCCTCCACCTGCTCCTAGAGAAGTGCCTCTTTCGGCTGCCTTTTATTTGTGGTGAGAGCAGTGCCTGAGATGGCACCCTCCGTCCTGAGCCCAGCGCGACCCACACCGGGTTTCTGCCGCGGGCAGAGCTGTGGCAGGATTACACCCACAAAGGCTTCAGAAAAGCTGTGTGAGGGCAAGGCAAGTGCTCTTTTTCCCACGCAAAGGTCTCTGTCCTCCTTCCAGTACTCATCCCACAGCCCAAGGCTGCAGGTTCCCATTTCCCGGACCAGCCCGGGCGGCAGATGGGGACAGTACGTACAGAGAGGTCTGTGCTGGTGTCTAACGCCTTGTTTTACCCTTCACCCAGCTCCTGCCGCCTTTGCCGGCCTGATGTACTTGTTTGTGAGGCAGAAGTACTTCGTGGGCTACCTCGGGGAAAGGACTCAGAGGTGAGGACTTTTTTTGTCTTTTTATGTTAATAAAGAGCATTACACGCACATGGAACAGGGTTGTCCCACAGCCTGTGACAGCCGAGAAGACGCACAAGCCCCTCTGAATAGCCACTTTTGTAAGCAGCAGCCTACGCTGAGCACAGGAGGCCAAATCCAGACCCAAATGGATGCCAAAAATGGCATTCGAAAGCCCGCAGCTGCCTTGCAATGCAAGACAGAGCAGAAATTTGCCCCTTCCATCTCAGCCCCCAAGACCTTTCAGCTGGTCTCAACAGCAGAGGCTGAAGTCTGAGGACTTCTCGCGCGATGTGACGTACGTTAACGAATTGCTTCCCCCCCTTTCTGTCTCCTCAGCACTCCCGGTTACTTATTTGGAAAGCGCATCATTTTGTTCCTGTTCCTCATGTCCGTGGCTGGAATACTCAACTACTATCTCATCTTCTTTTTTGGAAGTGACTTTGAAATGCACATAAAAACGATAACCAGCGCGATCTCTCCATTGCTGCTCATCCCCTAACTCCCTGCAGCGCTGAGGGGGTCAGCGTGCTTAATATATCCATACCCAGAAGCAGCCATAATTCAACTGTTTAAGAAATGAACCCGTAACCCTTTTAGATTGCTGTAAATCTCATGCTTGATGGGCTTTGTAGTTTGATTTAACCTTGCTTTTTCCTTCAGGAAAAAGATTTATCGTGAGCATTTGGCACGCCCAAGGAATGGTAACAACTTCCAGTTAATTCTTTAGAGTTTTTTTTCCCTAAACTGCAGCTTGCAAGCTGATTGCATGGCTGGTAGAGGCATCGTATGCTTGCTTCATAGCTGTGTTGTACTTAGCTTTTGTCCCAAAACCCAGGAGCCTCTCAGCGTCGTTCCTGACCGATGGCTCCAGCGCAGGCACGGCCTTTTGCCTGCGTCCCGCATGCCCCTGCCCAGGCAAAGGCATGGACCAGACCCTTCTCCTACCCCTTCCCTCCCACTTGTTGATGACCGAGCTCCTGCTGCTGCAGGAGGGCATCCAATTTGCCCCTGTCTGGTCTTCCTTGATAAATATTCATGTGCATAATGCTCCCGACACTGATCTCATTTACGCATCGGCCTTTTTTGTTCCCCCAGAGCTGTGGAAAGGGGTCTTGCGTACATAAGGAGCTGGCGTATCGACTGGTGGGGTTGGTTTTGTTTTGCTTGGCTTTGTTTAATAAAACAGTCTAAAAGGAGGAAATCTGTTTGCTCCCATCTTCTTTGCCTGCTGCGTGATCCCAGTGCTCCACGGCTCGGCAGCTGGCCGGGGAGCGGAGCACAGGGAGCAGCACCGGGCTCTTCGTGAGAGCTGCTAATTGCCCTGGGCATGACCTCGCCAGGACAAGAATTTAACAACTCCCCCTCTATTAGCAAGTTCAATTTTCTGCCTCCATCGCTAACAATGTGCCCCTACAAGTCCTTACCGAGGAGCGGTTTGATTAGAGAAATGGACCGAGGTAGGCAAACAGGCGAGCGCAATCTTTTTAAACATTGCTACCCTATGAGTGCTTAAGCTCTTAAGCCTGCCTGATTACTGCATGGAGGATGGATAAAGCTGTATTTTATGACTCCTTTGGGAGGGACAGAGACTCCTTGCTGCATGAGAAGCGGGTTTGCAGAGCTGTTCGCCGAAGCAGGCACAGAAATCCGCCTGCCTTTGTGCCACAGCAAGGCTGGTGGGTTTTGTTGCTGCCCGATGGGGCAGAGGCGCTTGTGCACGGCTGCTCTCCTTCCCACCCGACCCTTTGCGCTGCCAAAAAAACACACCCCCTGCTTTTTCTTATCTTCTGCAGGAATTTTAGATGTGAAAGATTAGTAATAAACATATTTATTGCATGATGATTAGCTAATACATGTTCTCACTGGTTAGAATAGGTAATTCAAAAAATATAATCTAACCTCCTAACCTATGGCTGCTGAGGTGCCTTATTCCTGGGCACAGACAGCATTTAATGTTCCTTCCCTCCCCTCCTTCTTAAACCACTGTAAGACACTCCAGACCCCACTTCATACCATGCTTCTCTGCCACCCTCTCTCCATAGCTCGTCAGCAGCTTGGTGGTGACCCACCACCCCTCTGCCCCGTGGGGACAGCCCACCAAGGGATGGCAGCACCTCAGGATGAGAGGGGTAACCCCTGTGGTCTGGAGCAAAGGCTCATGCTGCCACCACCGTTACTGGGTTCAGAGGAGGAGACGCTTCAACAGGACCACAGTCCCTGCTCTCCAGCCAGTCTGGTCTCCCTGAGGTCTGAGACTTGTTTTTATGAAGACTATAACTTGTGGGAGGTGGCACTCCCAACCCTTTGTGTCCACCTTGCAGGTCTCCCCTGGTGCCTTTTTGTCCTCTATAGTAAGAAGCAGCTCACTTGACCTCCTTCTGATGTCTCCTGCTAGCATGAGAAGAGGCTCTCCACCAGCCGGCTATAAAGGGCAGAGGATTCAAATGTCAATTTTGTGTCAGGTGATAGTCTATGCCAGCACCCTCAGGCCTCTCTGTTGGCTTGATGACTGGTTTCTACACAGCTGTATTTAGGTAAGATCAGGTCATCTTCTGAGGGAACTAAGGCCCACCTTTTGCTGTAATCATTTATTTTGCAAGAATATCTCCTACTTACTTCCTCAAAGCCTTTCTGATGACAAGAGATGAAAATGTAGGCAAAATCTATTTTCCATCTATCTATAAACGGAAATGGTGATGGTATCAGACAAACAGGTGGTACATAAATCAATCACTATGTAAATGCTCTGTGAACGTCATGCTGTGTTTTCCATGTTGCAGGCAAGCCTTGTGGTTGCATTTGCCTTCCCACTCTTTCTACAGAAGGAAGGCAACGTCAGTGCTATTTGGGCTTTCCTCACTGTGTTAGACAACTCCAGTTTCTAGTTTTGGCAGTAAAGCCACCCTGATCTGGGCGGTCCAGTTGCCAGCACTTTGCACAGCAGAAAGCCACAGACACAGGCTCATTCCAGAGGGCTTGGACTAGATGACCCTTAAAGGTCCCTTCCAACCCAACCCCTTCTATGATTCTATACATCCATATGCAAAAATACGTACACTACTGTAAAAGATGTATGGGTGCATACTGGGGCTACATGCACATGAATTCATTAGGACCTACTGAGCTGCACTGGATGTGGGGACATGACTGGTGGCAGAAGTGGCAGTCCCTTCTGATGGCTCCTGTTAAAGGCTGGCTTGCAAGCTGCAGGGACCAGCACCCATGTTTGGTGCAGAGCCAGAACCCAGGGCTGTATGCAAACGGCTCCCACTTTCCCATCCTGCTGATTGCGTCGATGCTGCTAATTGTCCCACTCGCCGCGTTGCCGGGCTGTGGGCTTTGCTCCGCTGGCAGTGCCCCGGCTCCTCGTGATGGCATGCCACCACATGCCTATTTGCACATCGAAATCCCACGTACACAAATAAACATACTGTCTGTGTGTATATGCATAGACACAGTGTGTTTACTTACTATAACTGTGTTTATATATGTATATTTATATTTTTATATATAGCTAGAGAGAGAGAGAGTAGGTGCTGAGTCATGTGAATGCTACAGGCTTTTCAGGCACCAGCCCTCTCGCAGCTTGCCGGCTGTGTACATCAGAGACTGCGGAGACTGCTGGAAGCTGGGCTATCACAGGATGCTTTTGATCTGCTGACAAAGGCCTGGAGTACACACAATATTCCTGCCACAGTAACCGCATCTGATTCCGTACAGCACTACAACCCTCTAGTGGAAACTCAGCCCTAATCAGCACACCGATGCTTCTGGCCATGGGATGAGCCGTTCCTTTGCGGTTTGAAGCCTGACGGTGATGCAACGGCATCCGCATTTCTGAACAGATGTGTTGTTGCTATTGAATGCTATTTTTTATTATTATGGCATGTAGGAGCCCGGTCCTGAAGCAGGACCCCCATCCTACCCATCACAAAGCAAGGAGTCCTGCTTAGCACATGGTCCAAGCAAGCAGGTAACATCCAAGTGGGATAAGAAATCTGTGCGCGCCACCCACAAGGATTTCTTGCAGTATTTCCCAGATTCCCAGTTTCCCAGAACTTTCAAAAACGACCTGTGCAGTATCAGCTGGGTCTGAGTCACATCTACGCCAAGTCAAGTTTCCAAATGTGTCTCTGAGGATCAGGAGAGCAGTTCTGCTGGCATGGAGCAAAGACTGGCCCTGGGCAGCTTCTTCGGCCCTCACCTGCTCTGGGATCACTTTCTTCTAACAGAGCAGTTGGTTTAACATTCACAGAAACCTTTCAAATGCCCATTTTCAAATGCTGCAAAGCATTCAGCACCAGCCCAAGTCAGTGCTGTGCCTTTTGCAGACTGCAGTGGGAGCAGGATTAGGCCATGCGGGGAATGCTTGGGAATAGTCCACCCTCGATAAGCGAAAGAGCAGGACAGAATGAGAACAGTGGCAAAACCATTCCCTGGATGATTTCAAATTCGTCTCATGTCCCAGCCGGAGTGAGCAGCGTCAGCATTCCCATGGAAAAAGTCCCTCAGTGAGCTGCAAAGCCCAGCAGCTCCTGCCCAGCATCCTTACAGAGGACATGATGATGCCCAGGAGGGAAAAGGACCTTAGAGGCTGTGACATCCCTTTGAGGAACCTGGGGGACATGTACAAGCTTCACTGTTCCTGTGGGTAATGCAGACTGCTGTCCCCAGGACAGTCGCGGAGGGTGCAGGACACCTCAGCTGCGGCTCCTCTCAAGGCAGTTCGGTGCCTGGAGGGATTAGGATGGAGAAGCAGCTTCTGCACCGACTGGCTGCAGCAGAGAAAGAGCTGCTTTTAGCAGCGCTGCCACGAACACCAGGAAAACACATCCCATGGAGAGGAACAGCTCGAGCTGGTGCCCAACCTCTGCCCCTTGGTGTACCTGCCCCAGCGGGGGGAGGCTGTGGGCAGGAGAGCCTCCGCGCTCCTCCATCCATCCTGCCTGCCCGAGCATCTCCCTGCTCCCAGCCAGCACGCGGAGACACAAAACCTGGCAAAAGTGAGATTCCTGCCCCAAAGGACAAACAGCCTCCACAGCAAGCTGTTTTTCCCCTTTAGAGGAGAAATAAATAACTTTTCAATTTCATCTGTGAGGATCTTCACACTGTGAGATGATTTCATCAGACAAACGAGCTCCTGGGGCTTTGTGCCGCCTGCCTACTGAGCTGCTTGGATGCCGTCCCCTGGGCGCTTCCCACTCGTCCCCGAGGGAAGGGGACCAGACACCAAAGGGCCTGCTGCGATGTGGGGCGCGGAGAGCAGATATGGTGTATTTTTCACCTAAAAAAAATAAAGGCGTGATGGCATTGCAGTGGAATTAAACTCACGGTTACAGCAGTGCCATGTGGGAACTGGTGGGGACTGCTGGCATGCTGTGACCTCTTACAAGGACAGGGGATGCTTCGGGAGGCTCAGGAGAGGGGCTGCCGCCTGCTGCGCTGCTATTTGCCACCACTCGAACAAGCATACGGCTGATTTATTGTTCCTGTGTTTTCCCAAGAGAGTGCTGCCACTGCCTTCATCCCCCAGCAATGTTTCCTGTGCTTGTGGCACAGCACTTCAGCGGGGAACAGCCTGACCCAGCGAGAGCAGCCTCAGCGCTCGGGGATTAAGCGGAGCAGCACGATGATGTCTCCTGGCCAGCTGCTTCACGCTTCTCCAGTCATTTGTGCTGCAGCAAAGGAATTTTCTTTTCAAAAGGCAGCACCGGCCCTGCCCTCAGCAGATGGGAGGGGACGGTGCATGTCCCCGCCAGCAGCCGTGGGGCCACGGTCCTGCCGGCTGCTGCATCCCTGTGCTCTCTCACCTCGGCGGGGACCGCGTACCCTTGCTGGTGGACAGAGGCTGGTGGATAGATTTACCTCTGCGTCTGAGACTAGACAGCTTCAGCCATAAGCCAAAGCAGGCTGTTATTTATCAGAGTTTAAGTTACAGCTCAGTCCTGAGCTCTGTTTAACAACACTGTGGTTTCTCGCAGCGTGTCTCACTTCCACGTGCCTTCAGCAGAGGCAGTGCTGAAGGGCAGAACGTAACAGTTTTCATGGCATAACCCCGCTGCTCAGCCCAGCTCTGGCTTCATTGCCTGAGTCCCATGTACCGCCTCTGCCTGCTCCCACCAGGCTTCCCAAGCGTCCCCTTCAGTGCCAGCCCCACTCACTCATCCCTCTCCCTGTTTGTTTTCCCCTCCACATCCTTCTGTCTGGTTAAGACGCCTGTTGGTAGAGCAGCCTGGTGAACCAGTGCAGGAGCTGAGCTGGCTGAAAACAACCTTTTTTTTTTTCTCCCCTTTATTTGCTTGTTTTTAACCCATCTCAGCTCCCCGATCCCCACTGCCACAGGTGGGGACCCCAACAGAAATACTTGTGGAGATTGAGGGGCTTCCCCTCTGCGCGGTGTAAATGCCGTGCTGATGTATCAGCCTTGAGGCACTGCTACGTGCGTGATGTTTCCCTCCCCTAATTCACACTGAGTCATTGCAGAGTCACCCAGAGGCCAAACCCCCTTCTCTCACCTCATACGGTCCGTAGGATTGACACGGCATCCCGTGCAGCGCAGAAAACATGTCTCTACCTGGATCCTGCCAAGCTTGCAACCTCCGCTGCAGATCTCTGACAGCACAGACCCTCCCCGCGACATCCTAGTGGCACAGCTCCCAAATGGAAAAGAGCAGCAGGAAACTCTGCCCAGGCATGTTATGGGCACCAAAACCCCTGCCAGACATTGCTTGTCCCACCCACTGTTGGTTTAACGGCTCCCGGGCTGCTGTATTTCAGAAAAGTACTTTCATTTCCCAAACAGGTGGTTAACTTGGTAATTTTATTCTTTTTTTGGACTGAAGTAGGAGGATGTAACCCTTCTGACAGGGCTTCACTGGCAGGAGCGCAGTCTCGGCTCAAATTTAAAGCGGTTGCAAATAAAACGTCAGCTCCAGCTCTCTGGGAAAAGTGAGATGAACTTTTCCAGTTCACACGCACCCCACACTGCCTCGGAAACAGTCTTTTATGCAAAGGGAGAAATGAAAAGCAGATAGATAGATAAACAGTCATACACCCCTAACCTTTCACAGCCCAGTCTCCCCAGCGAGGTGCCCTGGGCTGTTTGCTCCCATGAGGTGACAGCAAGTCCCCATCCCACCAGAGCCATCCACTTCCCAATGGGACTGCACGCACTCCCCGCCCCGACCCCGGCATTTCTCAGCTGCTGCAAGCCCAAAGCTCAAGGCTTACCACGTTTGCACCTCGGCTGCACCGAGCTCCAGTATTTTGCTGTAAAACATGTCTGCAAGAGGCTGCCCTGGCCTCTGAGGTGTTGAGTGTCCTGCGTCACCTCTCACTCCGTGGTGGGCTGCTCCAGAGGGCTGGATCACCCCTTGGCTCCCTTCCCTCTACACCCCCACATCTCCTGCGACACGTTCTGGTTTCCCCCCGCGCTGTGTGGTCTGAGGAGCTGCCAGCCGGCAGCGTGTTCAACATCCTAATTTGAAACAGCAGGACCCCACCAGGGCCACGTTTCCGGCGCTCATCAGGCATGGGGCACGTTGTGCTGGTTGTTTGCTCACTGTGGGACATGGAGACGCTCGTCTGCGTGGCCATGGGCAGTCCGGACCGGCTGACAGCTGTGTGGCATGCAGGGCTGCCCCTGGTTAACCTTTTGCACCGCAGAGCTGGCATGAGGGGATCTGATCGGGTCTCCCACACGCTGCCACCATGTACATAATGAGTGGTGGGTGAAAGTCGGGACATGAGGTTGCACATCACACGGCAAGGCTGCGGTTTCACACACCACTGAGCACATTTGATAGCTTGCAGGCGCTGGAAGATGGTTCGTAACTCCCTGTGCTTTCCCCAACCCTTGCTTTCCCAGTCCTGGTCCTGGTGTCTCACCCCCACCTTTGATCCAGCTACAACGCCCAGCAGATCTTTCCCTGAGCCACGCCACCCCTTCAAATGGCAGCAGACGACCCATTTCTGTGGGTTACAGATGTCTGCAGAAAGCCTCTGAGAGGCCAGAGCTGCTGCAAGATTAATTGCAGGGTGGGAAGCGAAGGGTGCAGCCTCTGCCGGTGGCTGGGAGTTGTGTTCTGCTCGGTGTAGCCAAGGTTGTGCTTGCATGAGGCCTGGGTAGTTATGGCGTTGGGCTTGACATCAGTGGTGTCAGCCTGTGCAGGCTCAAACACTGCCAAATATCATAGGAGGCTTGGGGAGTATCGCTGTGTTTGCCTTGTGCTTATACCCGTTCACAGGGATCTGTTCTGGGCCACCATCAGAGGCAGGATCATGTCGATGAGGATTTTTGGTTTGACTCGGTACAGCTGATCTTGTATTTTGATGAATTTCTGCTCCCAGCTAATTTTGCAAAGTGCACCAGGGCTCTCCACCAAGGTGAGGGGAACAGAGCGGTGATGCATGCTGCAAATCAATTAAGAACACCCTGCCAAATCTGTTCCTTTGTCAAATGATTCAGCAAATGACTATGGGATGGTACAAGTGGGTTTTATGGGTGTAACATGAAAAATTCAGCACTGTAAATGAAAGAAAGATTAGTCCATAGGCCTTCAAGAGTGTAGCTGGGCAGGGCTTGGTCTCTCCCTCCACCAGGAGATGACCATCGGTTGCACACAAACAGCAAGCCACCAACTTGCTCCAGGGCTTGCAGTAGCAAAGGAACCGCCTCCTCACATTTTGCAGGGAAGGGGACCTCTCTGCTGGCACAGGACATGGTGTGGTCCTTGTACAGGAGCTCCACACAGCCGCAGCCCCAGGGGCAGTAACAGCGTCGAGGCAAGTGTGAACAGTCTCCTCGTGGCTTGGGTGAGGAGACAGGTCCTGTGACCCATGATGCTGAGCAGCACCCACCCCACCAAGCAAGTAAGCAACCCGACCTGCAACCCATTGGCATCCTCAATCCAACGGGGAAGCTCACACAAGCAAAACCTGCCCTGACCTCCTGTCTTGTTTTCACTTTACAGCAGCACAGGGCAAAAGCTCCTGGATGCAGCTTGCCACGTCCTGAGTCACTCTGCCATCTCCCAGTGCCTGTCCCCTCTCGTCACTCCATCCTCCGTGCCGTGGAAAGGTGATCCCCCACAGACAAACGCCGCTGTTCCCATGCTGAGGTCCCTCCACTGCAGCTACGTGTCACTGCTGGTGCTCAGCTCTCTTTGCCTGGACCCAGAGCCCATGGGACATGGTGCTGCCCCTCTGAATCTTTGTTATCAATGAGAAATTTAGCAATGCAGACAGTGGAAGCTGCTCTGCTCTGAGCCTATTGTGTTACGTGGGGGCTGGAGTGAGTAGGAAGCCAAGCTTTGTTTGACCTGCTGAACTGCCGCTTGCAGGACTGGTGGCACACGCCAGCCCACGCTGCTGGGCCCGCTGCAGCTTGCACAACAGACTCAGTGCCTGGTGGGGGCAGGAGGCTGGGACCCTCATTTATGGAAGAATTGGCATCCTGGGCACTGGTGTGCTATCTTCACCCAGGTTTTTTTCATATAAGTACGGAGGGAGCCACGCAGAAGGCATGAAAGAGAGGGTGCATGCACTCTGCAGTGCCACCCAACACACCGAAACCTGCACTGCTGCACCCACTGCATCCCGTGGTCAGCCTCCTACAGCAAAAATGCCACCGAATGCAGGCTCAGGGCAGACCTACATCAGATGAATGCCTCCAGAAAAGCCAGCACAAATACAGGGCCAGCGGCTGTGGAAGCGTGGGTCAGGGCAACATTCGGCAGGATCCTTAATGCTCCCCTCCCTCCCTTCTGGGCTGAGAAAGCACAGAGGGTGATGCAGCAATCGTTTCTTCAGCGCAGCCTGGGTTGTAGCTCTTTGTTTTATAGTGGAGGTGTAGCAAGCCCAGGAAGGCTACACATCCCATGAAGCATCTAGATGTGGACAGCTTTCGAAACCTAGTTCAAACCAGTCTGTGATGGGCCTTGGCAAGTGTCGATTGGACAAGGTTTCATGAAAGTTTCATTTCCAACATGGCAGTGTTCTTGACTGTTGCTGTCTGGGGTTTTCCAACCCAGATGGCAAATGCTAATTGGCTTTTTCCTGCGCTTCACTACTGTGATATATTTTACACTAACAAGGGCTCTAAAGTTCATTACTGGTCCAGTTTCTTGGTCTTTCGTTATAAAGTGCAGTAGAAATTTGTGGGAGGTATGATTAAGATATCCCTACCATAAGTGTACAGTTGTGGTCTAGCCCTGTGGAAACTCTACAAGGGTACATAATTCATTCTTTATATTCACCACCTATGTGGGTAAAGCTAAAATTATGGCATATATCTGAAGTTCTTGCACTGGTACTCTGCTCATTATGCAGGGTACTACTGATTACCTTATGGAATTTATTTCTTTACCATTGGCAAATGTCTAGTCTAGTGACATTGAGATGTTGGGTACAGGAGCCTTCCAGGACTAGGTGTGCCTTGGATGGAAGGTGCAGAGGGCACTGAAACAGAGCCAGTGCCAGCTTCTAGCAAAGGACCCCTCTGTGCAGCATCTGGGAGGGAAGCAGAGCTGTGCCCCTGCTCCTGACGACCTGTCACCATCCCGTGCCTCAGACGTTGTAGCCTTGGGGCCGGGATGGGATAAGCTGAGCCTGGCTGACTCACACACTCCTTTTCTGCCTCAGCACATACTATATCACTTAGGCCGATGCTCTTCCAACAGGTCTCAAGATTTAGTGCAGTTCATATTTGATCAGGCAGATCCCCAAGGAACCGTTTGAACAGCAGAGGATATGAGTGCAGAATGTGAAGGGACCACCTGGGTCATTAAACCCAGTCCCCTGTTGTCCCTGGCAACTATATAATAGACATTTAATCCAGAAAGGCCCAGCTACCTCCATTCCTCCTCCCCTGTGCGGCTGGAGCCAGTAACACGATATTAAAGCCGTCGCTGAAAGCACATTTCTTGCTGCAAAAAGGCAGAGCTCCCAGAAAATGGAAATTCTCTGGTGTCTTTGGCCATAATATATCAGTAGGAATAACACAGTTCCTAGCAATAGCGTTTCACACAGAGCCAGACTTGGCATTTCCCCAAACACTTTCTCAGCCATTTTAGAGATTTATAACTAATAATTGCATAGCTGGATAAATAATTAGACTCTGAGGTTTTGTCTTAGCTTTTTCCTTATAAATAAATCCCTTATTCACAAGCTATATTAAAACACCTGTCAGTACTATAATGTGCATTTCATATCAGTGAGTCGCTTATTTCCTGCCTAGGTACATTGGTTTTATTTCCATTATCTGTACTCTTTTATTTATGTAATTATCAGCCCTGTCATTCACCAGAAATACGTCTATTCTATGTGAATAGGTGTATATCACTATATTGGAGATGATTCACATACACAAGCACACACGCACAAAGGGTTACAGAGAAGCGAGTCAGCACAAGGCAGAAACCCACCACAGAATGACGGAGCCGTCCTAAATTGGATCTGATGGCCCTGGGTGAGTGCTGAGATACAGCAGAGCTATGGCAGAGCTGTAGCAGACCACGTTGTCCCACTGGAGGAGCACTCTGAAGGGAGAGCAGTGACTCCCAACAACAAACTCCAACCCTGCAGAGGAACCGTTGGTTTACGTCTAGAAATACCTTCAGAAGGTCCTTCCAGGAAGAGGAAGACTGAGAAGGCCGAGAGAGCTACTGCAGCACTGAGCTCTCATGGGACCTGGTGTTAGCAGGTATATATTAAGCGTCTAAGAGAGTGAGGGATAAAGAAAATAGAAAGAGCAGCATTAGCAATATATTTGCCTCTCAGAAACGTACACTGCTCCCGTTTCATTCTTGGTGGGCCTAAGATTTGCGCAATTACTTGGAGTCAAGGACAGGAAAATAGTTATCAGGTTAGATTTATAAAAGGACAGGCACCCTCAGCACTGGGAATAGATGAGCACATCGCCTTTTGTCAGCTGGAGGCGGATTTATGGGAGGGAGGACGTGGGAGGCTAACGGGGCTGTTGCTCTCCCCCACCCCGTCACTGCTGCCTGCTGCGGCACATGCTGCGTCCATGTCTGCGGGGATCTGCTGCCCCTCGTCGCTACCGCAGCCTTATCTGGCCACCTTTGAGTTTCCCCCAATGTCAGTCCCTCCTGCAGCTTTGTCCGCTCTCCCTGTCTTCACTCTTCCTCTCGGGTTAGATGAAATCTCTCTTCCAATTTAGGGAACGTGGTTTGCAGCCCACAGGAATTAGCATCGCCTCGGGCAATGTGCTGGGGGGGAGCAAACAAGGCAAAAGCTGCCCAGGAGCAGACTGACTCTTACGTAAACAGAAACGTAACTCAGAAGACCCAGAAGATCCAAAAGCCTGTGTTTTCTCTGCACTTAAGTTCCCTCTCCATTTTATGCTGGCTGGGTTCTGTGGTGACCTAAAGTCAATGGAGCTGCAGCAAGTGGGGCAGGGAAGACCTGCAGCCGTTACTGAATCCCACGGCAAAGACTGGGTATAGTTGACACGGACCTGATTCCACTGACCTCATTACTGAAAACTGGGCTCACTTTTGTGTCAGTCAACTTGACTTCATGGTTGCACTGGGACACGAGAGCAAGTAAAGACACTGGCCTCAGGCTCATCATCTCGTGCCTCTGCTCTGACCCTGTGCAAGGGTGACAGATTATGTGAAAGAGATATTTCCTAATGACACTAATTTATTTTTGTGCACCTGAAGACCTTTGGCACAACACCAGCAAATACCAATGGTAAAGCAGGTAGGTAAGCGTTGCTTTTTTTCTGTATCTATCCTAAGGATGGGCATATTTCGTGAGACCCTGCCTGGAGTACTGCGTCCAGCTCTGGAGCCCCCCAACATAAGAAGGACATGGACTTGTTGGAATGGGTCCAGAGGAGGGCCACAAAGATGATCAGGGGGCTGGAGCACCTCTCCTATGAGGACAGGCTGAGAGAGCTGGGGTTGTTCAGCCTGGAGAAGAGAAAGCTCCAGGGAGACCTTATAGCAGCCTCCAGTACCTGAAAGGGGCCTACAAGAAAGCTGGGGAGGGACTTTTTACAAGGGCATGTAGTGACAGGATGAGGGGTAATGCCTTCAAACTAAAAGTGGGTAGATTTAGATTAGATATCAAGAAGAAATTTTTCACTATGAGGGTGGTGAGACAGTGGAACAGGTTGCCCAGAGAAGTTGTGGACGCCCCACGCCTGGAAGTGTTCAAGGCCAGGCTGGATGGGGCTTTGAGCAGCCTGGTCTAGTGGGAGGTGTCCCCACCCATGGCAGGGGCTTGGAACTAGATGATCTTTAAGGTCCCTTCCAACCCAAACCATTCTGTGATTCTATGATATATTGCATGACACAATTGTAAAACCCAAACTCTAATGGGTTGAGTCAAACAAAAACAATATGTAAGACCTCATTACTATGTCCTCATAACCACATTTTTCTTTTCTCCATCAGGTCCAAGCCTTGCAGCAAGGGCCATTGCAACACTTCTATAAACACACAGGGATGCAATTCTGCTGGAATTCCACTCAAAGCAGAGGGGCTGTGGAGCCAGCGATCAGGCCTTGGCTGCATGCTTTCCCCTTCCCAGTGCCCCAACCACAGTCTGGGCTTTATCTCCAGACCTTGGGAGACCTCCTCAGTGTGGGCTTGCATGGACAAGTTTGCAGGGGCCCAGCCGCTTCCTGCGTGTGTTTTGCTCACACTCCCTCCATGTAGGGGTTGGTCTGAGCGGAGCCCTGAGGACTCTGCAAAATTTAACATTTGGATTTTGCTGGCTGGCATGAGGTTCACTCGCTCCTGGCTTTCGCTGAGGGACGTTGGGGAGCAGCCGCTCCCCCACAGCCATAGCAGGGCTGTCAAGCGGTGACAGTAGGTGGCCAGCTGCTGGAAGGGGGCCAGGAGTTTCAGGAAAGACATCAGTCATGCTATTTACCGGAAAAGTCTTCGGTCTTCGGCTCTCCTGGCCATAGGAGGGTGGGTTTTTTTAAATTTCTTTGCTGGGTTCTATGTTTGCCTTGTGTCTACCTTGTGAAATGCCCCAGAGAACCTCTGCCCTTAGCAGCTCAACCTGTCTTCTCCTTCACGAACTGGGCGCCCGTCCCCATCGTCCTGTGGCCACAGCATGGCTGTTCTGTGGCTGCACAGCCCTAAGTGAAGCCACCTGGGCAGCATTCCTTAAAGAGCGCCCAGACACCACAGCCACTGCCTCGTGCTCATCTGTCCTCTCAGAAGGGCAGTGGCATCGTAAAAATGTCAATCTATTCTTTAGGTGCCTTTGTGGTCACTTCACTGTGTACAGAGAAGGGAATGAGGGGGATCAACTCACCTATGTTTATCACAAATTTTCACATAATTAGAAGGACTTTCTGCCTAGGGTCCATGCTGGCCCATGGAGACCTGTGCAGTGAGATGTAGTCAGGGCAAGCACGATAAGAACAGCCAAGCTCTCCTCTGATGAGGTGACTTGTGGGACTGAGAGGCTGGAGCACGCTTTGCACGGGGCTACTGTGTCCAGAGGTAGGGAATTGCACTTCATAACCCACACGGAAGATGTTTCCAGTGATGCTAAGCCATGTCCACTCCAGGATGTGATGTAGTTAGAGAAAGGGCAGAGAGAGACAACTAAAATGCTCAAGCTGATGAAACAACTTGTAAAGAGAGACTAAAGAGGCTTTGGAGAGGAGGAGGCTGGGTATTATGACTTACATTTACAAAATCATGAAGACGGTGGATGAGGTGAATGCAGAATGGTTATTCACCATATCCCACAAACTAGAACTAAGGGGAACGGGATCAAACTAGTAGTAGATTAGTTTAAGACAGATAAAAGTGCGTCTTCAGGTGATGGGTAGTGAGCCCTCCTCAGAGCCCTACCTGGGATTCATCTTGGAAAGTGCTAGGTGGACCACATGCAAAACTGAATGGAGGAATGAGCCAGAAATTGAGCGGTGGATCGGTCAAGGATGATCAGGGTCCAGTATCTCCTGTTCTATCTATCACTGTCGTCATAACCATTGTGTACATGTCTCTGGCTTACATTCATCAACAATTTTGAGGTAAGCCTTTTAGGTACTCTATTTGGCTTTTTACAAGAAGACATCCTCAGTCTGTAATTCCTGCATGAAAAGCAAAATAAAAATTAAGAGTTGTGATTTACAAGAATGAGTAAGGCGGTGTTTAACCTAGCCAGCTAATTCTCCTTTAAATCTGTGCTGAAAGCCACAGGCAGGCTTCCAGCATGTGAGTCTGTCTTCAGTATTTCCTACAATTTGAACAAGAGTTCAGCTGGAGTTCTAAATTACTGGGGGAAAATGGCTTTTCTCCATCTGGTTTTCACCAGTTCTGCAGAAAAATGGGTTTACACAAAAATTGAAATTAATTTCCTAAAATTTCAAAACATGCTGCAGCCGTTGGAGGTTAGTGGGAAACACTAGTGCAATAACCTGCCAGCAAGGTCACACCGCAGAAGAAACTTGACCTTAGGCTGCAGAGTGACTGGAGTAGTGTGAGGAGCAACAACTGTCAGATCACTCATGAGGAAGAAGGAGAGGTTTGGGGACTTCACTTTCCATTCAACCCACGTGGAAAGAAATCTGGAAACTGCCAGCCGCCCCCTGCCCCCCAGTCTCTAGGTCAAACCCAAATTTTGGCAACCTTGTTGGAAAGATGGTTTTTAGCTAGAAATTTTGGTGCCTCTGCCCATGCATATTTCCAATGAAGGGGCCCAGAAACATCCCAAAGTATGTATCACGCCTTTTCAATATGCTCAGTAGCTATTTGTAAGAAATTTTGTTGGGGGTGAGCTACCGGGCAGGTTGCATGGAGCTGCTTGCCAAAACTGGAGCCTGGCAGAGCATGGAGAGGAGAAGGAAAGTGAGCATGGAGAGAGCCCAGCGAACACAACAAGGTATTGTTGTACAACTGGGGATGCACAGATCATTTGGGACACAGGAGGCTGCAGGTTCAATTTTACTTACTGTAGAACACTTCACTCTGGAGACTTAGGTACGTGTAGATTTGTTTAACAGATCTGTGAAGAAAGCCGAAGGATGAACATCTATCATCTCTCAGGGCTTCTCAGTCTGTAAGATTTACTTTTAACAGTTAGTTAACTGTGACTCTCAGACAGAGAATAGGGCAGAGCTTTGGGCAGTGAATGTGAATCCTGAGCTGCTCCGAGCTTGGGAGGAAGATAGGCAGAAATCTGGGTAGTTGCAGCCTTAGGAGAGACCTATGGAACAGCCATTTTATAGGTTGGTCCCGAACTTTTACAAATTTGGGTAGTGGCTACAGATTTCTGTTCCACTGAAAGCCCTGGTGACATGGTCAGGAATTTCTCACAGCAGCAGGGCAGATTTTGGCAGCTCTTACGGGTGCCCTCTTCTCTCAGCTGTGCTGTGTTTGAAGGAGGACACAGAGACGGATCCTGGAAACTTACGCAGCTTTTGAATGATCTTGAAAAAAAAAGAGCAGAGGGGTTATTCCTTGTCCATATCAGTTTGCTTGTTTGGTGTATGGTGCTGTCTCAGAAACATTAGTTAATAGATGTACAGCTGCAGCATGGCCATGGCCAATTAGCAGCACAAACCGCTGAAGCTGGCATTGCTGCAGAGAGAAATAGCTGTACACCCACAGCCTGAAAAGTTAAAACTTTGGCCAGTACTTCAGCAAAGGGCTTAAACTGATAAACAGAGCAGCAAGTATGTAATATAATAACACAGAAAAATAATTTTGTCTCCCCCTTTCAATTTCTGAAAGATGATGACATCACACTTGCCATTATAAACAAACCATCCTTTCTCAGGAGATCTACGTCTCAGTGGCATCAGCCATTCAAGGATTCTCCCAGCTCCCCACGAGATTTCAACCAACAGATGGCAGCAACCCTATTGCTAATGGCACTACAGCTAGGATTTTTGTTCTCATTAAGGCACGTAGTTTCCCTGGGATGTCTCAGACCTCACTGCTGAGCCTATGGTCAGAAAGACACCAGAAATGTCCCCATAGCAGAGCAAGCAGCCGTCAAACACAAAGAGCCTCCACTGGCTGCACTCTCCATTGCATTCACGGAGACAGGATGGCTTAAACGAGACTACAAATGCCTCCCAAAAACACGGCTGAGTCCTACCAGAGCCAGCAAACACTGCAGCCCCACCAGCTGCGCGGCAGCTGGCATTCAGCATCACTGGTTTTTCATGCCTGAACTCTGCCTGTTTTGTGTAACTCATTCATTTACACACTGCCTCCAGCCTGTTTGTGAAACCGCACCTGGCACGAGGCACGTGTAGGTGGTCCTTTTGGTCCAACACCGCAGGCACTTCTCACTTCTTCTGGCTCTTTGCCACTTGCCCTGTAAAGGCATTTGGCCATTCACGGGCAGCCACAGGCTTTTCCCTCTGAGAAACCACTTGAAACCCAATCTCCTCACATAAAAGTTTTCTTTCCCAGCCAGCACTTACATTTTACATCCGTTCTTTATTTTAAATGTATGGTTAAGTTGGCCACACGCGTTGATGGTATAAAATTCATTTTTGTGGGGACATCCAACAGACACCCCCCTGTATCTTATACACATTTTGCTGTATGTGCAACGTACAGCCCCAGGGCTAGACGGGGCTTGCTAAAAATTTCCGTGGCCTACCACACCGTGTTAGAGCAGGGATCTGGTGGATTTGGGAAACAGGAGGGAGTTGGGTGCTGCAGAGCTGGCCCTGCCTAGCTGAATTTTCTTCCTTCTTCACAATGCCACCATGATGGTCACCAGTCTTTCGTGGGCACTGGCTGTTGCTTAGCGTTTGCTGCATGACTTGTGGTGCAAGGGGAAGCACAGGGACAAATAGGGAAAACATAGTTGGGAGATGCTGAGGAGGAGAGGACAGGGGAGAGCAGGGGCAAGTCAAGTTAGGCTGCAGTTACCTTCCCACTCATCAATGTGCTCCTAATTTGAACCCAGACCTCAGGCAAATGAGCAGCAGTCTCAAGCATGACTAACCCAATTTTACTCAAATTTTGCAGATCTGGAAAATTGCATTAAATGACTGAAAACAAAGCAGAATGGATGTAAGTAATTTCTTAATACACCATCCTTGCTCAAATAGTTGCTACTCTTGTAACCTAAAAAAAAAAAGAAAAGTAATTTCTTCAGGGGACTGGAAGAAGCTGCCCAGTCACAGGCCCTAGTCCTCATGGGGGCAACAGAGCAGGGCATAATAAAGAAGTCCCTGGAGTACACCGACAATAACCTCCCGACATAGGTGACTGAAAACATGAGAAGGGGAGGCGATCTGCTGGACCTCAGAATTACAAATAAGGAAGAAACGGTCAGGAATGTGAAGGCTGGGGCAGCACTGGCTGCAGTGACCATGAGATGGTGGAGTTCAGGATCCTGAGAGGAAGGAGCACGGAAAAGAGCAGGACCACAACCCTGGGCTTCAGGAGGGCAGACCGTAACCTCTTCTGATTACTGCCTGGAAGAATCACATTGAAATATGTTCCTGGAAAGAAGAGGGGTCGAGGAGACCTGGTTGATTTTCAAAGATCACCTCCTTCAAGCTGAAGAGTTCTCAATCCCCACATGCAAGACATCAGGCAAAGACAGCAGGAGTCCTGCATGGATGAAGAAGGAGCTCCTGACAAAACTGAAACACAGAAAAGAAGCATAGAACAGGTAGAAGAGGGTCAGGTCACACAGGAGTAATACAGAGACTCTATTGGAGCATGCAGGGATGGGGTTAGGAGAGCAAAAAACAATACAGAGTTAAATATGGTGAGGAATGTGAAGGACAACAAGAAGGTCTTCTATGGCTCTATCAGCAGCAAAAGGGAAACTGTGGGCTTGCTGCTGAAGGTAAAAGGGGATCTGGTGATGAAGGATGTGGAAGAGGCTGAGGTACTCAATGCCTTCTTTGTCTTGATCATTCTGCTAAGACCTGCCTTCAGTGATCCCAAGCCCCTGAGACTCATGGAAAAGTCTGGAGCAAGGAAGACTTACGCTCACTGGAGAAGGACCAGTTGAGGGAACATTTAAACAAACTGAACATACAGAAGTCCATGGGACTTGATGGGAGCCACCCACGAGTGCTAAGGGAGTTGGCCAATGTTATATATCTTTGAAAGTTTGGGGTGATCAGGAGTCATCCCTGAGGAAAGGGAGAAAGGAACTGTCACTCCTATCTTCAAGAAGAGCAAGAAGAAAGATCTTAGGAAATACAGGCTGATCAGCCTCACCTCAATCCCTGGGAAGATGACGGAGCAAGTAATACTGGAAACCATTTCTAAAAATATGACGAAAAACAAGGTGACTGGAAGAAGTCAGCATGGATTTATATGGGTTATGAAGGTGAAATCATGCTTGGCAAGCCCAATAGCCTTCTAAAATGAGATGACTGATGGATAAGGAGAGAGCTGTGTCCATTTTGTATCCTGACTTTGGTCAAGTCTGTTTTCACAAACTGATGAAGTATGGGCTAGATATGTGAATGGTAAGATGGACTGAAAACTGACTGAGCTGCTGAGGTCAGAGAATTTTCATCCATGGCACAAAGTCCAGCTGGAGGCCAGGCAGTAGTGGAGTACCGCAGCGCTGATACTGGATCCAATACTGTTTAACGTCTTCATTAATAAACTTTATGATGGGACAGAACGCACCCTCAACAGGTTTGCAGAGGATACAAAACAGGGAGGAGGTTTTCATGCACCATCTGGTTGTGCTACCATTCAGGGGCACCTCAACAGGCAGGAGAAATGGGATGGCAGGGATCTCAACAAGTTCAGCAAAGGGGAGTGCCAAGCCTTGCCGCTTGGGATGAACAAACCCATGCACCAGTACACACTGGGGACTGGCCAGTAAGAAAGGAGCTTTGCAGAGAAGGACTTGGGCGTCCCGGTGAATACCAAGCTGACCATGAGCCGGTAATGTGCCCTTGTGGTAAAGGTGGCCAGCTGCCTTCTGGAAGCATTAGGAAGCATGTTGCCAGCAGGTCAAGGGATTTGATCCTTCCTCAGCCCTGGTGAGACACATCTAGGGTGCTGCGCCCGCATCTGGGATCCCTAGTACAAGAGAGACTTGGACATACTGGAGACAGTCCCTCAAAGGACCATGAATATACTTAAGGGACTGGAGGACCTGACGTATGAGGAAAGGCTGAGGGACTGTTCAGCTCAGAGAACGGAAGCTCACAGGGATCTTATCAATCTGTATAAATACCTGATGCTGGGAGAGAGTAAAGAAGACAGAGCCACACTCTTCTTACTGGTGCTCAGTGGAAGGTCAGAGGCAATGGGCACAAACAGAAATACAGGAAATTCCGTTTAAACGCAAAAAATATTTTATTTTACTCTTTGAGTGATTGAACACTGGAACAGGTTGCTCAGAGGGGTTGTGGAGTCTCCATCCCTGAAGATATTCAAAACACAGCTGGACATGGTCCTAAACAGCCAGCTTTAGGTGGCCTTGCTTCAGCAGGTGGTTGGACTCGGTAATCTCCAGGTGCCTTCCAAACTCAACCATTCTGTGATTGTTATACTCTTTAAATAACCTCGTTTTCAGTGTAAGTCAAATACGTATTTTTCCTGAAGTGAGAGCTGAGGCCAAGAAATGACACAGAAAGATGAATCAGTGGAATCTTATGATTTTAGAAAATGTTTTTAGTGATTTGACTGTTCCTTAAAGTAATCATGTGATTAAGTCTTGTTGGTGACTTTATTCCTTGGAAACCGAAAGCCTGCTGAATTCCAATCCACGTAAAAATCAGCCCTGCCAATACCCCAGACACCAGACTAATAACCTTCCTCCTCCATCACCACTTGGGCTAAACAAAATATATTAGGCATCTTAATTAGGTACATGCAGTCATCTTGGAAGGCACATAGAAAATGACCTAATCCACAATTAGCTCACTGGGTCTGGTTTCTGTGGGGCTTTTCATACGCTCCTGATTATGCTGCGTACATCAACGTACCCCTGCAAAACACCTCCGAGGCTGACAAGAATACACAAGCACACACATGACTGCACTGTCCTTGTCCCTCCGGTCTTACCGCCGGTCTGTGTTTTGTCCCTGTGGTGTCCCCGCAGCGGGAGCTCTCTGGAGCTCTCCTTGTGCTTATCCCAGGCACGATGGGGCCCTCTTGACTCTGCTGCACATAAATACATCAAATTGCTGCTCTCCATCTCAGTTGTGCAATCCCCAGGGGAGCGTTAGTGGCGCTCTCCTCAGAAGAAGATAGATAAGAGAAAGCTTACCCTATCAGCCCTCGCTCGGGGGTGAGGTACAGCTGTGGTCACTCCACCGAGAGAAGGACAACGCTCAATGCTCACAGCAGAGCCCCTCTACACAGGGAAGGAGGGAGACAGGGACAGGCATGGCTGTGATGTCCACAGAGAGCACGGAGGTGAGAGCAGGCGTCGTGGCCACGGTTCTCAAAGAGAAACGGGTACACGTGTGCAGTACTAGAAGACATTTCATTCGGGTTTGCTCTTTGGAGCAAAACCAAAGCAAAAATAAATCAAAATAAACATTGCAGCTTCTACAGGTTCACTGAAAAACAGCGCAGCTGTAATAACAACAAATCATACACAGTGCATAGCTCATTTTTCCTTCTGTAGGTTAACCAGAGAAGGTCAGAGCAATCATGTTTAATAAAAGAAGGTTTCCCTTATTTTCTGGCACTGGCTCTGAGCAATTGGCCTGTAAGAGCCGCTTTCAAAATCACTCCCTGCTTGTTCTGTCTCTTTTCTGCTTAACATTCCTCAAGGCACTTGCAGCCAAGTAGATTATTTCTCTTTTTTAAAAGAGAAAAAAATGAAACGATTATATTAATTTAGCTCAGATTTCAACCAACGCACATTACAAGTCTCCGCAGATTGTATATTAGCATGGGAATTTTGAATACACAGTAATTGAAATATATTACATTCAAATAAAGTCTCAAGAGGGCAGCTTCAAATGCTGGTTTAATTCTTCTGCATTTTTAAAGTCTGTGCATGGTATGAAAATAAGTCACTGAAAGAGGCTCTCCCTGCACCGATGAACTAGTTCACTCTTTTCTCCTAACGGTGCCTTGTATTTTTCCCTTGAGAGCTACCCCCGAGCATTTGGTTTGATTATGAGCAGGTCTTTAAGACTCTGTAATCCTGGCTGGAAGTGGTCTGTGTGATGAGGATGGTCAGCATTCCATGCCTTGCCCATCACCTAGCACACAGCCACTTCTTGGTACCTGTTGAGGTACGTTACCTGTGGCTACATCTGTCCTACCCGAGAGCAACCACACTGACCACTCACCCAGAGTCACCACAGGCTCTCCTGCAGCTCTGCTGGCAGGACGCTCCTGCCAGTCCCTTCTCCAGGATGGCAGCAGGCTCTGCAGACACCCTAGTTCTTGTCTGGACACATCACCCTTGGGGTCTTCTTCACCAGGACTGCTGTTCTGCCAGAGCTAGCAAGTGCCACCAGGCCTGCAGAGTCTTGTTAATGCCCACAAAGGATGATTCACGCGGGCACAGCTGCCACTGCCGCCTACCCAAGGAACGGAGAGCCGTGGTAATGGAAAGCAAGCCTGCAGCTTGTCCAAAAAGCAGTGCTCACAGGGAGTGGGTGGTCATACGGGCTCCCTGGAAGGCTGGCCACGCATGAGCCCCAGCTGTAAGTGACACTACCTTTGGGGCAGCCTGGTCATGGCTGGGTTGAGATGCTGGACACAGAGAAGGCATCTGGAAAAGGAAGGGAACCTCAGGCTCCCTAGCAGCTGAAGGGCAGAAACTTAGGGCTTTACACCATCCTGTTACCCCAGACCCATCTACCAGCTCAGGTCCTGCAAACTGCCAGGGATCTCCTAACTGTCAGCGCCCTGGCCTCCTGGCACTTCTCCAGCCTAAAGCAACCCGTGGACCTGGGGGAACTTCTGCTTCCCCTCCCTCAGCCCCATTTGCCTGTGTAGTAATAGAAAAACCCCAACTGTTGGTCTGTCTTTCAAGACAGCTGGGTGCAGCTGAGCTGTGGGTGCTGGGTGCCCCACTGGAGCCTCTGGAGAGGTGGTATGAGAAGAGGAAGACAATCCATGATGTGTCTGTGCCTGCATTTCCCCATCCTAAGTCTGTCTAGATCCCACGGACACCCCTTTTGCTTGGGAGGTTTTAGCGGAAACCGCAATCCAGCAGCTTCAGTCCACAGAAATCAGCCTTTCTCTCCTGCTGATCTGTGTTTCTCACCCCTGCTACCTCTGCCCCAGCAGCTAAAGTTTCCACCCCAGCCTGCCCACACGTGGACCTCACTGCTGCTGTCCCCAGGCCAGTTCTCTTGCCTGCGCTCTGATCACTCACCCCTGCTCGTACAGCAAGCTCCTGCTCCAGCTCCTGTGGTTCACGTGCTCTAGCTTGCAAATGAATGTCATCCACATCAGGAATTTTAATAGAAGTTAGCCAGCAGAAGAGATTGAAGGATACTTCAAAATCTTCAGGCCCTAAGGAACTCTACAGAAATGAAACTGTTGAGGAATGAATTAAACGCTTGCACATTTTTCTTAACCCTAAAATCAGTTTCAGCAGCCAAGACTGATCACCAGCCTGAGCCCTTGTATTGGTAATCTCCAGTCAGAGGTGGGAAATTGGGAAATGGAACGGCTACAGCACACGGAAAATGCTGGGAATCGTAGTACTCTACTAGCGGGAAGGCAGGGTAGGGAAAAGCCAGCAGGAGAAACACTCCCCTTACTGAAGTCGGTTAGAAATGGCTCCCGGATAGCACTAGAATGTTTCCGAGGAGGAAGTATTGTTTACCAGACAAGGCTGGGAATGCCAGCCCGGATTACCCAGAGAAGGACAGTTATGGTGACTTAGAGAGCTGGTGAAGAAAGTTTGTTGTTACAAAGACAGAGGTACCAAGCTTCTCTCTGCAGAAAGCATGGAGAGAGATGGGGGTGCCACGGTCAGGCATTGACAGCCGTGGTGTGGGGATGCTGGCAGTCCTGGAGACATGTGCGGACAACATATATACAAATACAAATACGAAATACAAAATGGATGAGCTCCAGACTGCAAACACCTGGGAGACCCCACGTATCTGAAGGCCGTGGACAGGACACACCACAGCCTCAGAACAGACCCTCACTTTCTAGGGTCATTTCTGACTGGCCTGAGATGGGGACCCATGCAAACAAGTCAATGGATGTCATTGCAGTGCCTCAATCCCAACTGGAAGGGTGGCAGCAAAGTCATTTTATGAACATATCCCTCTGAAATCCCAGCACCTTCTGCAAGATGCTAAATGAAGCGATAGAGCCCAAACTGCTTGAGGTTTCTGAGAAACAATTTAAATATTCACACAGGCAATTACGCCAGGGTTTGGAAGGGAATGGGATATTACAGCTAATTAATTTTTGATGCTACAAAGCACTGTTATTCTACTCCAAGCCACAATAGGACAGCTGAAATCACTCTCTCCTACAGCTCTAAGTTCTTAGAGATAGTCTGGAGCAAAAATGCTGACAATGCTCAAGTATGTATGTTCCAAGATATGCTAGTCAACAGATGTTTTTCTACCCGGCAGAGGTTTATGGAAAGTAGGAGGGACCTTTCAGGATAGGTGGGCAGAGAAAATAACTTTGAACTGATTAATCTGAATTTTTTTGAATGTATGAACACAAGTAGCCTTATGGAATAAAAGATTTGCTGATTCCAAAAGGATAAATTTTGATAAAATGAGGAGAGTTACTTAATGCTTTTAAGAACTAAAGGGCTTGACTGTGAAAAAGGCTGAGAGTAACTTTACTGTAAAGATATAAAACCTATATATATTAACCATGGTAAGTTTACGTTCTAACCTAAAGGGAGAGGTCTCCATGGTCAACTAGATGAAAAATTATCGTTTAAAAAAATATCAGGAACAAGGAAAGAGCCTACTGAGAGTGCAAGGAAGATATGAGCAACAAAGCAGCCTGTTTCCTGTTGGTTAAGAAGTACTGTGAAGAAGTAAGCTTTGCCAAATATCAAGCTGAGTTAGAAACTGAACAACAAAATAAGAAAAACATGGCAAAAGGCTCTTAGAGCAAAGGGGGATGCCCGCAATCAATATAGGGTAAAGATTAGAGATTACCCAGGTATAGCCCCCAAAACCAATACCCTTTTATAGGCCTGCGCTGGGATATTATCTGGAATACAGCATACAATTCCCATAAATCAACTTCAGGGAACATCTGAAATGGAATAAGTACAGGGTGTAAATACAAAAGTGAGAGAAGAGCTCTTCTAAATGGGAAACTGGCTGTGGATGAGTCCTGGCTGGAAATCAGAGGACAGTTTCCAGCTCACAGAGGAGAGGGGTTCTATAATAGTTTTTCAGGAAAGGTAGTATGACCAAGTAGATTAAATCATTTTGAGCCTGGCTCCTACAAATAATTTCAAAGTATTCCTGAAGGTGCTATAGACAGCATATTTCTGGTGCCTGAAAGTGCAGAGCATCATCAATGCAAATAAACTTATACAAAAAAATCATAAGAAGGTTCAGCTCTAGTAAAAGAAACATTATATTCTCTAAAACATTTTCACCGCACATCAAATTGAACTATCGTGTTGATGACATTTTCATTCAAGTATTTCAACCCAGGGGGTAGAACCCAAAAAAAAATCTTGGACTCACGGAAGAGATGTAAGTGGTATCACTCACCATGCCCAGTACAACCTGATTACTGACTGTCATAAAGATGACCTCCTGAAACTACAAAAAGCATTGCTTTGGTTTGATGAATTTCTTAGCGCAATGCTTAACTGCAGTGATTTTTTAGTTCGTATTTTTCCAAGATCCTTGTATGCTACGTGCAAGTGTTGGCAAGTTTTCAGCTCAAGTTTCCTGCGTTGTCCTCAGTAGGGTATTTGCAACACTGTGAAGTTGAAGTAATGTAGTTTCTCCAAATAGTTATTTTGTTCACTGATAATGAAGGTACCTTGGCCCTTTCCTTTGCATTACTTATTATCAGGATAACTGAGGAAGAAAGAAGGAAAAAAACACCAGCAGTGCGCTGTCTCGGCACCCAGGCTGCGTCCTGGATATTCCTGGGGTAAAGGCATTGCAGAAAAGCCTGTCCCGCTTGGATGGTGCCCTACACTTTCCTGTGCTCCATGAGGCTGCCTAGCTCCATGGACCATGGACTTGCCCAGGCTTCTCCTGTGCCAGAGACAGTAGCTCTCACTGCCTTCTTTGCCAAATGCGGCTCCACACTGATTAATGCCACATGGCCCAGCAGGACAAATCTGATCCCGATTAAGAGCAAATACCCAATTTCCCTTCTGTTAGATTAGCCAGAGCGCATCAGGGTATTTATTCTGACTTTATGCTTCATCCTGTCTCCTCACGTGTTGTGGAAGGACCAGCAATGCCTTTTCTGGCGCGCAGTTACAATGGCCGGCAGCAAACCCCACCAGGCGTGAAGCGCGTACGTTTGCGAGGGTGGGTGGGCACTGCTTCTGTACCTTGTGTCATATGGCTGCAGGAGCTTTGATTCATTATTAGGCCATCTAAAACCAGATTTACACCTCTTAGAGCTCTGCTGCTGCTCTGATTATTGCAGTGTGGAGCCATATTTTCTCTCCCTACCAACACACAGTGGTGTTTGATGGGAAGGATGTTGCTCCCTCTCAGGAGCCTGGTTGCAGAATAATGGTTCGGACTTGGGAGGCACGTCAGGCTCCTTTCTGCCCCGAATTGTGCAGCATTTACCCTGCTCTCACCTCGTTGCCCCGTGGTATTACTGGCAGTAAGAGAGGCGAGCCCCAGCTTGGCACCGCAGTGATACTGGTGGGGGGAATAACGGAGGGGAGGGCTCAGCTCTACCTTGGCAGAAGAGCAGAAAGTCAGGTGGGCGGCACAGCAGAGAGGCAGGTTTGGGAGAAAGTCTGTCATGCATTTTCGGATGAATTTGGTGTGGCCTCCTTGGCTCTCATTGCAATGTCTTCCATGCTGTTACAGTTTGAGAAAACCCATAACAATTTATTGCCATTTAGACAATTATTCTATCAGCCGATGACCCCTCCCCACCTGGAAAGGGGAATCAGGGAAAGCAAGGAAACACAGGGGCTGAAATATAAATAGATTTAATAGGATAAGACTAAATAATTAACAATAGTACTAAAGAACCAGTATTAATCCCGATACTAATATAAGATATACAAGGGTTATGCTCAGCCCGTTCCATCAGCAGGAAGCTGTGCACTCCCGGCAGGGGACAGCAAATGTGGGACACTGCCAGCGCTGAGGCTGCAGGAGGAAGGGAAGGGCTCAGGGCTCCGGCACCGGGGCAAGGAGTTTCTCTGGACTGCCACCATCAAGGGAGAGAGAAACTACGCAGCAAACTTTCTAATTTATATCAAATGTGACGTTCATGGTATGAAATAACCCTGTTGGCCAGCCTGGGTCAAACGCACAGGCCTTGCTCCTCCTCATCCCTGCACCTGGCAAGGCTTGAAAACACTGAGACCTTGAATCCCACATAGCCTAGCTGGCTATAAAGTCAATATTTTCCTGAATTCAGACACTAGAGTCTTTCAAAAGTGGAGTTTTCCCCAGCATTAGAAGATAAACTAGTCCCGTGTCGCTTGACCCAGGACATGCGCTTGTTTCAAAATACATTGATGGCAGCTGAGCAGTGACTGAAGTGGGCAGCCCGATGTGCCGTACGAGGGGCAGCGATAGCAGCGTGCCCAGGCTTGCTTCTTTCCCAGAGGCGCTCCTGAAGTCGCAGTTTTGCTGTTGGCCATGGGGACCCAACTCCGGAGGTGCTGGCGCTTCCGAGCTGAGCACGCTCCAGCTTCCCCACGCCTGGTGCCTCCAGCTGCTGCGTGGGCAGCCGGGGGCTTGCTGGCAAACCACCTTGTCCTGCTGTTGGCTCCGTTTAGTGCACAATTTGGTTGCCTTCAGTTAGAAACTATACTTATATAATTAGTACTAAAAATAAGCTTTTCAAGGAGTTTTAGCTTCATTATGTTCTTAAAACTTAGGTACTTTAGCTCTTAGAAAGAGTACTTCATTGTATAAAACCACAAAATAATAGTGAAGTCCTCCAGCCTTTAGTCTCATGTATCACAAGTTCCTTAAAATCCAGCTAGCTTTAGAAATAAAGCCTTCAGTTATTTTACATTAGAAAGAAAAAAGCTTAAGGAAAAAAGTGGAAGCGTATTTTTGCTGCATGAGCAGTCTGTGGACATTGGTTGGTGCTCAAAAACCTCTTTCTGAAATGTTTAATGTGAATTCTTGGTGATATTGTTTTGCTTCTATCACATATGCTCCATCCGTAAGATTTGAGTCATTCTTGAAGAAAACAGGAGGGTCTCCATGGTGACAAACTCCTGTGGTCTGAAAAAAATGTGACAACATTTTCTCCATATCCTAACATTTTTATTTTGTGATTTTTTTCCCCCAAAGCTGAGTTTACAATGATAAACACATAATAGCATGGGTTTTAATATTCAGTATAAACAAAGTCTTCTCGAATGTGCAAAGAAACTGCCCTCGCTTATGTACACCTGCAAAAAGTTACCGGCGTGCTCCTGTATAGTGAAAACTCTCCAGGAGGGATATGTTAACACAAAGTGCTGCAGACTCACCCACACAAAAGCTACCAGAATGTTATTTCCTTAGCCTTCCCTTTTCAAAAATTAACACAGAAGCATCTCTCTCATAGATCCTACCAAGATGGAGATTGTAGCATCTCATGTGTTTATATACCCTGGCGAGTGATGGCTGGAAGGCTGGTCTGAGCAAGCAGAATGTTGGGAAGCCCCTAGAAGAGGGCCAGGATTTGCCCCCCGCTACGATGCCACCAACACTCAGAGTCCCCTCTCGCACTGAGGACCCACTGTGCAAAGGTCTGTACAAGCCACCGGAGGAAACGGACCGTTTCTCCCAAAGGCCTCACATTCCTAGTAAAAAACATTGAACTATTATCCCCAAATCACTAGAAATTCTAAAAGACGGAGCATCCATCCAGGTGAGGATTAAAAAACAGCCTCTCGTACTTCGCACCAGCTTGGAACGGGTCGCTCTCAAAAATACCAGGGGATGCAACTGTGATTTTTGCACAGACTCAACTCACATTATATACGCAAAGTAATTCTAGCAGTTGTTTTGTTGTTGGTACACTGTACAATCTGTGTGAATAGAACTATTTAGGTTTTTAACTGGAGGAATATATGATGCAAAATGGCTGGCAAAGAAAGTTCAATTGTGTTTTGTTCTTCCAGTGCTCTGTACTCACATTGATCCTGTTAAAAACACTCCAGGACTTCAAAGCCCCTGTAGAACAGGAGCCAGCTGACCATATACATTTTCTTACTGCTCTGAACGCATTAAACAGCAAACTCATTTATATTACTGCTGCTTGTAAATATTCCAGATCATGCTTTTCTCAGTAAATTGCTTTTCGTGTGAAGTTTTTTTTAGTTCCCTAAGAAAATGGCCTTGGCTTCACCTAATCTTACACAGGATTTATAACAGAATATTTATATTTATTCAGTAGGGTAGCTCCTGATTTATACTTGTTTGTTACTAAAAGAAAAAAAAAACAACAAAAAAAGAAGGGCCAGTGAATTATAGGATAGGGTTTTTTAACTTCGATTTCTGAAAAAAAAAAATAATCTGGAGCAAATGAACAATTTCTAAGTGTGAAAATGAGGAACAGATAAAATACATCTGTCAAGGACAATCTGTCCAAGTAAGCCACATCTCTTCTGGGTGATAGGTCTTGTAAGTAAGGGAAAAGAAACAGAAGTTACGCATCTAGAATTCAGCAAGCTTTCCGCTGTCTTATGTGATGTTTTCACTGGCAGAACAGGGAAATGCAGACTAAATGAAACTGTGACTACAAGGTGCAAAAATAATTAGATCATGTACCAGACTGCAATTATCAAAGACTAACTCATCAAATGAAGGCATATAGTGACTGGAGTACATCTGCCGCTTGTCCTGAACTTAAGTCCTTCGCCTTAAGTCTAAGCCTTAAGTCTAAGCATGACTTAAGTCATGCGCCTTCGTTAGTAGCCCGACAGCAGCACCGAGTGCTCACCCAGCAAACCTGCCTGGGACAAAAGGCAGGTTGCAGTTGCTTGATGCCTGTCCAATGTGGCATTGGTACCGCTGATCCTGCCATCCCTGCGGTGGGGGGGATGAGCTAGACCTGCGCTTGAGTAACTACGGTAGCTCACCTCTTTGTTAATGGTTCTTTCCCAATGCTTCCGTTCTCAGCAGCGAGCGCTGGTTCTGTTAGTTCTTCTTTGCTCTCGGCAGGGTGGTAAGAATTTAGCATCAGTCAGTAATAAAGCTGTCACTGACTTCAAGCGGAGTGATGGTGCACTGCTCTTGTCTCCATTGTCAGTGGAGATTCTGGGCTCAGTTCAGTGGTCTAAGATAGGGTTCATAGGGCATGTGAGATGTGTGGGGTTGTCAGAGGTTAGGCAGAACTCAAATCCTTCTGCAGGAGCAGCTACACACTAACTGGGGTGCCCAGGGCATCTCAAGCAGCACTGGATGCCTATGTTGAGGCAACACATCCAGTGGAGCCTAGCAGGCACCTCCATTTGATCATCTGAGTCACTCAGACTGTGCTGATGGTACCAAGTAATCTCCATTGACTATAATAAGAACTGAGATTCCTGTCTCATACGTAGAGCCTACATTTTTTCTTAGTCAAAAGCTGAATCATACCTCAACCAATTTCAATAGAAGTTCTGTGGGACATTCAGTAGTACAGGTCCAATACCAAACCACTAAAGAGATTAAGAGTTTCGCTCTACCCTTCATAGATGAAAGAGGCTTTCAAGTCTTGGACACAAAGTTCCTTCATTGTGTTCATTTTATGGTTCTACTCTTATTGACAAATGGAAAATATTATCTCCAATTAACTGTTTTCTCCCCATTATCACCAAGCACTTTACAGACAGGGGTAGGTAACCTCTGCAGATGCTGAAATAGCGACACCAAGACTTGCTCCCGGGTACATGGAAAATCAGTGCAAAACTGAGAACAGGACCACACGATTCTCAGCACATCCACCCACTAAGTCTTGGTGACCTGTGACAAATTTTAATTGCAAATTAAATGGTTTGCTGATCTAATAGAAATCTGCGTTAAATTTCCTTGCAACAAACCCCAGAAGCAATAAAGAAAAAAAAAAAGATATGGAAATAGGAGAGGTTTTAACCTACTGCATATGTATTCAAAGTATTATTGCTGTCTTGCACTCCTCATCAGGGATTCCAGCTCTGGACACTTCACTCGCATATGTTTGGGATCGTATCATGTTAAATAGAAAAGCCTTGGTGTCCCCCTTCCCTCTTTCATTACATGAGGTTTGATCACGTTGTGTAAATGTTTGACCCCCAAGTGGAGCAGGATTAGGCAAGAAGAGACCAGTCCTTTTGCCATGCTTCTAGCATTCTTGTTCATTAAGATCATGGTGGGGCATAAGTACAAAAATGAAGGCTTCCAGCCAAGCAAAATGTATTATAGAATATTGAGAAATTGTGAGTAATGAGATGTATGATCCAGCATCACTCAGCTTTCTCATTTCTAAATTGCAATGAGATCTGAAATTGCCCACTTCCACATCATTTACTGAGGGTTAACAAAAAGATCCATTCTCTCTCACATTGCGCTCCCCAGAGAATTTCTGAATCGTGTGATTTTGCCACTGTGGTCCTGTTCTGCTTTCAAAAGTGCTTCTGGAAAAATGTCTATTGTCCCCAAGTGCCTGTTAATTGTGCTCAGTTTACTATGAAATGATTGTTTTTTCTTCTAATGGCATATCCTGCAAATCAAACAGAGATCAGCTCATCCATCTGAGCTCACGCTTTCTTGCACATTAACAACAGTGCAGAAGAAAGCCAAATTATGCCACGGTTATTGCCGGCAGTCATGGCCTTCCAGCTAATCTCAGAGTAATGTCACTGGAATCCCATTATCTTCAGCAGTAGAGATTAGGCTGAATTAAGCAGCTATTTTCCACCAAGTTCCTCCTCCATCATTTACTGAATTTGCAGGGCTAATATACAGTATTAACAGCTTTCCAACACAGCCTGGATTTAGCACTTCAACGAAGCGCACACTTTCATGGCTACATTTGCAGTGTACATGTGTATTCAAAAATTGGGGTGTTGAGGGCAACGCAAGCAGACAAAATACATCTGTATCACACTTCAGCGGTACAGAACTACTTGTTTTAAAGATGGTAAACATAAGCCATCACAGAACAGATCAAAACTGATCATGAACAAGGCCAGAAATTGGAGTTCTTACCATCAGAACAATGAGGTCCTGGAACAGTTTTCTTCTAGAAATATGAGGTGTTAAAGTGGGAATAGCCCAAATGCAACCCTGGTCCTTCACGAGGGCTGCAAGAGCAGTGTGCTCCAGCCTGCCCGCCAATGGGCAACCTCTGGAGGTGTCTCCGTGTACAAAGGCTACCTGTGCACGCATGGAGACTGCAGTCTTCCCACCACACCACCACTTGCCTGCACCTGCCAGGCCCTGTCCATGGGGCTCCTGGGACAGCCTTGGAGCTGCCACAGGGAAGCATACGCTGCTCATCACTAAATACTCTCCTTTTTTGGTTAAACTGCTCTTTCATCTGGGCTGTTAATTTGCATACCTAGAATATAGACTCCAATTAAATTAAAAAGGAAAAATAAAGTAACTACAAATTTATGTGAAAACAAAAAGAGTCTGATCAGCAGAACCCAAACCCAATGATACATTTTTAATATTTCAGCATGCACACAAAAGGTATAAAGGTATAAAAAACTCCAACTGCTGCTGTAACAGAAACATGTTCATAAGTGATCAAGAAAGTTGTGATTGGGTATTTAGGCATTTGCAGACTAATTTGCCCCCAGAGCACTCAATTTCCTCTCCTCCTCCCACAATTTTCTTTATCTGTAATTTCATTTCAATTCCTACTCCCTGTAAGACCCACCAGGTTGTAGCATTCGCTACAGTTGCGCTCAAAGCACTTGCCAGTTTGCCAAAGGCTCTTCTGAAGTTGGTCACAAGATACTTGGTGCCAAGACATGTTCAATAGCTCAATTAACCTATCAGTCATATTAAATTGAAGTACTTGAGCATGAATGGTTGGATGACATTGAGGTGCCGGAGCGGGTCCAGAGAAGGGCAATGAAGCTGGTGAGGGGTCTGGAGAACAAGTCTTAGGAGGAGCAGCTGAGGGAGCTGGGGATGTTCAGCCTGGAGAAAAGGAGGCTGAGGGGAGACCTTATCGCTCTGTACAACTACCTGAAAGGAGGCTGTAGAGAGGTGGGGGTTGGTCTCTTCTCCCAAGTAACAGGTGATAGGACAAGAGGAAACAGCCTCAAGTTGCGCCAGAGGAGGTTTAAGATGGATATTAGGAAAAAATTTTACACTGAAAGGGTTATGAAGCATTGGAACAGGCTGCCCAGGGAAGTGGTTGAGTCACCATCCCTGAAGGTATTTAAAAGACAGGTAGATGTGGTGCTCAGAGATATGGTTTAGTGATGGTTTTTGTTAGTGCTAGGTTGATGGTTGGACTAGATGATCTGAAAGGTCCCTTCTAACGTAAGCGATTCTGTGATTCTATGATTCTAACAGCACTGGCACTTCTGTATCTAAGTAAATATACCTATAACTTAGTTTTCCTGGAGTTAAAATTCTCCCTGTTCTCATTACATATGGAATAACTCAAATGTATTCTGAGTTCAAAACACCACCCCTGCTACTGCTACGACGGATCAAAATTGCACTTGCTTGGCTAGCACCGGGGAAACCTCTGGTATCAGAGAGGTTGTGTGGAAGGGAATTAGAAAACCTGAAAGTCTCCAAGAGGGCAGAAGTTTGTAAGCTGGGAAACCCATGTCTCTTTAAGATGCTCTCTGTGAAAGCTCAGAGAGCTCCTTCTCAAATTAATTTTGCATACTTCTGGAGGCCACTAATGGATGTGAACGCTGATGTTTTCTCTGGCAACTGCGAATAGAGGATCATGCGTGAAGTCTTACTGGAGCCAGCTGTGGGCCATGTGGTCTAGCTGAGCAATTAAAATTCCTAGATAGTGCACTCAGTGCAACGCGTACGATTACCGCATCTTCTTACCAGCTCGTAGTCTTGAGACTCTCCAACAACAGAACCTCTGTTCTGGCTCTTGAACACGACCAAATAGCAGCAATTCATTAAAAGAGTTGTTAAGTTGCCTAGAATAGCTTCAGTGTTGTGGCATTTCTTTCATGCTGAGAAATCAATGAAGCCTTTCCAAATACCCATAAATCACCTTGAAATATTTCTTAATAATTTAAATTCCTGCCCAATCCTGCTGAAGTCAACAGTATTAAACAAGCAGGGTTGTACGACAGAGCTCGGCAAAGGAAGACTCAGCCGAGGAGGAGATTTGGGAAGAACGACAGAGGTCTGAGTAAGGCTCCCAAGCAAATCAGTGCATGCTGGCACTGGGACACCTCCAGCAGAAATCCTCCAGCAGAAAATGAACATTTTTTTAAAAATCACTTGAAATTTTACCAGTAGAGGGAAACAGAGCACCTTGGCTGCAACCTGCTCAGAGATGCAGGGCTGTCACTGGCTTTTCCAGTGTCCTTTTTCCTTGGCGATGAGCTGCTCTCCTGCCTCTTCTCCCAGCGAGCGCCCAGGTTGTCCCCTTGCTTCCCGCAGCCGCACACTGCGTGCAGGCAGCCCCAGGCCTGGGACCAGGCAAGGGCCCTGCAGGGGCCACCCCATCCGTTCAGCTCAAGGGACAAGCAATACTTTCAGCATCTTGCTGTTCGGGCTTGTCTCTTCCCGAAAATGGGATAGTGTTTGCCCTTTGTACGTAAATGAAACCGTCAAAGTTTATTTCGCAAAGTTAGATTGCTAAATCTCCATTAAAGCACTTAAATACAAGTAACTTAATCTTCAAAGCTGTTACATACCTCTGACTTAATGGAATTCGTGGCTTCTTAGCACTTCCGAATATCAAGTCCCTAAGGATGTACTTCAGCACTTACATCTGGCATTAGGATCCTGGCTAGAGGGACGGAGTTGTTTGGGGGCATGGGGTTTAGTTTGTTTTTTTCAATCTGTTACAAAATAACACTTTTATATGCAACCTATAATTGGTATTTTTGCTTGCTCTTCAGCCTTTCTGCCTTTTTCATAGTAGCAACTGGAGTGTACAAGTTTAGATAAAAAGACAGCGTACCTCTACCTTGCGTTGTACAAATACAGCAGCAGTTCCTTGAAAAAAATAAGTTCATAAACTTTCAAAGGAAGAAGAAAATTCTTGCTTTCCCTGGGTTGGATCCTATCTTTGACAGCTGGAGAGCAAATAGCGTGATCAGAGATATTTTCTACTCATGCACAGGCATGTGCAACCTGTGCTTCACCACCCATCCCAGATTTCTCTTCTCTGTCCCACGTCCTGCAGTGGCACCTTCATGTTCCAAAAAATGACTCCTCTTAGAAGTCATAAAGGAGGGAAGCTGGCAGGCTGTGTTTTAAATCCGCCATTCTTAGTCCATTATTATGGGCACCTGTGCCTGAAAGGCACTCCTGGATCCTGCAGCTGAGAGCATCCCTTCGATAGACCTAAACGTGCAACCCATTATCTGCATATGCAGATGCGACGGCTTAAATTGACATTTTAATTCTGGAAAACTGCCAACTCACAGCAAACTAGTCAAGAAGTGTGAGTTATACTTAGTGGAGTTTTTACAGGTTCAGTTTCCCTGTTGAGTAGTCCCATGCCCATTAACATGCTCTTCTTCTTCAAGGAGTCAATACTCTACAACCATTCAAAAGCCTTTTTTTTTTAAAAAAGAAGAGTGTCTCATGAAGAGGGTTATCATTCCTTACAGGAGATCAATAGACAAAGCTGATTTTTCCAAGAATCGAGGTTATTTTTGAGTTTAGTCCTGTCCTTGAAAACTTTTCTTGCTGAAAAACAGGTCTTACAGAGGAGCGATGAGGAATTACTGAAAAGGAGACATTCCGAGAGTGTTGCACAGGAAACACGTGCTTTCTCAGTTGTACTTTTACAGGCTTGTTCAATGAAATGTGTAGATGTAGCACCACATCTGCATTTTATGGGCAAGAATCTTTATTTTTCTTCTTTCATGAAAGCTATACTGTTATAATAATCACTGCTTATCACGAAAAGTTTGTACGTGGCTGGAAAAATGTAGAACAAATGATACAGGACATTACATTATCAGCATCATTTGTTTTATAGTGAAAGTATGCAGAAGATTATTTTAGAATACTCATTTTTTACAAGCTTTGTCTGTGTTTTATTCTGTTTGGTTTTAATACAAGTCTGTGCCAGAGTGATAGAGAGAAATTGTTACAAGCTTTTTTCAGAGTGGAGTATAAACTACAAGTAAAATGCAACAGATCAGATTATATTAAATTGCCTCAGTCATTAAGCATTTTCTTCTCCTTGTTATCTTTAATGGTAACAGCATTGCTTACTTGACTCATTTTTGCATCATCTTGTTAGTTAGGAAGGGAAAACCAGGAAGTTTTCTTATGCTTTACTCATTTCAGCTGATTTTCTTTTTTTTTGCAAAGAATGATGGGATTAGCTAAAAATAAATCTGGTGTTGATGGTGTCAGCTGTTCCACAACATATATTAGCTTCCAAAAATCATAATATTGGATCGAATATTACTTACAAATCGTTCAGTCTGAAAATCTATTTCCTGCTGAAGTAAGCTGGACCATGCTTTCAGGTTTTTCCTTGTAAGTAGAAGGACAAGGAACTTGCTTTCTAATGGAATAAGTGTTTTTTTCCTTTTTCCTTTGACTCTAGTGGATAAATACATAATACGTTACGTCTCAATAAGATCCACAAATTAACAGTATTGTCAAGATTTTCAAAGGCTGGTGGATAAAGCTGGACACAGCTTCATCAAATGCCTTTTATTCAGCTACCTAGCTCTTGTAATGATAATTGTAAAGAATTGTGCTCTACCCTTAAATGATTTCTTAAGCCATTTTTCCATGTGACTTTAGCTGAGGGATGGCTTGGGTAACAGAAACTTAGTTGTATGTTGTTTTCCTTTTCAAACAATATGCTCCCCTTGTTTAAAAAAACACACTCAAACCCAGAAAAAATGTTCTGTTCCAAAATAATAGCTGATAGCAGTACTAACGATGTTTTGTTTAATAAGGTTGTAACACTCACCACCCATGGTGAGTGTGAAGTCTACAGAGAAATCATCTGAAGCAGACCATTAGTATTCTTTACAAATGTCAAAATAAAAAATGTTTCCTTAAACAGTATGTGTTTTCTATTCTGTCTTTTTTTTCTCCTTGTATTTAAAACTCTTTCAATTAAAAATAAAGACTTCAGTTGGCGCCAACTGTCCCAGTAAGAGCGTGTTGTGCTGATCATTTGGGCTGAGGCAATGCGTTCCCTTCTAACGCTATTGCCATTTCCTGGTGGTTGTCATGAACGCTGACTCCTGGACCTGAACTTATTTTACACACCTTTTGCCAGCTTTTTTTCCCATGTGCTTAAGATTTAAGCAAATAGTAACTCAGATTTGGAGATCGAAATAAAGCATAAAAATACACTTCATGATTCACTAAACTGATTGATATTGAAAGTAGCTATTCACTGGAGGATGCACTTTCCTACAGAAATAAGCTCCAACAAAAAAAGGACAGGATAATCATCACTCAAAAAGCTACAAGCAGTGATTAACAAAGCAACCTCAAAATAATTCGGTAAATACAGCTACCAAGACAGAGACAAATCTGGGTAGGCCCAAAAAGATGACACTCAAAACTACCTTATTTTTCATTGTTACCTGGACTCCCTCTAATTCTGCTCAGCTCTTTGGTCTCACCCATGACCTACATTCAAGCTACTTACCTTGGCAAAAAGTAATGGCAAAAAAAAAATAAAATAAAGCAAGCAAGTAAATAAAGGGCTTAGCAACTTTCACGGTTTCTGCCTGAGAACACAGCAGAAGAATGACACACAACTTGCAATGGCCTAGTGAAAACCATCTTTGCATCTGTATCTTTGCAAATGTTGTCATACCCTTCTTGAGTGCTTTTAGCTTGTAAATTATTCAGATGGGAACATTATGCTGCGTATGATCACACTGAAGAGCTGTGAAATGAAGAGCAGTGCACAGGGACTGAAGGCAGGTGTGTAGAAGAGACTGTGTCAGTAGCCTCCTCTATTCCTCAAAATCCCAAATCTGCGAGGGCTTATGATGACTATGAGAGAAGAAACTGCTTTTGGGTTCTTTACTTGACAGGGAGCAGTCTCCTCAGCCTGCCACGCCATTACTTTCCCTGAAGCACTGTAGCAACAGTTTATAGCGGATGTTTCTGGGGTTTTATACTATTTGCTTAACTCCATGACACTAAGAAGTTTAATATTGGACTGCTCTCTTACTTTGATATTAGCTTGAAGTGATTCCCTGTGTACTTTTGCATAGATGCAGATATTTAAATCTAGTAACTGAGATGATATTTCAGTGCCAAGGTCAGAGTTACATGGTTTTTTAACCTGCCAATAAGAAATCAGCAAATTTTTTGGAACTCTTGCCCTTGAACTTAATTCATCTATTCTGAGGCAGGGATTATAGTTTAGTGCTGAAATTCAGCTAGTAGGTATATTGGTTTTTAGATAGATATGTGGACTTACAGATCTGCAGATAAAGATTTGTGGTGAGGATTATTCTTCTTGTCCAAAAATGTAAGCAGAAATATAATACTTGGCCATTACTTTATGAAGAGAATATTGAAGAAGCATCAACTTTGCAGAAATCAGATGCTATGTCGAGCTGGAATCAGGTATGTTCCTCAGCACACGCAATCACTGGCAAATAACAGATCTGATTACATGCTTGGCAACATAGATCAGGAGTCAGAATGCTGTTACAAATTGTGACACACCAAATTTCAGTCTACGAAGCAAAGAACTAATTGCAATAAAACACTTTGTTATCGCTTGCTACAATATTTTCCTATTTGCCTACCATTTTGTAAAGCAAAGTTCCACTCATTTCCCTCAGAACAACACTGCAGTTTCAGGAAAGGGGGAAGAGTTTTGTTATGATGA
Organism: Chroicocephalus ridibundus; assembly: GCF_963924245.1. Taxonomy (NCBI): domain Eukaryota; kingdom Metazoa; phylum Chordata; class Aves; order Charadriiformes; family Laridae; genus Chroicocephalus; species Chroicocephalus ridibundus. The sequence goes on from NC_086284.1 coordinate 26,803,282, forward strand.
ACTGAGAAATGTGCAAAGACCTGTTTTTAAAGCTTCCATTGCTGCCTGGGAACAGAGCGGTCAGAGGCTCCCTCTGCCCCATGGAGGTGCTCAGCCCCATCTCTCCGTGCGTCGGGGTAACCGTCTCCCCCTACGGAGCTGCCTTGGGGCAGCTCGCTGGACCTGGGGGACAGAGCAGTGTCTGTGGATGTTTTGGAGGCAGACGGTAACGTCCCGACCAGGGGTATTGCCTTGGACACGTATTTTAATGTTTAGCCACAGTGGTGTCATTTTTCCCCATCAATTTTCACTGTAAATCCAATAACGTGGTTATTTTGCAATACAAGGCAATGTCTTATTGTACTGAAATATTTTTCTTCCTCCACTTCCTGCTATAGTAATTCCTGTGATTTTGTTATAATCTGAATTTTAGCAAAGGCTGGATATTTGGTGATTTCTCCTAAAAAACAGTTCCAGAGACTTTGAGGCTGTCCTCTTCACAAGTACTGCCTGAATCGTGATTGCTCTTGGAGCTCATTTCCAGATGGTTTTCCAGTAACTTTTCTCTGTCAGCAGTCAGTTTTCTTCCAGGTGAAACAGAAAAAACAGGCCTGATCCTGCAAAGACTTCTGTGAATGAGCATTTAGAGATAGCGTGCACCATGCCCCAGGCTAGATCCTAAGAAGAAAACTCCCTGTAAAGACTGAAGGAATTTAGGAAGTAGGTTTGTTCATCAGCTGCACCGAATTAACTTGATTTTTTGGAAGCTAATCAATGTTTTTCTACTCATAATTTGTATTTTTTTGCTGAGATGTCTCGCAAGGGAGACTATCCTGTGCTTGGTTTGGTGGAACATTAAACAAGCTATCATCATTAAGGATTATAAGGAAATTATCTGCACTGTACTTGGGTCTCATGTGGATCGATGATCAGACTATGGCAACTAAATGCTCTCCTACAAGCAAGAGGAAGGCTTAGGTTTGGATGATGGAGGGTGTTCTCAGTCATAGTTAAAACATCGTAACAACCAAAGAGCAGTTAAATGGGTGTTGCCTGCATTATAAAGGCATAAATTAAAAAGGATTTCACCCTGGAAAGCCTGGTCTTATTCTGGGACCCCTAAGCCTTCAGAGAGGATGCTATCAAGGCTGTGAGCTGTAAAGCAGGTAAACGTGTCTGAAAAGCACTCCTCCACCCCTTTGCGAGCTGCTGTCCCAGCTCCCCTCTGGCACAGCACACATGGAGGGACCCTGGAAATGCACGGGTGGCCTGACCAGGAGATCCAGCCCCACGGGGCCACATGAGGCTGCTGGTCTGCTCCTGCCCTTAGGCCATGGCAACAATAAAAACAATAAAAAAGGGAAACGTTTGATAACCATCAGCAAAAGACTGATGACAGTGAGTAGTGGAATAAATGTTAAGTAAAAAGTAGTGGATCTGTTTTGAGGATTTTTGTAGTTATTTTTTTAACAAAGAAAATAGTTTAACCATAGGCAGTCAACACAATTGCACGCTTAGGCTGGTAGCTTGTCAAGGCACAAAAACTCTCTGAATTCAGAATGATTATGATAAAAGTTGGATAATTCAAGGAAATAAACACATATTTATATATAGAGAGATGTGTACTAATAGAAAACCCCAGGTAACTCTCTAGAGCACTAGAACTGCTTCTTCATGTACACCAGACACATGGATAGATAGCTACGGAATATCCTTTTAACACAATCTCTCTCTTACAGCTTCCCCAGTGAACTGAATACAAAAAGAATCCATTAATTCCCATGGGAGCAAGTTGCACTCATTTTCTTTTGCAATTTGTCTTCCCTGGCGTAGATCTGTAGGTTACGGCTTTCATTTTGTTATGCTGAGGGGGTCAGGGCTACAAGAAGAGCCTCGTACTCCTTCACACCATGTTCTCCAAGCCCAGGATCAGAAATGCTCAGCCCCGCAGCAGGATTTGTGTGCCATGTTGGGGGTAGAGCGGTGGCCGTGGCATGAGGGGTGCTGCTGTGCTGCCTGTGCCCTGTGTGCCCTGTGCATCCCCACCCTCCTCCAGGATGCTGAGAGAGGAGTGGGGTGTGGGGACACGTGCGGTTGGAGCTGTGGCAAAGTTCTTCCCCACACACTTGCCTCCACCTGCCAGAGCTGAGGTTCCAGCAGGCAGCAACTCCTGCCTCAAATTCCCAGAGACTGGCAGCAGAGTCTTAAAATACTCAGGGACCTTTCAGGACACCATGACTCTACGGAAGAAAGTGAGACCTTGCACGCTCACGTCTCAGCATGTGCATTTTTACACATAAATGCAGATTCTGTAGCAAATGGCATTTTTGGATTATTTTTGTTAGATCAGCTGTTTCTGTGGATCTCGTATTCTTGTACTCGTTTCTCCCTGGAGCATCAGTTGCCACATGGAAGTTTGTTCTGGTTTCTAAGAAAAAGTGCTGGAAATCTTCATGCTGCTCATGGCCAAGGGAGGAGGTTTTAAAGGAAGGAATAAACACTTGGTTATGATAAGTGGTGGCAAGTAGCTTACAGAGCTTAAATTGGTCCTTGTGACCCATTCCTCACCTGTGGTACTAGTTCCTTGTAGAAGGCTTGGCCAATTTTACAAATTCAGAAAAATGGCTAAATGTTAGAGTAACTCATGCTAGCGAGGTTCAAATAAGGGAGTGGTGCTTGGCTGGTAATAGTTATAAATTCTGGTCACCCCCAGTAATTAGAAGCACTTGGAGAATTGTGTCCTCATCCAAAACCTCATCTGTAGGCCATGTGCTGCCGTGTGCGCCCAAGTGCCTTTGCATTCAGCGGAGCATGACCAAGATCAATCGAGCTGTGACAGGCCCCATGCCACAGACCGTACCCTGTGTTACCCAAGTGCCACATTCCTCTGAGTGTGACACTCAGCAGAGGTGATGGCTTACAGAGGCACCAACATGTATTTGTGTGTAATGATGTGCTGCCTTCTTCCATACCACGGCCATTTGTTCCTGTCAGGGCTGGAAAAGGAGCAGGTTTTGACTGCCTGTGACTGAACCGGTCTTGAGTCACTCAGCAGGATGTGTCCCTGCAACCACTGGACTGTCCTGGACCAGCTGTGACACAGGGTGGCTCAGGAAGGACATTTCTGCTGGAAAAGTTGTGACTGGCAAGCCATTTTTCACCAGGCAACAGAAACAACCAAGGTTTAGAGGCTAAAGCTGCACAACTTCTTTGGAAGCAGAAGAAACCAATCACTAACATCTTAAATGTGTTTTATTGTTGTTGATTTGTTTGCTCTACATGTGGCTGAACAGACTTAGTAAGACATCTGCTGGAGATGCAGCAAGGGCTGCCTGCCTCCCGATTCTGCAACCCCCAGTTGCATCCATGTTGCAAAATAGGACCTGACTATCTACATCTTATACCCTAGCTCTCTGTGGGACTAGTCCAGCTACCCTTTTTCAAGAAGAACCTGTAGACAGAGCTAGCCCTAAGCCATAGTGGCCAAAACCCAAACTGTGTCACCTAGTCTTAGGGCTAGGGGTGGGGTTTTGGCTCTTTATCATGCAGTTATCTTGAGAAATCTCTGGCTGAGAAGTCCGTATCTTCGTGAGGAAGTGAAGGTAAGGAAATCTTTATAAATCCATAATAGCCTGTCAAGCAGGACGGTGCATGTAGTTCCTAAGTGAAGTCTCCCACTACACGACATCTAGAAGAGGGAAGACTTCTTGGGAAGCCATATTGAGGCAATGGTTTCCAGGGAAGTGGACAGAGTCAAAGCGAAAGGAATGTCTGAACTGTGAGCAAGGAAAACAGGAAGAGAAACCGAAAGCTTTGGACTAAAGTAGGAATAGATATTGTGTGTGTGTTTGTGTGTCCTAAAGGGGCAGAGATTAGATGGGATTGAAAAGATCATAAAAACTGTAAACTGATGCAAGTTAGAAGCTGTCAAGTGAAGGGAACTGATAAATACAGTAACAAGAAAAATCCATGGTTAAGTGGCTCAGGGACATAAGGAAGAGTATAGAAACAAAAGCACCCCAGTAACAGCATAGGTTAGCAGCTAGACAGTAAGACAAAATTGTTGAAAATGATTCAGTGGTGGCACAAGCACCATTTTGTCCCAAAAGTTACCTAATCTCTGTCTCGTTGGGTCTCAGTCATGTCGTATGGTGACAGGACATACAGAAACGTTTTGTCATTTTACCATCCATCGCAAGCCAGTTGTTTATCTGAACAGCATTGTGACTGCCCAGAAGTGCAGCTCTGTGGCAGGGAGGGACAGGTCTTCAGGACAATCAAGGTGTCACAAAAACAGGTTCCAACATGCCTGGAGAAGCTGGCTCTTCCCTTGAACTAGGGAGAGAAGACCTAGTCATGAACACGCATGGTTACTAATGTAGTTTTTTATAGTGGGTATATTTACTTAAGCCTTTATCTAATAAAATATTGACCTTTTAATGAGGAGTTCAAAACCAGGGATGAAGAATCAGGAAGAAGAAGTCACCTTCACAAGAACAAGTCTTTGTTCTGGTTCTTTCTCCTTTGTAGATCAGATGAAGACTCAAGTAATGGCAATTGAACAAATTAAAAACTGTTAACTAATATGCCATAACTGTGCATTTCTACTCCCATAGTCTATCCCACGTGTGTTCAAATGTCTCACTGAGAGTGGTCTAGGCCAATTTACCTTCTCTATCAACTGGGGAGTGCTAAGAGAGTGTAAACGGGAGGTGGGGTGTGTTCAGCTCTGCAGTCCCACAAGTGAAGTTGGGCTTGGATAGCTGAGTGCAGGTGGCTCCGTGTGAGGTGGGTGTTGAAGTTCCCTTTACAGCCCTTGGAGACCCACTCGGTTCGGCCAGCCGCAGCTGGAGGGGGCTCAGCTGGTCAGCAGGGGTGCTCACACTGGGGCAAGCTGAATCGTTCCTGTGTTTGACTGCCTGCATTGATGGGGGCTTGATTCAGGTCTGCTGTTATACCTACTTTCCCAAACAACCATCTGGGATACCCCAGGGCATCTGAGGTGGCATTAGGAACCTGTAGCTGGGCACACAATAAACCCTCCAGGCAGTGGAGTGGTGCACCAGGTGCAGGACATGGCTGTATCGACTAGGCTGTAGGAGGAGGTCAGACACCAGGCTCATATTGTACACCCACAAAACCAAGGTGTCCAAATCTGGAGCTGAATTTGTCCCTTTCCAACTGTTTCTGTGGCCTGACTGACTTATCAAGCCACAGTGGCTGGATTGTGCAGCCAAAGTGTCCTTAGCTGCTGCCAGCAGATATTTCCCCTGTTCTTTTTGTTTTTATCTTTTCCATCCACAGCAAGGCACTTGTCCCTACTCTCTTGACTTGTTTTTATCTTGTAATTTCTCTGTAGCACTTACAGCAGTGGAGCAATACAGACTGTTAAAGATAAAATACAAACACCTGTTACCACTCAGTCGTGGTTACAGCAGTCTCCAGTAACTGGCTTCTGCATGGAAGTGACACAAATTCCAGCCTGATGTGAAAAGAGCTTAGGACTCAAGAATTTTTGGCTTGCTTGTAGCTTTATGCATGCATTTCATGCTAACAGCTCAATGTGGCAGTCACGTACAGCCTTCCCCCACCTCCTCCCCCGCTGCTGGTGTGTTAGGAGAAATAATTCTCACTCTGTGGCTGCAAAAGATAACAAAAAAAAATCTCCGTAATGCACGAACCAGACACCCCCTCACATTTCCAAGTTCAGCTATGCTGACAAGCCATGACGTTGTGCTGCAGGATGGTCCCACGAGTGACCTGGAACACCACCTGCCATATGGACCACTGCTCCATTGCACAATTTCATAAGGATGCTCACAGGCAGGCATGATTTACAGGAGGCAGGGCTCGTTAGTGTTCTGCAAGTTGTAATCTCTGCACAAGTGTGTTATCAGTGATGTTTTGGGTTTTTTCTGCATGCTGGAGCCTGGAAGAAACAAGCTGTTTTCTGATTATAGGGATCTAAGTTACATGCATATTGTTCTCCGTTACACAGTGTGTTTGATTACTAACATTTTGGAAATCACAGACTCTTCTTCTGGCAAGATCAATTCTTTTCTGCAATCTCACAGCATGAGCATTGTTGTCACTTGAAAATGACTTTTGCAGGATTGTGTTTTATACCACAATTTTCTTCTTCCCTTAAATTAGCTTTCATCTGTGTTTTTCACAGATGCAGCTAGAGCACATGCTGAAAAGCACCAACCGGGGCACCGTTCTGTTGCTTTCAGTATTAAGCACGTTCCTGTTAACAGTAGCTGCCGTGATAGGCAGGAGTCCTGACTCTGGAGCAGGTTGCCACGGAGCTAGTGACTCCACAAATGCAGAAAGTGATGAGCTACACCGTGGGAGTTTATGGCTGAAGTATATGTGATACGTATACATGAAGTACATGAGTACAAGGAAGTCTGTGTAATACGGTAAAGGAAGAAATATGAATAAGGCAACCTCAGTGGACATGGCAGAGAGTGTTCTTGGCACGTGAGCAGCCTAACATTTTTGGTCAAGTTTTTTTTAAGTGGGGTAAGCATAGTGGGAAGGTAATACTGTTTTGTAAACCTGCCCCAAAAAGGTGTGAACTCTTTGGACATATTGGCCTTTTTTTGTGCCTGTGCTGTGTAGTCACAGTTGGCAACAAGTGGAAAGAAGAGCACAGAAGTAGCTCCATGGGTAGTAACAGGGAGGTTTCTTCCCATGGGAAGGGCAGCAAAGAGGAGGTAGACGGATGAAGAGATTTGGTATCTGAGTAATGGCTGCAGGATAATATTCTAGATGATCCAGCTTGGGGCCTCCCATTTCAAAAGAGCTATGGAACAACTGGAGAGGTTTCAGCAGAGGGTTACCAAGGTGGTCGGGACCTGGAGCACACAACCCAGGAGAGCTTGAAAGACCTGAGCTGGGTTACTCTGGAGAAAGGGAGGCTAAGGGCTGATTTAAGAGCTGCCTAGTACTGCCTACAACTGCCCAAAGGGCTACTGTAAAGACCTTGCAGTCAAATTCTTCCTAGTAATGCCAGAAAATAAAAGCAGAGGCAACAGTCATGAGTCGTGACCTGGGACTTTTAGGTAGGACATCAAAGGTTTACTGGAAGAGTAAACTTTTTACCGGAGCAGTTACCCAGAGAGGGAAATCCCCATGCTTGGAGATTTTCAATGCTTTGCTGGAAGATGCAAGGCTGGCCTGATCTAGCTTTGGTAACAGTCCTGCTTTGAGCAGGAGATTGGACCAGAGACCTCCAGAGGTCCCTTCCTGCCAACATGTCCATAACTGCAGCCATGCTCTGCTTGCATCCAGAGCTTCAACTTAGCTTTGCTGACAAAACAAGACCACTGCACAGTAGCAACTACTGCTCTTGTAGAGTGTGATCTGACTCATCATCCCCTTCCCAAAAGTTTAGGTTTTCCACCTCTTCTCTCAGATTATCTCTTTACTGCTAAATAAATGAAGGGTAGGGACCAAGTCACCTCCACCACCCACTGTCCGTCACGCTTTTCTGAAGCTGGTTCTGTCAGGGTGCTGACCAAGCTCCACGGGCCACCAGCCACAGGACACCCTGCACCTTGAGTGCCTCAGGTTGTCTAAGAGTCCTCAGGCTGCAAGCTGCATCTCCTGCCAACAGCTTCAGGGAAGCAGCCCAGGAGGACGGCTCTCCCCTCCCTGGACGGCTGGTGAAGGAGGTAGGGAAAGGGCAACAAAAGGGTAACTCCCTGGGGTTCATGGTAGACGTGTCAGAGCGTGCAAGTGTTCAGCATCACTTCAACCCTGCAAAGAGCAGCCAGGCAGCCAGACACAGAGCTGTCAGCAGTGGTTTGGGAGAACCTAATTACCCAGAAACGTGGAAAAAACCAACCCTGTTTATGGCATGCTGAATGACATGGGTAGCTGTTCTGGTGGAAGGTAGGGTAGCAGCCAGCCAAAACCATGTCCGAGTGGGTACGCAATTCAAACTTCAAATGGTCCTGGCTACTGGCTCTGCAATAGGCAGCTCTGATCTGGCGGAGAAATCAAACCTTACGTCCCCATAGTGTGAGCTGCCCAAACTGAAGTCTGCGGCTCAGGCACCTCATTCCCAGACACCTGCCTGTGCCAGCCGGGCCACAAGCCAACAGTGAACCCCACCGAGCCTGGAGCTGAGGGAAAACTCTGTTTTTCCATACTGAACTCAGCCTCCAAGTGATGGAGGAGAAAATACAAAAATGTGTGGGTGCAAAGTGTCACTTTGAGAAAGAGAATTTGGGATGCTGAAGCCTACAGGATTGCCCGAAGAAAAGAAAAGCTAATGGGATGTGAAACCTCTGGCAGCAGACGCAGACAGACAGGTATAGGATAAACACAGGATTCAATTAGCGGGAGGAAATTTCTGCCCATGAGCGTAGGCTGATTCATCTTCTGAGTAGGGCTGGGTCTCTGAGAGGACACAGCGACATGAACTGCTTCTCAAGGAATGGCAATGCCGAGGCTGTGTGCAGGACCTGAGCGTGCCCGGCGTGAATAACAGATTTCCACAAGCCCGATCGCTCTGAATAAAGAAACACCTTCTCTCGCATCAGCCAGTTATTTATTCACTTTTAGGAAAGCAGGAGAGGGGGAGAGAAAGACTAGCAGCAGATATTGGTATTCAAGAGCAGAATTAGAATTTTAATCTATGTCTGCTACTCAGGAGGCAAAATTCTCAATATAAATGCTAAGTATTGCACGCTCTTATTATGATGGCTGCATGAATATGCATTGTCGCTGCTGGCGTGGGGAGTCTGTCTGATCATCCTTTGGCTTTGCCACAGTCTGGGTGCACAAGAGCTGTAAGGAAGCCAGCTGGATATTCCACCTCTCCATGCTCTGGGAAATGGGAACCCGGGGCTCACCCCCTTTCCTCTCCCCTCCCGTGCAACGGTGGGGACAAAAAGGGGAAGCCAGCTAGAGATATCCCTAATAGGAGCAATGGACGGAGCTGCTGGGACTGGGCTCTCCAGTGGCCATACAACCCTGCTGGGGCTGCCTCTGGAAGCGGGAGAGCTGAGCAGCCCCTCGTACCTCCTGCTCACGACAGCTCTCTTCCCAAAGCTTTCCTGTGCTCAGTACAAACACGTCTGCTGTGCCCGGTGCATTTGCTGCCCTCACACTACTGCCTCTCATGTAGGAGATGCCCAGTGTCAGGTTCATCCAGGTAGACCCCGGCTGATGCCATCAGGACTATGTATACTTGATAGTGAAGAGAAATGCTGCTCCGTGCCATCGCTTACCACCTCAGGATCTTGTTGAACAGTGCTGCTCAAGGAGCATTATTTATGCAGTAAATTATTGATGAATGCGGCTCTGTGAATATTGGAAACTGTTGTCTGTCGTTCTGCTGGATGAATAATAGTACGTGGAGCAGCAAACACTGTGTCTCCCTGATCCAAGGGAAGAGAGGGGAAAAATAGACAAAAGCACTTCCCTTGGATGACTGCAAAGGTACAGAAATATTTTGCTTCTCCATAACCATATTTGATTTTCCTAGGAACTATATAAAATTTAAGAAGTGCAGTGAGCTCCCAGCAGCTCACAGGAGAAGACACTTAGTTTGCAATGAGGAGACACCGGCAGATTAAAAATAGGATGCTCCCTTCAAAGGTGGTGTGGACTCCTCATTGTCTTCAGTACATACAAGAAAGATTTTTATTTAGCTAATTTGTATAAATGGCATCTTGTTTGCGTAGATACAGTAAATTTATTTAAGAAAATAACCCGAGAGGAAGTGTCTGCTAATTGACTCAGACCTGCGCTTGGTGCACTCCAGGCACATAGACAGTTCTCTGCGCAGCATTACTGCGAGTGTGGCTAATAGCACTGTGGGTGACCTTTTTCTTTAAGACCTACTTTCTTTTGTTCCTTTGCAACATTGAACAACAAATGACCCTTGAAGAACTTCAAAGGCTGAATTCTGCATTTCAGGTATGGGTTTGCCAGCAAAATTGTTATCCCCACACAAGCATGGGAACAAATGCCCAGAGCAGGCCAACAGTGACGTTCCCAGGACTGGATCCACTGAGACCATCAGGATGGAGCAAGCGGTTGCAAGAGATGCAATCTCTCATCTGGAGGGATCTCTTTAACCGGCACGAGGTTCATGTGGAGGGAGGAAAGTCTCCCCAGCGCAGAGCAGTTGCCCAGCTGGTGGTTGCTGGCAGCACGTGCACTTTGACGATGATAAATTTACTCTCCTCCATCCTGATTCCTGCTGTCTGGCTCTAGAGGAGGAAGCAGCTTAGGAAGAGGAAGGGAAAAGGGAGCTGTGCTCCAGGATTAATCTCCAGCTGCTTTTGGGAGCTTGTAAGAGGGAAGGAGCCAAGAGCTGTCAGAAGAGAAAGATCTTTTCTGCTGGAGGAGGAAACCTGGCACCCGCTTGGGAAGGCAGCTGCAGGTTGGGCAGCCTACACAAAGGCGGATGCGGCACAGCAAAAGAGGCAGCTCTATCCCTTTGCTCGCCCTCCAAAATGCTTGTAATCAGGCAGCTAAATACATCTTTTCTCCTGCTGCTGTTCATGAGATGAGAGGCTGGAGCAGTGCTGGGAGGTGCTGGGCATGGCTGCGAATGGTGGGGAGCAGGACTGATTGAGGTCTCTGCCTGTGTTCCCAGTGGTGCTCCGGCTTGGGATGCTGATCCACTATGGGAATTTTGACAGTAACAAAAAGAGCGGGTTTTTTTAGGTTGGCAAAATTGGTTGCCATGGAGTCAAGGGTCCAGCTGCAGAAGAAGGGGGGCGCTCTGCAGACGAAGCACCCGGCCAGCAGCGCCCTGACTGCTCTGCAGACACTGTGAGTTGCTGGCAGGAGGCTGCTGAGATGCTGCCATTAGAGCTGGAGGGATGGAAAAACTTCCCGTCTGCCTGTCTTCAAGCTCTAGGAATAGTGCTGTGACCCTCTAAATAATAAATAGACACCCTTGCTTTCTAGATGACCTGGCGTGGTCACACCTCCCGAAACTGGACTACTGTGTCGTGGCTCAGACTGACGTGGTGGCCACGAGGGACAGCAAAGAAAGGAGGAGACAAGGGCTGTGTGAGGAGGTTACATGGATCGGGCAGAGGGCAGGGCTGTAGGACATAGCACTCACCCGCCTTCTCCACTTTTTCCATGGGAATTGCTCTATGGGCAAGACTCTGCAACAGGCTGAGCCTCAGGAAGGAGAAGAGAGTGAAAATGAAGACCTGCACGGGAAAAAAGTGGACCAGAGGGACCAGGGAAAGGAGCAAACCCAAGCAGCCAGGGAGGAGGAAGTGTCAGAGGCCGTGGAAGATGTGCAAGAAGGGAGAGAATCAGCCCAAATCAGACAGCAAGCATTAGAACTGGCAGGAGAGAGGAAAAGCATGAACATGTTGACCACTCTCAGGTTAGAGTTTGCTGGCAAGCACATTTTTGACATTTTCAAAGTGGGGTAGCTTCTCTGGAGCCGAGGCTGCAGTAGGGGCACAGGGCCGCACACCCAGACGGACAGAGATACGGCTTACCCGTCAGCCGCTGTGTGAAAGCTGCTCTCCACCTTCGCCTGGCAAGCCCCGGGAGGACAAAGGGGACATCCATCTTTGCAGACGCTTCAGGGAAAATGCTGTCTGGCTGCCCCATCCACTGCCCAGGTGGATGGCAAATATCACCAGCCTTCTCCATCCCAGCCCTCTTGCCATCCTCTTCCGTTCAGGCAGGCCACCCAAATGTGTTATACCTTTCTCAAGACCAAAGAATAGATCCAACTTAATCCAACTCTACAGCAAAAATCTTGATCCTCCAGGCCTGAGGGCCTTTCGGACAGGTCCACTCTGTTCCATCACAAAGGAGTAATGGAGATGTCCATTCTGGAGGTGGCAAAAGGACCACTTTTGTGTATCCAGGAAAAATTGTCCCACAGTTGTAGTTGGTACACAAAAGATCTATAATTTAACCTGATGCATAGCATTTTTAAAGCACTTTTCCATACTTACATACACTTTTTGCATGATGCAAATTACACTTTTCTCAACAATAGGAGACTGAAATGACCATAACTTGTTTTGCCGTGTGGAGAAAGCCCTGGGCTTATTTCCCAGCTTTTTGTTTTCCTTCATTATTTAACAATAATTATACCACTGTATACAGATGACTAAAAAGTAACCAAACAGGTTTTCATTTTATAAAATAGAATAGCCAGGCTGCAAAAAGCAGGAAGTTTAAGCCCAGTTGTCATGATTTGCTGGACTCAGGTTACAGGATCCGGCCCGAGGTACTAATGCAAAGCTAGATTTTTCTCAACTGCTGGAACAATGAAACATAGAATCATAGAATAGTTTGGGTTGGAAGGGACCTTAAAGATCATCCAGTTCCAACCCCCTGCAGTGGGCAGGGACACCTCCCACTAGACCAGGCTGCTCAAAGTCCCATCCAGCCTGGCCTTGAACACTTCCAGGGATGGGGCATCCACAACTTCCCTGGGAAACCTGTTCCAGTGTCTCACCCCGCTCACAGTAAAAAATTTCTTCCTAACATCCAATCTAAATCTGTCCCCTTTCAGTTTTAAACCATTACCCCTCATCCTATTGCTACCCTGCCTGATAAAGAGTCCCTCTCCACCTTTCCTGTAGGCCCCTTTTAGGTACTGGAAGGCTGCTATAAGGTGTCCCTGGAGCCTTCTCTTCTCCAGGCTGAACAACCCCAACTCTCTCAGCCTGTCTTCGTAGGAGAGGTGCTCCAGCCCTCTGATCATCTTCGTGGTCCTCCTCTGGACTCAATCCAACAGGTCCATGTCCTTCTTATGTTGGGGCTCCAGAGCTGGACACAGTACTCCAGGTGGGGTCTCACCAGAGCAGAGTAGAGGGGCAGAATCACCTCCTTCAACCTGCTGACCACACTTCTTTTGATGCAGCCCAGGGTGCAGTTGGCATTCTGGGCTGCAAACATGCATTGCCAGCTCATGTTGAGCTTCTCATCAACCAAGACCCCCTAGTCAGGGCTGCTCCCAATCCATTCTCCGCCCAGCCTGTATTTGTGGTTGGGATTGCCCCAACCCACATGCAGGACCTTGCACTTGGCTTTGTTGAGCTTCATGAGGTTCGCACAGGCCCACCACTCAAGCCTGACTATGTTCCTCTGGATGGCCATTATGTCGACCGCGCCACACAGTTTGGTGTCATTGGCAAGCTTGTTGAGGATGCTTGTTCATGTTGTTCTGCTCTCCTACTGTTCACGTTGCCAACAAAGGTGTTAAACAACACTGGTCCCAGTACAGATCCCTGAGGAACGCCGCTCATCACTGTTTTCCACTTGGACATCAAGCCATTGACTGCAACTCTTTGAGTGTGGCCATCCAGCCAATTCTTATCCACCGAGTGGTCCATCCAACAAATCCATGTCTCTCCAATTTAGAGACAAGGATATCACGTGGGACAGTGTCAAATGCTTTGCACAAGTCCAGGTAGATGATGTCAGTTGCTCTTCCCTTATCCACTAACGCTGTAACACTGTCATAGAAGGCCATCAAATTTGTCAGGCATGATTTGCCCTTAGTGAAGCCATGTTGGCTGTCACCGATAACCTCCTTATTTTCCATGTGCCTTGGCATAGTTTCCAGGAGGATCTGCTCCATGATCTTGCTGAGCACAGAGGTGATACTGACTGCCCTGTACCTTCTAAGTAGGCTACCTGCCCTTTCTTCCACCCTCTGTTGGCTTCCTTTTTCTGTTTCAGGATCCAAGATTTCTTTTGGGTTTTGCACAAATTGAGCAAGAAGTTAGGAAAACGATTCTAATATCCTAATCATGCTCAAACTGACCCAAATGCACACACCACTGACCCAAATGCACTCAAGCCTCACCATGCCACTCCCAAATGTGACTATATGTTGTGAAGACATGAAACAAGGGTCAGCCCCGCCAACAAAAAAGGTCATTGTAGAATAACTGATTTGCCAATTTCATAGGTGACGGTGACAAGCAAGGGGCTCATCCTGTATGGGAGTTGATGGCTCTTCATTCTCTGTTATATTTAACAGGGTGCAATCTACACTGCGCTCAGTCAGGTGGGGGTCACATAATATTTGCCTTCCACCTCTGCAAGGTGTCTGAAGTCCTTGGAGGCATCAGAGGGCAGCCACAGCCACAGAGCCCAGACCTGACAGTAGCACCTTGTCGACTCCTGGAGCGTGGGGATGGCAATGTCCTTGCTTGCTTTTTAGAAGAAGTTTATCAAGGAGAAGCCTAAGCAGGTGTTAATTTCACTGTCATGACACCGTACAACAGTCTCCTCCTGGGAACAGCCTGAGTGATTCCAGCTTGCACTGCTGGATCCTTCCGGCCTTGACAGCAATTAGAGCCTCATGTGATGTTTCTCCACAATGTCCTGTTGGATGTACAAAACACTATCGTTAAATAGGTCACTTTGTCTCTCTTCATTATAATCTTAATTTTATTACTCTACCCACATTATGTGCTTGCGTGTTTATTTGGCTTGAAGTCAGACATAAATGGTAGCGTATGGGTGCATCCTGCCCTTGATGGTGAGTGAACGTGAAATGTAGCTAATGCCCATTGAGGACCTGCCTCCAAAATATCTGTCATCAGGAAATGTTCAGTACAAATGGCAGATGACACTGATTGACAACACCATGCAGTCACCAGCTTAGCCAGTGACCCCAAAGCTTCCTCATGCCTAGCTATTCCCTGGGGATGGGGGAAAATATATTACATCTCCCAGAGAAAGGCATTTTGCCTTCGGCTGCAGGAGTTAGGGGCTGTTCACCTGACGAAAGTGCTGGGTGAACAGGTTTAATCCTTTAATCCCTTTTAAGTGGCAAAAAGAAGGGTTGGACCCAATGTGACAAGATATCCCTGTTAAACTACTGTGTAACGTACCAAACAGCCTGCTGTTGCAATAAAATATTTATAACTAATCATTTTGTTAAATGAAACATGTACTTTAGGGCACCTTTTATAATTAACAAGCCACGTTCCAGTTAATTTTGCACATGATGTTTTGCACTTTATTACCAGGTACTACAAGGATATATAATAAGTACCTACAAACAGCTGCCCGTATTAAGCTTTAGTATTGCAAACAAAAGCAATTAAGCTCCTGGGAAGCTTAGTATTATTTGTTTGTAAACAGGAATAACCCAAAAGGTTGGGTTAGTGGGATGATAAAGCAATAAACCTTGCAATGCATGAACGTGTCATTGTGGAGCTACCGTGGTGGAGTAATGAGGATGTTTTAGCAGAGACTTTAATGAAGCCAGATTTTGTTGACAGATAATGTTGAAAGATACTGGTAGGGTCAAGCTGCACTTAACGATGCATTAGATGACCTGAGTGCTGGCATTAGCACTGAAGTAATGGTCCACGGTCTGAGTAAGGCATTCCCAGTGGATTATGGCTACGTGAACATGTCTAGCAATTACCATTATTTTTTCTAATTTGTAGAGTAGAAACTAAAAGGAGACATTCAAGGGGTTTGTGCTGAAGTGGAACCTCCAACACCCTGCCATTCATCTTGTTCTCAACAAGCCAGAGGTTGTGGACATAAGGAACTGTTAGAGATTCGTTCTGATCTAACCAGGGAGCAGAGATGTTGCACGCTTAGTTCACTGACTTGATTGCAGCAATGCAGGGTGCTTAAGCCATCTTCTATCTGTTTCTGCTGTGCAAGCATAGAACTGCCACTGCCACCATTTTCCATGGATGTCTGACGGGACAAACCTAGTCGGGATGAGGTCACTCACTGGGCTTCACCTTGCAATCGGTAAAGCAAGAGTAGGCTTAAAACAACTAAACCTCAACATTTTCCTGTTGCAGATGTAGTCTGGGGAGACAGCTCCCAATGCTTATTAAAGCAGCTTCTGAGGGACAATTATTGCTTGGTTAGAGCCAGCAAATGGGTATCTTTCCACTTTTACCCCTGCCTGGCAGAACAAGCAGGGTGTGCAGCGCTCAGTCTGAGCAACGGAGGAGGAAGCCTGGTCTGGAGCACCTACGCAAGCCTCCCTCCATCAGCTTGTCCTACCACAAACCCCAGTGCTCCTTGGGAGGGACAGAGTGGGAAATTCACCTCTGATGCACACAGGTGCCCTTTGTCTCCACCAGGTCATTGTGTGCTGGCCTGGCCGGTCCATGCAGACCCCATGGCAGGGGGACAAGGTGTCTTAGATGGAGGAAGCACTGCTGCCACCTTGGTCAAGCCGAGGGAGAGCCAGGGGCTCTGCATGCCCGCTGCCAGGGACCTGCCCAAGTCCTGAGCCCCAGCGCTGCAGGATTAGGCCTTCCCATGAATTGTGAATGTGGCATTTTCTGTCTTACTCTCAATGCAAAAGGCTGGGGCTGGCTCTGCTGCTTATTTGGAAACTGGTAATTCTCACGTATTCATTACTTTTATTGGTGCCCTGGGGTCAATTTTTGCAAATTGCTGAGCAGCCTTGCAAAGCCGATGTGTGCTTTCAGCTCTCGCTGGCCTTTGGTAACCAATATCTACGACACGAATTAGCCATCTGCAAAACGCTGCCCCGCTATATTTGTGCCAAATCCCCACATCCTTATTTGAGATCAGGGACTGGGGGGGGAAACAAGCCTGTGCCTACAATTTTCTTGCAAAACATTTCTTGGCCGGTTCTTTTTTTAAGGCTGTGTCAATATTTGGCTCATGTCTTCTGCGGGAATACTCCTAAAGTAAGCATTTAAGTTTTGAATATAATGCAAAGAGAGATGAAGGTGTTTAATGATGCTCACTTTGAAAGCTGACTAAATTACTGTGAATTTTTACTGCATTTGACTTTCTTCTTTAGTCCTATATTAACCTGGTCTGTCTGCAGGGTAACTGAAGTTCCCTAGGCAGTCTAGCTTTGGTGAGGATTCCCCAGCCAGGTTGCTCCATTTTGATGTTGCACCAGTTTCTTTGTGGTTTTGCCCTAAAACTGTAGGCAGCCCAGAGGAAGAGATGTGCAACCACATGAAAAAATCCTGGTTTCCTTTTTCATGCTGAAGCCAGCAGATGGTGCTTACTGCCTTCACACACTTCTCCGAGAAACCCTACACTATCTGCTAGTTTATTTATGGTCTTTACCAGGGAACAGCTATAAAGCTCACAGCTACTTGTCACTTTTCAGAGAGCTGAAGGATTGGGCTCTGAAAGAAAAACACATCCCACAGTGTTGAGAGCTTTAGGATTTCAAACCCCTACGAGTTTGGTTGTTTTCATGGGTTGTTTTCTCAAAATGCTGCTTTGCTGCCATGATAATCATCTCAGGGGGGGTGTTTAAAATTGGAGGGTGGGAGGAAGAGAGGGAGCTGTACCATCTCCTTGGGCAGGTTTCAAAGCGGAGCTCGCAGAAGCAGTCTGTAAGAGACAGCTTATGCCTCTGGTATGGGGTTGCAGAGGCCCAGGGGAACCTGTTTGAGTCGGGATGATTTGCGGGGAATACTGAGGAGCGTGTGCTTCCAGGAGGGATGCTCTGAGACCACTTCAGCCCAGAGAAAAAGGGTGGTAAGCTCCCAGAAAAGCATCTTCCCAAGCCATTCCCAGCACTGGTAAAGAAGTGCTCTCCATCCTCACTGCCGAGGGGAGAAAGTTGTTGTGTTCCCATGCGTGCTTTGGGACACTGAGCACCTGTGGAAAAACACGTTGTGATCCCTCTCAGGGGGCTTCCACCCACTCCAGGAAGGGCTGCTGAATTTATACCCGCCTTTACACCTTGAATTTTTTCCCAGAACAACCAAAAGATGAAAATCTACCAAGAATTCAACTCAACGGCGCTGTTCTTTTTTCTGGTGTGACTTACATCTGCTAGAAAGTGCATAGAAATTGGGTTACACAGGTAAAAAAAGAAAAAATAAAAATATGGCAGAGCTGCTCTGTCATGTGGTGATGGAGAGTGTGAGCAGCAGCGTGCTGAGGATAAAAGGCTCAGCCACGCTTTTACACCATTCAGTCTGGTGCAAAGAGCTTACCTTGTTCTTATTTATTTATCTATGTATGTGTTTCATTTCTACAGACACAAAACAAGAATAGAAACTCACCTGGCAGACTGCACCTTCCTGTGAGCACATCTTTTATTCAGTATTATCCTCTTTCTCTTGTTCTCTGTAGCTGAATTATTATGACTCCATTAGAGCAGTGATTTCTACCTCCAGCCATGAGTCAACAGCTTTAGTAGTAGGTAACAATTTTGCTTATCTTTAAAACCAGTAGGAATTTCTTTCAAGATAATGTGTGTCCAGCCAGCTCTCCCTGCTTCCAGCCCCACCACAGTGTCAGTGCTACCTGCATCTCTAGGAGGAGCCTGAGGTTTACACTTTTCCGTTGATAATGGAAGCAGAAGCGGTATTCCCTTTTCGGATTCTTTTTTGGGGGTTATTTTCGACAGGTTACCTGTTGTACAAGCCTGGCCAGGTTTTGTACATGGGAGGGCAATTTCTAAATCCACCGAGGCTGGTTAGAGAAGGTGGCAGCCTTGCAGCTGGGATAATTTCCTGGCCACTCTTACCAGCTTTGGCATCTAACCCAGGGGAGTGAGAGTTGCAAGGAACCCATGCTGCTTGGTACTCTACTCCTGCATTCCTAACCCGCATCCTCAGGTTTTCTCCAAACAATCCTGTTTCCTCCTATCTGCATGTTTACACTGGAAACTTGGTGAAATCTCAGCAGTATTGGCATTTTCCTGAGACTGCAAACTAGTTCTTTTTACCTCACTGTAAATAATGCAGGATAAAAATCTCTGATGATCATGGAATCACGGAATTTTTCAGAGTTGGAAGGGACCTTTAGAGATCATCTAGTCCAACTCCCCTGCTAAAGCAGGATTGCCTAGAGCACAGTACTCAGGGCTGCATCCAGGCGGGTCTTGAAAGTCTCCAGAGAAGGGGACTCCACACCCTCCCTGGGCAGCCTGTTCCAGTGCTCTGTCACCCTCACCGTAAAGAAGTTTTTTCTCATATTTGATGGGAACTTCCTATGTTCTAACTTGTGCCCGTTACCCCTCGTCCTGTCACTGGGAACCACTGAAAAGAGTCTGGCACCATCCTCCTTCAACCCACCCTTTAGATACTTGTAAGCATTAATAAGGTCTCCCCTCAGCCTTCTCTTCTCCAGGCTAAAGAGTCCCAGCTCTCTCAGCCTTTCCTCATAAGGGAGATGCTCCAGTCCCTCAGTCATCTTAGTTGCCCTACGCTGGACTCGCTCCAGTAGTTCCCTGTCTCTCTTGAACTGGGGAGCCCAGAACTGGACACAGTATTCCAGTTGAGGCCTCACCAGTGCAGAGTAGAGGGGGAGAATGACCTCCCTTGACCTGCTGGCCACACTCTTCCCTAGGCAGCCCAGAATTCCATTGGCTGATTAATATCTGTATCATTTGATTGTATGTGGGTAGTGTGAATCAAAGATTTTTCTAAATGACACAGGAGAAGAGTGTGCCTAGGCTTGGGCAGAGGAACTGCGCGTGTCTGGCCCTGGGGGAGCCTGTTCCAGTCTGAACCCTCACTGGGAAATCAGTGTACTTCAAATACCTGGCGCTGATATTGAGGGCATCAACACTTGGCATTACTTCAGAGAATAACATTAAAGGAAACATATGGAATAACTTTTTAGTTTTCAGCTGCGCCCAGGAGTGCTGAGCACCTGCCCTTTAATCTAACTTTCTATCAATGAATTAAAAAACGGATATAGAAAATAAACGCTAAGCAGTTACTGAGGTACTTAATTTTTGGTTTATGTCATGTGCAGGCTGACTGGCTTTCTTTGGTCCCTAAATAACCAATCTACAAGAAGAAGACTCGCATGTTCAGTTCACTTTCTGTCCCACTCCTGGGGCCGTGGTGCAAGCACGGGTCTTGTTAGTGAAGGCAAAAAGTGCTCAGAAACTCCGCGGCCCCATTTCAGCAAAGCACAGGCAGCTGACAAACTCCAAGCTCCATGGCAGACATGCAAATGTGCTTCCTTACTTTGATGGACAGAAGACATCAGAAGGTCTCTAAAATCTACTTTGCTTCTAAGGAAGTCAATTGCAGAGCTCCTATCGATTTCAGTGAGAGAAAAAAACCCTCTTTCAAGGGTAAGTAAATAGAATTATTTCACCGATGTGGAGATCAGCACTCACACAGCTTTGAAATGTGAAACGCTGAGCATCTCCAGCATCACGGTGAGCGCTGTGCTGCTTTGCTACAGCGTTCTTTATCACCCAGCCCAGACCTTCCCCCACCCAGGCTGTCTTCATCTGCCCACAGGAGCAGAGCGAGAGGAGTCACGTCTCCTCCAGGTCACCTTGGGTTTCCATAGTGACTATTTGAATGCGATTGTCTTATCAATCGGGACCTCCTTTACTCTCATAAGCAACTATAAAATCTCTTCTGGTTTCTATAGCAACCATCTTTAAACCCATATATTTGTTTTCTCCAGGCTTAGCTGAATTGTTGGAAATAGTGCAAATTAACTGCTGGTGCAGTATTTCTTACATTTTTTCCCTTAAGCTATCCTTTACAGTCATCCAGAACAACAGTTATGATGAAGCTACTGTCCTTTTGTTTCAGTTACTCAGAGATCCTCTTTGCTGCCAACCGCAAGAGCAATGTCTGTTAGAAATCATCATTTTCATGAGGAACACTGAAAACTTGAAACCTCTGGAGTTCAGCCTTTCCTTTCCTAGTTCAGGCCCCTATGTCATTCTACCCCCAGGCACTTAAAAGAAAAAATGGTGCTGTTTTGTTACCCTAAATCACTTCTTGTAATAATATGCAAGAATAGCGCCTTCCCTCCAGTAACCTCAACGCAAAGTACAATTGTTACTTAACAGCAACACTGTGAGTTAGTCAAATATTACGATCAGTGTAGTATGAAGAATGTGCAGGAGGTTAATGGCCCATCTACACTGCAGACCCAATAAATGTCAAGAAGGTTATTTATTTTTTTCAGCCTAAATGTGGTAACTGCAGACAAGGCTGATACCACACTGTCTATGGTTTCCTTACAGCAGACAGCGAGCAGACATAAAGTTATCTAAATGCGCTGACACTGGCACAACCACAACTCCGCTCTTACTCCATGACCTGACTCTAACCATGCAATGCTTTTCAGTCTCACAAAGTTCATTTTTCCTGGGTAGATGACGAGTGGACAATGTGCTTAATTCAAGGTTATAAAGTTAGGAAGAGGTAATTACTCTGCTCTGAAACTCTGTGGCAGCGTTTTTCTGGGATCCTCTGGGTAGCAGCAGATTGCAGCCATACCAGATCTACCTCTGCAACTTCCAGGCTTCATGGAAGGATAGATGGACTATCGAATGGGAAGAGAGAACCCGAACTACACCTGTGGTGTTGGGTTCTACCTGTACTGGGCTTTTCTTACTCCTCTTCCCTGTATTAGGAAAATAATTTTTGTTTTGGAACAAGATGACAGAATTGTCTGCTTTTCTCTTAATTTCTAACTTTTCTTAGAAACCATGGCTTGGTCCCTCCGATGTTTTCATTCGCTTCCCCTTGCCCACAGCTGGCTCTGGTGCAAGCACAAGGCGTGTTTGTGCCTATGGAGCCAGGAAGCGCACCTGGACGCGTTCCTGTGCAACCTGCTCTGGGTGACCCTGCTCTGGCAGGGGGGTTGGACTAGATGATCTCCAGAGGTCCCTTCCAACCCCAACCATTCTGTGTGATTCTGTGTGATGGGACAAGCAGCACATGCAGAGACGCCAGCAAAGCTGCAGTCACTCCTCCTTGCTCCTTAGGAAAAGGGTTGGTAACAAATGGAAAAAGTTGAAGGAAAGGTGAAAAAATAGCCAGGGGGCTGGGGTTGTGTTCACCTCTTAGGGAAGAGCAAAAGAGCTCTGTGTCAGTTAATGGGAAACTCAGTAACTGTCATAGAGGATGAGGAAATCTTATGGGTATGGGAGGAGGAATACATTGAGATGTTAAAAAGAAGAGGAGTTAACCAAAAAAAGAGGAAAATGTAGTGACTCAGGATCAAGATGCCAAATTCAACAAAGGTGGCTGGTTCGGCAGGGGCTTGGACCTCCCAGATGCCCTGCTGAGCTGAGGGAGGTTTCTGTGTTTTTCCAACTCACATCAAGCTGCCAGTGAAGGGGAGAAAGGGGCAGGAGGAAGCCATCAGGAGAAGGAGAGGGGAGATGGCCATGGGAGCTCCTCCAAGGAGAGCCAAAGGGGACCAGAGGGTGTTCAGAGCCCACAGGGGGGTAAAAGCGTTTGCGTTCAATAAGAAGCACAACGTGCATGTGACAGGCAGAGGGGACCGGGTGGTCCAGCTGTGGATCCCAATCTGCCCAGGTAAGGGTCTGTGGGAGGCCTTGCTGCGCTGTGCTGGCACGGAGCTGGGTGCGGAGGGGGAGCAGCTCCCACCAGAGAACCACGTCCCTGCTGCTGGGGTGGGCAGTGAGTCACCAGTGTTCTCTGCTGACCGTGAGCTCAGGACATCTTAAAACAAATGCTTTGCAGAAACACAAACTGTTTTCAATGGGAGCTTGGCTGAAGCTGTTCCTTATCCCTAAGCTCCCACAGCAGTTTCTGCCCAAACAGATGCTCCTCGGATGAGCAGGGCTTTCGGCTCTGTGCAGGGTCCTGCCGTGCCACTGTACGCTACCAAGGCTCTTGCAAACCTGCTTAGGAACCTGCCAGGTACTGCTCAGAGAAGGGATACCAAGAGCCCAGCTGCTTTAGAGTCTGACGGGGAGATGGCAGCAGGCAGAGACGGAGCACAGCAAAGCCACAGAGCAATAGTAACTAGCAGGAAAAGTCGCTTTCTTCAGGCAAACACTTGCCTTCCTTTCAGTGAAGAGTTACTATTGCTGGCTAAACCTTCCTGGGAAAACTTGCACATCTTTGCTCTCCGAAACACAAGTGTTAATAGATTTGGGCCCATTACATTTGACCTGGCATAATAAGAATCTCACAGATGGAAACTGCTTAACATGGAGCTCTTCTTATCTAAATTTCAGCCGATGCACAGTGTGCTCAGAAGTCATACAGCACTGACCTTTTACCCTCGCATATCTGAAGAAGGTGCTAAAATATTTTCTGTGTCTACTGTTGAGGTCTGTAGAAGCTACTGATACAATACTCACACTCTTTCTTTGCAAATTTGCTGAAATTTTCTCATTTTTGAATGTCTAACTAATACGTAATCTGTGCAAAATAAACACATGCCCTTTCCTGGCATTAGAAGAACATTTACAAATCCGGAGTCAAATACTCAGGAACTGGGAATGCCAGAGTTGAAGCTATCTCTGTAGTTTTACATCAGATCCTCTCAGTGAAATGCTCTGAAGTAGCAGAGCAATTCTTTTTCGACTTCCCACCACCCTCGCCAGGCAGGCTGAGCTTTTCTTCCTTCCCTTTCCCCCATGGATTTGTGATGCCGAGGACCAGAGCTTCTGGTTTTCAGCTTGCCCAAGGGCAACCAGGGGCAAGCTATCTGCTTGACTCTGGCACATGTACCTAGCACGCAACTCCTTTATGCTACTTCGGATACACTGGCTCTTCTCTACCTAAAATTGAGGAAAGGGGCCGATGAGGAGAAGGGGTGAAGAGGGTGTTTCGCATCATGGTTTTCTTCCCAAAGCCTGTAGTTGGGCGGGTGTGAGTCCCGTGAGAGCACAGCTCTGCAAGGACCGCAGGAGTGACGGAACGGGGGCAGGTAGGGAGCACGTTGCTTGCAAGGACTAAAAGTCTCGTTCTCCTTATCTCGGTTTTCAGAGCCACTTAGACCCTGCGTCTTTCTTTCCCCTGCGTGGCTGGTGTATCAGGGAAACCATGCAGAGCAGCTCCACATGTTCCTGCCTTCCCTGGGGCTTGCACGGGGCGTGGGCTGTGCGTGTTTAACACCCTGCTCTCCACGCGGTGTGTGTAGCTGCACATCCCAGTCATCTCCTCAGCAGCTGCCCCCGAGAACACGACTTTGTTATTTATGCCGCTCCCTCCCCTGCTCCAGCACCCACCACACTGTGTGAGTCCAGAGCCGGCGGTGGGCTTTGCCTTGGGGGAATGACTCAAGCGGCTGCGCTGGATGCTGCCCCAGCAGTTTCCTTCAGGGTTCATCTGGTGGGACGGCCGGTAAGGCAGACCAGTGCCAGGGTTTGGCACTATGCTCACTGGGCTCTCATGTCCCTGCAGGGTGGCATCAGTCCTTCACCCTGAAACCACTTGAGTTCCAGTCCTGAAGCATCCGAGCATCTCCCACACAAACAGGGCCAGCTGCTATAGGAGGTAATCACTGGATATTGGGTTGAAACATGGCTGGCAACACTACCGTCTCTATCCTTCATTTGAAGAGGGTGGGATGTGCTCTGAGCACAGTCACGGGGCAGGTCCCGCCAGTGAGGAGGTGGTTGTCCTCTCCCATGACTCCCACCAGTGACACAGCCTGGACCTGGGATGTTGTGTGCGCACCTAGCAGTGGCTGCTTAGACTCAGGTGCTAGACATCCAGATCCAAGTTTGTTCAAAGGGACTTTAAGTACTAAAGCCCACTCAAACTTGTCATCTGGCCTCCACCGTAGTACTGGTGAGATACCTCAGATCTCATTAAAGGTGAGCAAAGGACATGCCTTTTCCTTACTATGCAACAGAAAAGAAAGTTGGGACATGAAGGTGGGGATGAAGGGTGGGAATTTAAGTGGAAGATTTGGGCTACTTTTCAGAGTTCAAACTTCCTTTGTCTATTTCTCCTTTCCTTTAAAGACAGCTGAAGTGTGGGATTTTGAAAGGGGAAAGCAGTTATTTGAGCTCAGCAATGCTCACGGAGAGACAGAAACCACCTGTTTGACTTTTGAGAACAGTGGAAGAGCTACATTTCTTTTTATAGTTGTTACATCTCTGCGGGCATTATTGCCAGTGCCCACAGCAAAGAGCGCTGTGTTTGAATCCCGTGTTTGAATCCAGAGGCAGAGACGGCTGCCTGAAGATGCGGAGTTACAACAACGAGCGTTTTCTGCATGGTCTGAAGAGGAACGTGGTGGGTTGACCCTGGCTGGACGCCAGGGTCCCACCAAAGCCACTCTATCACTGCCCTCCTCAGCTGGACAGGGGGAGGGAAAATAGAACGAAAGGCTCACAGGTCAAGGTAAGGATGGAGAGAGATCATTCACCAACTACCGTTACGGGCAAAGCAGACTTGACATGCGGAAAATTAATTTAATCTATTACCAATCAAATCAGAGGAGGATAACGAGAAATAGAAACTAAATGTTAAAACACTTTCCCCCCACCCCTCCCTTCTTCCCAGGCTCCACTTCACTCCTAATTTTCTCTGCCTCCTCTGCCCGAGCAGCGCAGGGGGACGGAGAATGGGGGTTATGGTCAGTTCATCACACGTTGTCTCTGCCGCTCCTTCCTCAAGGGGAGGGCTCCTCACTCTCTTCCCCTGCTCCAGTGTGGGGTCCCTCATGCAGGATGCAGTTCTCCACAACCTGCTCCCGCGTGGGTCCCTTCCATGGGGTGCAGTCCTTCAGGAAAAAACTGCTCCGGTGTGGGTCCCCACGGGGTCACAGGTCCTGCCAGGAGCCTGCTCCAGCAGGGGCTCTCCACAGGGTCACAGCCTCCTTCAGGCACCCACCTGCTCCAGTGTGGGGTCCTCCACAGGCTGCAGGTGGATATCTCCTCCACCGTGGACCTCCATGAGCTGCAGGGCACAGCCTGCCTCACCACAGTCTTCACACAGGCTGCAGGCGAATCTCTGCTCCTGCGCCTGGAGCACCTCCTCCTGCTCCTTCTCCACTGACCTTGGTGTCTGCAGAGTTGTTGCTCTCACACATTCTCACTCCTCTCTCCGGTCTGCAGTTGCTTTTTTTTTCCTCCCCCTTCTTAAATATGTTATCACAGAGGCACCACCACCATCGCTAATGGGCTCAGCCTTGGCCAGCAGTGGAGCCATCCAAGATGGTCCATCTTGGAGCCATCTGGCATTGGCTCTATCGGACATGGGGGAAGCTTCTAGCAGCTTCCCAAAGAAGCCACCCCTGCAGCCCCCCCCTACCAAAACCTGGTCACGCAAACCCAATATAAGGGGTTAGTGGTTTGCAAATTTCTGGAAAACTGGAAATCATTTAAAGGACATAAATGAGAGCGGATTGGTTTGATTTTTTCCCTACAGAAGGCAAGTGTGATGACATCTGTGACTGCACCTACGCGGAGGTGAACAGGAGCAAGTAACATCTTCCCTGGCATTGCGTGAGCCTTGTCCCATAGCCAGATGCATTGGGTGGGAGTTTATGCTGCAAGTAACTGTGGGAAGCTCCCCCCTGAGACATTCCTGAGGGATTAGTCAGATTCATATGCCTCCGAAAGAAACGTGTACTGCAGCTTCTGGAAAGAAAAGGGCAAAAATAAACCCGAGCAGATCTGTAGTGGAAGCAGATGGAGCTGCCCAGCCTGAGCAAGCAGGCTCAGGCTGTCCGTGACTGGGTCTGCACATCCGCAAAGTGTCTGCAAGTCAGATGGTGCTCTAAAAAAAATAAGTTCTCTCTGCCATTGCTCTGCTGCATCACAGACAACACACTGCTGCTATTTGTGATGTAGCATCACACGCAAGGCAGAGACTGTTGTGCTAAACAAAGGACCAAGTACGCCTTCCACAAGGCAGAGTAATTCCAGAGTGGAAAATTATTACTGTTACATCCTTTTGGAGACAAGTGGGTAAATTTTCCCATGTTTGAATATTTAAACTAACCATGTGTAGATACCACATCTCTTTCTAATCTTGGAAAAGTATGTCAATAAATTAAAGAGTGTCCTGAATGTTCTTTGAGGTATATTGTTGCTGTCGGGTGGGGCAGAGGAATTGATGTGTGCTTGGTAAGTAGAAGGACTGCATCTAAAAGACATTGTCTATTAGCATAAAATAATATGAAATTGTTTCAAGTTAAAACCTGAGCTTAGTGTTTAGATCTTGTTAAAAAATAAAACAGAGCAAAAATCCCTTTACCACCGGTAGAACCTGCTGTCTGGGCACGAAATGAAAGATGTGCCCAAAATACACAAATCCTTGGGGATTTTTTCACAGGGGAAGCCACCCACCACCTCCACCTCCTTGGGAAAACACCCGGTTGCTTGGCTGTGGGCTGACTTTGGGAGCTGGGAGCAATTTCATTAAGGTCAGTTTGACTTATCAGCCCAGAGATCCGACTATGTCTGTACATCTTTGCAGAAGCCCCACGAGGTTTTATTGTCCTCTGAATGCGGTCTTGGACCATTCACTGGGGAAAAAAAGTCTGTGTAAAGCTGCATTTGCCAGTGATCAGAGAAACATCCAGCTACCTTTTTTCAGGTAGTCCAATCATGGTGGTAATGGCCAAGGTTGGATTTAAAATGCAGAGAGGAAGCATGTGTGTTACTTCTGCTCACCTGAAGGGTCTGCTCTTTCCTTATAAGGTCCAGGATTCCCTTTGGAGCCCCCTGGGAAGCACCAGCAGGCATCTTCCCACACAAGAGGTTTTCGTCATAAAATGGTCATTTGTTGAAACTGAATGTGTTGGCTTCAGCAAAGTGAGCGATGTTGGGATTGGCACTGAATGGGGAAAGAAAAAGCTTGTAATTAGCTGCTGGCTATTCTGGGACACTCCTCTTGCTTGCTCCCTTTTTAAAACAAAAAGCAGCTCATTTTATCCGAAACTGGGGCAGGAGGGAAGTCAGAAACTTCTTTACCATCTGTGAGGTGGATTTCCCATTTTCTGGCCAGCTCTTGTTCCCAGCAGGGCCGTGTAGCCTGCGTAGGGCTGACCTTCCTGGGAAGGGAGAACGTGTCCAGGGCCAAGGAGGACAAACCTCTTCTGGCAGTGGCCAAATCAGCCTCTCCCTTGTCAGTCTCCGTGGTCCAGGACTTAGCAGATGAGCTCCATCATGCTCAGAAATCTCAGCCCTTTTCCAGGATGACATAGTAAGGATCCACCTCGAGTCTGTATTTCAAATACATTACTTAAAATACATTATTTAATGAGACTAGTAAGTTGCAGCATATAGTAAGTCAACATGGCACAACAGATAAATACTTGGTCTTGATTTAATTCAGACAAATGAGATTTACGCATTAATTCTGTTATTCTGTTAATTTAATCTTAGCATTGCATAGTCCTCACTCACTAGTTTTCATAAGGTCTAGGAGGAGAAGTCAGAGACAGAAATAATCTGAACTTGGAGAGGGCTAGGCAATTAAAAATGCATGGTTGTGAACTCAGATGGGAGGTGGAAATCAGGTGCCACCAAGCTTTGGCAGGGTCAGGTTTATGTGTACGGTCTGACCAAACCAAAGAACCTGCTGAATGAAAGGGGAGTACGAACATGGTTTCTTTCATGGCTTTTCTCTTCTTCCATCCAGTCCGGTGGCCACAAAGAAGAGCTCTTGTGTGATGGTCACTGTCTGCCAACTCTCCTCGCCTCAGCTGGTTACGGAGGTGACACCGTGGTTTGGATCATGCCCTCCAGCTGTGACTGCCGTAAACTTCACACGCCGCTTCCACCGACTGCGCTGGTGGAAAAGGCAAGTGCTGCTTGGGAAAACAATGAGCACCACTCAGCTTTCAAAAACCTTTGCAAATGAAACATCAGAAAGGGATTTAAGATACGTTTGAAATGGTTGGCTTTGACTTTTATGGGGTTACTTCTGCCGTATACTTATCTTACAGATTATAAACAGAATTTGAAGTGTTTTTCTAAAGGAAAACTGGTTTTGTTCTGAAAATCCTAAAACAGCCTCTTTTAGAGACTTGCTGGACTTTAGTAAGGTTTCTCCCCAAAGCGAAAGCCGAGTAAAAGCGTCGTTCAGCAGACTGCTTTGCAGTTCTGTAGACTCAAGTTTTCCAGTGCAAAATGTTTCCATCTTTCTTTGACCGGCTCTGCTGAAAGCTGTCGGTGGTGACACCTGATACCAGTAGCAGCCTTGTGAGGCTGTGAAGGGGCAGCTCGAATAAATGCGTTACAACTGCTTTGGGAGAAGGCAAAGGTGTGTGGGGGGGTTGTTACTACAATTTCAACACAGCAACAAAGACATCTTGCTGTGTCAACATGATGTATTTTATTCATTTGACATCGTTTGTTATAGAAAAGTAATTAGAAATTCTGTAATTCAAGTAATTCTTAAATTATTTCGCATTTACACAGGCTTACGTTTCTACAGGCTCACGGGGGTCTGGAGCAGGGACTCTGATTTCCCACGGGCCCCAAGGCAGGAGTTAACACCAGGATGTGGTGCACGTCCCAGCACGTGTCACAGCTCTGTGGTGTATGGGATGGCTTTTTAAATGATCTGTACAGGGATTTTTTGTGGGAAAAAAAAAAAGACGACTATGCTTGTGGTTTTTTAGAAAACCATGAATTAGCTGTTTGTCAGTTTGCAGTCATAATTAATCTTCCCTCTCCCTCTGCTTTTAATCCATGAGCACGTAGATGCAGATTATTGATTTTTCATCATCTTAAAATAAATCCCTTAAATTGACGACGGCACAACATGCCTCTTCTGTGTGGCAAAACCTGCAGGACCTCTGGCCCTGATCCATCCCGCAGGAGAGCTCTGATTTTCCCTGACAGTAGTACTTGCTCTAATCTTTTTTAACTGTTTTGGCGTTGGTTTTTTCATTAAGTGTGGATATGTTATTGATCCCTCCCTTTCTTTATGTTAAAGTTTTGAATGAAAGTAATCATTTGCTCAGAAGACAAATACCCAGAGAATACTTGAGGTGAATAATAAAAAAGAGAAAGCCAGCGTGTTACAGAGCACTAGTAAATAAATGCCTTGTGGGCAAAAGATGATCAGTGGAGGAAGGTATGGGGTTGCTGCTTCTAATTCTAATTTCATCCCCTGTGTGTTCTTCTCCCAACAGACTCGTGTTCCACCACTACTGAGAAATGGTTTTGCCATCACCATTTGTTTTTCTGCAGGTTCCTTCTACTCCTGGAGCCTACTCAGCTTCGTGCCTGTAAGCTCTCCCGCCGGCACATCCACACCACGCGGAGCCGAGCTCGGCACCCTTCGTCCAGCTCCAGACAACCCGTGCATGAAGGGGAGGGAGGAAGAGCATCTTCTCTCTGACAAGCTGCTGCCAGCGTGCATCCCCTCTTTGGGTTTGGTACCATGATGCAGTGTATGGCCACTAATACAGCCTGTGCTGTGTTATCACGGCCTGTAAATTACCAGTTAATCATACAATTGCTCTGTGTGTCCTTCTCGGTCTGGAGCTCCATGGCAGCCCTGCGGCATGGTGTCGCTCCTCATGAGCAGGCTCTGCGTGGGGCTGATGGCGATGGGTGTTGTGCCAACAGCACCAAGGATTATGCCCTTGGGAATCCAGAGAGGGAGCCACCACCACGTACATAATATGGATTGTTCCTACCTAGATAAACTATTTGAGGAGTTGTCTGTATGAGTGTGTGTGTCTGAGCAAACACGGTAAGAGAAAATAAGGATTTAAATGAGCAAAGTCCTGCCTATGATTTGTGGCTACATAAAGAAAAAACAAGAAACCAAACAAGTCAAAATCCCCTCTCCTTCACATTAATCTCTTTTCTCCTCTTGTACGTTCTCATAAATCTGCCCTTGGTATTGCAAAGGCTTGTCTTCAGCACGGCTAAGTTTGCCCCTGTGTAGCATTTCAAGTGAAACAATTTAATGGCCCATTGGCTAGACGCTGACAAACCCACTTTGAATTCAGTAGGAGGCAAGGACTGAGCAAAATCTCAGCAAGGACTTTGGCAGAGCATCCTGTGACACGCACATCCCTGCAGTTTAGTGGGAGCTATTTACCCGCATGGGTCTGTTTCACGCTCTGTGTGAAAACTGTTCTAACATTTTGTTGCATTAAAACAGTGTCACTGAGGCACGCGCTTAGTTTTCTTTTGCTGGGCTTTGTGTTTGGCCCTGCACAAAATGTGGCCTCTTTGCAATGTCGTTCAGTGACGCATTCTTCTCTCGTGACCTGTATCTGTGTATTACTGTGAATTGTGTGGGATGTTACAGATTTTTTCTTTATTTTGCTGTAGATATGTATCATTGTCGAACGCACATCGACATGGTTGTATTGTAAGTATGTTCTTACGTAGCTCAGTTGGGGCTCTGGACATACCCACAAAGTACACAGGCCTGTAGCCAGCTGCTTTTCAATGGCAATGATGTGATTAGGTTACTTAATTACCATCCCCCCTGGCAGCACAGGAAACCTCAGCTCTGCCCTCTGCATGGTCCATGCACTTCTCAAATCACGTGAGATGCCGTGGTGCCATTTCTACTCCAGCATCATTGGAATGTGTCTGATCCCCCCTGGAGTCCTAGTGCTTTGACACAAGCAGCTGGGTTACAGCATTAGCGTCGGGCACAGGGACCGTACGTCCATCAGAGCTCCTTGCTCAGAGAAAGCTGGTACCCTCAGCCCCGCGGTAGCCCGATCCCTCGATTCCCCTACAGCATAGATTCACGGACTGCGTTTAACATTTAGACCTTTACTTTTCTGTCTTGCTTCTTCTGGTTTAGTCTTCATCTGTATTTTAAATCACCAGGGGCAACATTTGAATGACAGGATGGGGGTTTCTTCATTCCACAGGGAATGCCTTTGGGCTTTTTCTATTTTCCCATATGCATCCTATATTCTGTGGAGGAAGAACGAGGTCAAGCAATATTTAAAATTGACTTCCTTCCACCAGAAGAACTAGAGGACAGCTTTAAAGACACTTCAAAATCTAAAAATGCAGATATTAAGAGGTTTTACTATGTCTGTTATGCTTCTTTAACAGAAAAAAAAAACTGTGGAAATTTTATGCTTAAACCCTATTTTCTTCTATGCAGTTTTGTCTCCTTCACCACTTTTGCAAGTCAGCTGAAAACTATCTGAATTAATGTCCACTGAAATCAATACCAGTCTGGGGGACTGATCAAGGTCCATGCAATAACTAACATCTGACTTGGAAGATTACATAAACATGTATCTATTTATTTTTGGAACATCTTTCTAAGAGCTGTGCTGTGGCCTAATCACAGGGAGATACAAAATACAGAAATATATGTGTAGGACACAAACATAAGTACCAGAGCAGTAGGTACCCTAGTAATCAGATGCTCAGCTGTAAGAGACAAGTTAAAACCTCCACTCAAATTTAGTAACTCACTTGGCAGTCCAGGATCCTCATCTACAGAATTAAGAGAACCAGTAGCCCTAATTCACATGAATAAAGAGCCAGGAGCCCAAGATCAGTCATAGCGATGCTTCAAGTCCCTCCTTCCTTTATAGCTTCTTTAAAACAGGGACACTTTTTTCTGTTTGAGCTTTCTGTTATGTGTATGTTGTGATCCTGCTTTCTGCTCCTCCTCTCCCCAGACGTTAACTGAAGACCCTCTACCACCTTTAGAGCTGGCATTACCCTGAGCTGAGAGATGAGTAGTCCTTGTGCACCTCTTCCCATGGTTACCTTCCCTCTCGCCCCAGGACCTTTGGCCAGGCTGAACCTTGGGAGGTTTCCACTCGTGCCTCCTGGAAACACCCCTGAGTTCCCTACAAAATACTGACAGACCTACAAGGCCTGTCCATTCACCTAGTGCCAGAAGGAGGATCTTCTGTCCTGCAAGTCACTGAATCATAGAATGGTTTGGGTTGGAAGGAAACATAAAGATCATCTAGTTCCAAGCCCCCTGCCATGGGCAGGGACACCTCCCACTAAACCAGGCTGCTCAAAGCCCCATCCAGCCTGGCCTTGAACACTTCCAGGGATGGGGCATCCACTGCTTCCCTGGGCAACCTGTTCCAGTGCCTCACCACCCTCACAGTAAAGAATTTCTTCCTAATATCTAATCTAAATCTCCCTTCTTCCAGTTTAAAACCATTACCCCTCGTCCTATCACTACACTCCCTGATAAAGAGTCCCTCCCCATCTTTCCTGTAGGCCCCCTTCAGGTACCGGAAGGGGCTATAAGGTCTCCCCAAAGCCTTCTCTTCTCCAGGCTGAAACTCAAACAAGCGATGGAAACAAGATGGTGCACTCAGAGCATGTCTTCACATTTCTTACAGCAGGCTGAGGAACAAAAGGATGAAATTCTGCATGAAAGATGTATTAGACTACCGTCTGACAAATAAAAACTTCATTACATCCGCAGCAAGTGTATTTGGTATTCCAGAGAGATCATAGAATCATAGAATGTGTTGAGTTGGAAGGGACCTTTAAAGGTCATCTAGTCCAACCCCCTGCAGTAAGCAGGGACATCTTCAACTCGATCAGGTTGCTCAGAGCCTCATCAAGCCTGGCCTTGAATGTCTCCAGGGATGGGGCCCCCACCACCTCTCGGGGCAACCTGTGCCAGTGT
Source organism: Chroicocephalus ridibundus (assembly GCF_963924245.1). Taxonomy (NCBI): domain Eukaryota; kingdom Metazoa; phylum Chordata; class Aves; order Charadriiformes; family Laridae; genus Chroicocephalus; species Chroicocephalus ridibundus. Next base: position 26,836,521 of record NC_086284.1, read on the forward strand.
CTCACCACCCTCATTGTAAAGAATTTCTTCCTAATTAGACATTAATCTAATCTAAACCTACCCTGCTCCAGTTTAAAACCTCGTCCTATCACTACATGCCCTTGCAAACAGTCCCACCCCATCTTTCCTGTGGGCCCCCTTTTGGTACTGGAAGGGGCTATAAGGTCTGTGGGCCCCCTTTTGGTACTGGAAGGCTGCTATAAGGTCTCCCCAAAGCCTTCTCTTCTCCAGGCTGAACAACCCCAACTCTCTCAGTCTGTCTTCATAGGAGAGGTGCTCTCTTGGTAGGAGAGCTCATGGAACGGTTTGGGTTGGAAGGGACCTTAAAGATCATCTACTTCCAAACCCCCTGCCATGAGCAGGGACACCTCCCACTAGACCAGGTACTAGATCATCTTATTTTGGCTCCATCGTTTTCATCACACACATCCAGGAAGAAAGTAAAAGCTATCGCAAAAATGGGAGAAGCAATAATAATAGAAGGAACATTTCACTGAGGAGCAAGATACCTGATCAACTGTTAAAATGCATAATTTGAACTTTAGTAACAATCAGCCTACGCACTTAGCCCATCGAAATGTGCTAGAGCAAAGCTTTATGAGAGCTTATACAGTAGATAAAATTAATTTTAAGATTTTACTTTTTATTTATTTTGTTCTTATCCTTTTGTGGTTCTAAGCTCTTACTGGCTTAAAATACTTAAAAATCTGATTTTATAACATAATTTCTCAGAGTGTGCATCATTTCACAATTTTTAGTTCCACTAAACCTTTTGAAAAAGCATAATAGAAGAGCAAAATACAATATCTCTGGTAAATCTCATGTATTTTACATAACTTTGCATCATCTAAGATTCAGAATTACAGAACGATTGAATTTCAGGGAAATTTGATGTGTATTGTGAGGTTATAAACTTTGTTTTAAAGACAAAGTTATTCACAAGTCTGTTATGGTGGCAAGATAATGACAGTTAAGGAATATTTATATACTTAACTAAGGTTAATAATGACCCAATAAGGCAGTGTAAGTACTTTTTCCAGCATTTTCCTCTCATATCCTGTTTATTTTTAGTGGCAATTTGACCTCCTTGTATACTTCACACAGATTTCTGGATAGGAAATAAGTGTTTGTATATATTAGACACATTTCTAGGACCTTTGAAAGAAGATGATGAGAGGGTTGGAGCACCTCTCCTATGAAGAGAGGCTGAGAGGGTTGGGGTTGTTCAGCCTGGAGAAGAGAAGGCTCCGGGGAGACCTTATAGCAGCCTTCCAGTACCTAAACGGGGTCTACAGGAGAGACAGGGAGGGACTCTCTGTCAGAGAGGGTAGCAATAGGATGAGGGGTAATGGTTTAAAACCGGAAGAGGGTAGATTTAGATTGGATATCAGGAAGAAACTTTTCACTCCAAGGGCAGTGAGACACTGGAACAGGTTGCCCAGAGAAGTTGTGGATGCCCCATCCCTGGAAGTGTTCAAGGCCAGGCTGGATGGGGCTTTGAGCAGCCTGGTCTAGTGGGAGGTGTCCCTGCCCATGGCAGAGGGGTTGGAACAGGTGATCTTTGAGGTCCCTTCCAACCCAAACCATTCTCTAATTCTATGCCATGCACTGCTGAGTGTTCTGGTATGTTGTAGCATGAAGGAAACTACCATCCTAAACATCCTCACTTTCCTATAACACATGCTGAGATTAAACACACACACATGATTTTCACACATGCCTGGTAAAAAGTAAATTAGAAAGTAAAATATTCCTTAAACTGAAGGGAGGGGAGAGGAGGAAAAGTTGAATCACTGATGGCTGCTTTCATTCCACCCTCCCCAGGTTAAAGCACAAGCAGCATAAGAATTTAAACAAGCCACTAAGTCATAAGGGATCAATCACTTTCCATGCCATTAGCTGCTATGAAATAGTTGATGTTCCAGAAACCTGAAAAAGAATTCCAGATTTGTCTGTTCTCAGCACAGACATCTTTTATGAAGGTTCATTAAAAGAAAATTAGAGCAGTACCTTCTACAGAGGCAAGCGAACACATGACAATCCATCACTCCAGGGCCAGTAAAGCTTCTTTTTGTAGATCCAGGACTAAATGTTCTGACAGAATTCTACTTTAAATGTCTACAAAGTTTTCTTCTGATCAGGCTAAGCTTCCTGCTATGGCATCCTACTGATTTTCACAATGTAAGTTCATACCTTTTATGGTACTAGAATGGTAATTTCCATTTCAGCAATCATCTAAGCAAGCAGTAGCCTGTTACAGAAACTTAACCCTTGATGCTATCACTTTACCAGTACCAACACAGAAGTACTCTTCCACACTCCAAACATGGCTTTGATATCTGGTCTGACTTCCTATTTTTTAGCTCTAGGAAAAGGATAGGGAACAATCAAAGTACTCTTAGTGTTGCCTACTGTATGCAAGTGTCTCATGGATCAGCAGAGGCAAAGAACAGGCAGCTCAAAGCAGCCAGTAACAGGGATCTGCATTTTGATAACCCAGCTGCTTATAGTCAATGCAGAAAATTGGGCACTACTGTGGGCACTTGCACACACTGTAGTATTGCTCCTGCACCTGGCTGTGAGACTTAGTGTGCCACTAAAAGCCATAACTAGAAGAAAAACACTTGCCATGAGTAGGATTAGTTGGCCCTAAATACCAGCAGTCCCACCTGTACTCTCTCTTCAGTAGCTCCAGGGGGACTAATTTCTCTTTTCTCCTTTTGGTTTTGTTGTTGCAGACAAAACACTGCTGGAACCACACTAACTCCTTAAAAAAAAAAAAACAACCCTTTGCATTTAGTGACACTGATCTTCCAGCATCTGTTGTCACAAGCTTATATATGGGGTTTATGCTCCAACGGATCACTAGAGATAACACCCTTTGGAATAGGCTTCGAAGAAAAATCCTTCCCTCAATACTTCAGGTGCCTGATTCGTTAATATAGTTTGATGTCTAAAGCAGAGGATACAAACAATTTCTTTCTGCATTCTCCTCAGCTCCCAAGTATCTAAAAATAGGCTTCTTCAGTAGACCACAGAGATTTAGTTGAGGAATTCTTCAATTTTTTTTTTAAAAAACCTTTCCCCAGGTCTCACAGGAGCCACTTGCTCAGCAGAATGGACCAAAATCTCATTTTACCATTCAGTTTAGTCTGTAATGAAAGGCAGCAGAGCCTGGCTTAAGTATTCAGTCAGGTTTTAACATCTTATTCCGAACTGCAGATTATTGTCTCTAAGCCATAGGGTTCTGCATGTTACAAAGTTTGTCCTGTGCCTTAACATCTGTGAAGTTCCGAGGTTCTTTCAGGTGTGTACAACTCTTGGAGCAAAGAAAAGAAAGAGGCATAACTCGTTAAGCAGCCAAGTTACTTTCAACTCACTGCACAACTGTTCTGTTACGTGTGGGAGTTTTAAGTCTTTTTATGATTCTCCTGCACAGGAACACAAAGCAATGGCCTGTCACAAACCATGCAAAGGGCAACACTTACACCAGAAGCACTGAAAACAGCTAAATCCACAACAAGGCAGGAGATACCAGTAAAATGAACTTTATTTTAAAGCTCATTAAAAAGCTTCACAATAACACTAACAGAATTAGCATTTCCTTCATTTTATGTACCCCACATGAAAAATGTATTGTTTAGCAAGAGATGAAACGTAAGCGTTTCTGCATGCTACTAACACATTTCACCATCTTATTATCTGGTAAGAGCTTTGGACTGCAATAATCAAAAACCTTAGAACAGAAGGATCTCTCCTAGAAAGTCCTTATGAACGGTACAGACACTGGCTTTTTATTGACATACCCAATTAGATGTCCAGACAAAAGAAAACTACCTTGGCATCTACAAATGCCTACGAAGGTTTTGATTACGACCTTTTGAAGGAGCAGTATTATTTCAGAGCAAGGGCTTCTTTTCATCTTTAGTGATGCAAATGCTTAAATACTGCACAGAAGCTTAGTATGAACTCACAATTCCACAGGAATCTGGAAGTTACCAAGGCAATTTTCCTTTTAGGATAGTCATGACCAACGCTATTACTATTCTTCCTCCCATAACACAACATATCCCAGACAAGTCTTAAGAAAAAAATATAAATAGTTCCCAAAACAATGCGTTCCCACCCCCCCGTCACATACGACAGCAAAAATATTTTCTGTCATGGGATGAAATAACTTGCTGCAAGTGCAGTGGTTTAGTCCAAGTCCATGCTGATGGTGTTTTGATCACTCGGATGACATTCACCATTTTGTTGAGGCATTTCAGAATTTTTGTCATCTTCTCCCATGTCTTCAGTTTTATAATCGTTCCGTTCATTTAATGGGTTTTCTTCCTTAGGAGAGTCAACTTTCGGTTTTGGTTGTGTCACAACAGGCTCACAGACATTGTTTAACTCCTAAAAGAAAGGCAAAAGATGTGGTCAGAAGACGCGTATTAAGGACTCACCAGCTTCACTACTGTGAACAGTCCTGGCCCAGAAGACTGGAACTTGCTTCTGTATTTGCTTCCTAAGTCCAAACTGAAAAGTACCCTGAAATGAATTAACTGGTCTACTTTATGAAGTTCTGTGGGCAAAATTCTTCAACTTAATATTTTGGTTTTCACGGGGTTTTTTTTCAAGACTATTTTGTGCCTACCAGTAACACTAAAAAAAACCACCTGAGTTTTTAAGGTGACTGAAAGACATAAAACGTCAATAAGCCCCCAGAACTGTATACAGTATAGTAGAGCTCCTCTGCTTTCTACTGAATCTCCTTCTGTCCTAGTTTCTAACTACCCTTTAAGAACACTGGAGCAGTAAGATGAAATTGGGGGAGAAGGAAGGGGACAGCTATCAGCCTAACTTCAGCACCAGCCTCTAGAATTAGTTTCTTATGGTACTTACCTGTAGCTTTGCCTTAATTTCACTTGAATGCACAGCTGGATCCTGATCTAAACTCTTCTTAGCCTGTGCACTCACAGCATTATTCATCCACTCCACCACTTCACTAACACATTTCTCTACTTTCATCATTTCCATTTCATCAATATGGATGTATTTCTCATCCTGCCCAAACACAAACATTTTGTATTAGTCAATAATGTCCAACTTACTGTCATCAAGTTATACCAAGACTATCCCAATTATTTTTAACTTATAACATTCACTGATTTTTGAAAATAAATATAGATGTCAGCAACAAGCCAGATCTGTTACAGCAAGAGACAAGGCAAAGTAAATCTTCCTTTGCCCAATAACCCAAACAAACAAACAAAAAAATCTATTTCACAGAGGGAATAGAGGCTTCACAAACAGGTCACACAATAGAATATAACATTAACAGTGTTGATAGAAAAACATCCCCTCCCTCCTGGAGAGTCTTACATGGGCCTAAGGTAGTTTAGACTGCGATTCTGCTGTACATAGAAAGGGAAAGAACCAGTTGTTCAACTTTAGGAGCGTTCCCTACAATGCCATAGTTACACAATTAACTGTTATCAGGAGAAGGACCTACCCAGCAACACAACCTATGATTTTGGTTACGAATCTAAATATGGATTTCAAGTCTTAAATGTACTGCTTTCAGTGATGCTAGGTATTTCAAGACTCTGTAATACTACTGAAGGACTTCACTGAATAATGACAAATTTGTAATCTATAGCTGGGAGGACATAATTGTTTCTGATGCAAGTCTCAAACTGAATTAGCCTGAGAGTTGTGAGCTTCCCTGTTGAAGCTCATTAAATTGAAACCCAAGGAGTAAATTTTCAAAAGGCAGGAATGCTTATCAAGCAAGTAATCTTCAAATATCAATGGCAAAGCTCCCCCAAACACCCCTATATAATAAAAAACACTACATGTTTTAATTTATCCTGAATAGCTTTTACACTAGTGCTTCTGACCATGGCACAATTCTTGTTCCCATAAGAAACGGAGGAAGAGCACACTTAAAAAAAGTCAGAGAAGCTTTTAAAAGGTCAAGAATCAGACCACAGTCTAACCCTCACTCTTTATAAGCATGTCCTTTTTGGCCTGAATACATCCAGCAGTATCAAGCAACTGAAGATATGACGCACTAGGCAAGATTTTTTGAGTACTGGGAAACATTTGTGGTGTTAAATTTGTGACCTATATAAGAGTAGACTGCAGCTCATCTTAAAGTGAATTTGAAGCCTCTGCCAGCTGGTGAGTGTCAGTGAAACACTATGTGGTAAAATAAAGGTACTTTGAGGCCACTTACTTTATTCCTGAATTCCCCAGCTATTGTAGCATAATACTGGAGCCTGTGTCCCAGTTCTTCTAACAGCTTTGGTCGTTCTTCTGCTTCTTGATAGCGCATTTCAATTGGAGTACCTAATTTCTAGAAAAAGTAATTCCTATGCGTTATGTGATTCATTAACATTGTTTTGCATTTTATTTTGGAAACTTCGCAATTTGGGCATACTACCAGACCTACCTTTAAATCCTCTAATTTGTCTACGTACACCTGCTTAGCTTCATCCTCACCCTCTTCATACAGCCAGCCTTCTGTCTCTGTTAGGAGTGCAGAGAATCCCTGCAGATCCTATATATTGATAGAATTCAACATGTTAAACATCAAAATATGGATCAATTGACAGTGTGTGTCTTGCAGTAACAGGACACTGGTAAATATACACATTAATTCTTAGCTTCCAACATCAAAATTACATTTCTACTGCATCTTGTTGCCTAATCAGGTCGGATAAACCACACCAGCTTCTGAACTGGGAAACACACACTATTATATCTACAATAAAGGGAGCCTTTTGTCCGTGATTAGGCCAATGCATGGGGTGTGGCTTTAATTCATGTTTTTGGTTATAGATACAGCAACACAGCTTCTCCTTATAGACACCAACTTTACTTGGAATCAAAACTTTACCCCCTTCATGATAAAAATCTATTTTCAGGGATATGTACTATTTGCTAAGCCTGAATCTAATTCTGGATCAGTCCCAGCTGTCCTTCAAATGAGTTATGATTTTCAGCTACTGCCAGGGTGGCTTTGAGAAAGCTCGAAGGAATACAGAGCAGATATTTGGTATCAGTATTTTCAGAGAAGCTGTTGAATCCATTACATACCTTTTCACACACAAACTTTTCATATGGTCCAGACAACTTGTCCCTGAACTCATACACATATTCCTCCACTGCATTCTTGGCATCGTTCCTTTCTTTCTCCAGTTTATCTTGCATAATCATCTTTCCCTGTATAACCACATAATATACTTTAATTTAAAAAAATACCTATGTTCAAACAGCAGTCTACAACGCACAGTTCCTGTAAAACACAGTAATCTCACAGAGGCCTTGACTCCTGTAACTGCTGGAATGCTCGTTGCTATGAATTGGACTCACCCGAAGAAATGGGATGCACTTATCTAGATTACAACAGCTTGAACCAATCTGCAATGTCATTCCATGGATCAGTGCTCTGATACTACCACTATAAACCACACTTCAATCTTTCTGATTAACATTTGTCAGTTATGTGTTAAAACTGGACTGTATATTAGCTCACTGTACATTAGAGTCCACGCTTCAGGGTTACAGTAAAAGATCAGGGGTTGCTTTAAAAAGCAGACGAATGGTTAATAACAGCAATCAAGGAAGCCTAAACCACACTCCAACTCACCTCCGTTTCAATATACATATTGAGGAGATCTTTTCCTAACTGCCAAACCAAGTTAGCTTCAATAGGTAGTTCCACATTCTTCACTTTTATCTTGGGTTTTTTAGCTTCTGGGGGCTGATCACCTTTCTTCTCATTTGTCTGAGTTGGAGAGAAGAGAAATATGATAATTTTCCTGACTTTCTTCTGATTAAGTAGCACTATGATGAAATAAACATTAACAGGAAGAACATGCAGAGATTTTCTGTGTTCTTTCAGAATCTTCAAAACGTAATTTCCTTTTGCGGACTTCACCTCCTATCCTAGTCTGCTTACAGTCCATTTCATGAACAGTAAGTACTAAGCTACATGGAATATGTTTCTCAGCTATATGGTGTATCTGCAGGTTTTCCAGAAGTGCCCATGTGCAGCTTAGCACTTCACTGGCGATGCTGACAGCTACAAGATTTTACCCCAAAACATTTTTCATCTTATACAGATGAAAGAGCAAGCTATTAGCAATATCACAAAGGCTTATGTTTTCCAGAAATTATTTCCTCCTAGGTTTATGAATTCCTGACCCCAACTTCCTCTCAGCAGGCCTAATAAGCTTGGCCTCTAACAGCTGTTAAACAAATTGAACTGTCCTCAACCCAAACAAATTAGCTATACAACATTAAAGACAAGGAAGTGACAGAGAGGGACTTCTTGCAGGAATTCTTTTGCAAACTCTTTACAAAAATCATCATGAGATACACACATTATTTTTCACAATAGAAAGGGTATAAAAATGAAGAAGGTTCCGAGAACCAAGTTCCTTACTTTTTCCTGGAATATGGTACCATTTTAAATGCCACCATTATAGAGCATAACATTTTCAACAGAGTTAAAGGGTCACTCACTTTCTTGACATCTGGGATTTTGTTTTCTTCAGAGGGAGGTTCTGATGAAGGGGGAGACTGTGACGTTTGCTGACCATCTGTTTGTACCTGGGACTGTGTTCCAGCCTCACTGTTCTCTTGCTGGATATTTTTCTGAAATGAAAGCCCAGGCACAAAGGATGTAGAAGGCATGTGCACTTGTATTTAATAAAAGTTATAGGGCACTTCACTTCTGACGCACATACTGTACAAAGTGCCCTACAAAGCATCCTGTGCACACGCAGAAACACACACGCTTTAACTAACAGAGATACAGACTAGGTGCGAGTTCAGAAGGACTTAGTGAAAATGCTACCAGTGCCAGGCTTCCAGCATAATACTCGTGTGCGTATGCTACCATTTTCTCTTACAAAAATTGGCTTTTAATTTATTGAGTCATAGCTTTGAGGATCTTTTTCCCCCTCAGAAATCTATTAAAACATCAAGTACACCATACCAATGCTGCATTATTCCCCAGTGTTCCCCTCCCCTTAAATGGTGTAGAAAACAATCCAGCCTTCCCTTCCACAAAAAGTTTCAAAAAAAAAAAAAAAGCAAGCCACCTTTACCAATACAAAGGATTATGCACAAATCCTTTTTAACACAGAGAGCATGGATGACTAATAATCCAAACCAAGTTTTCCTATTTGGAATAGTCTCATAACTATGGCAGCCCACAACCCCACCCTCAAGCAACCCACCTGCTGCTAATTGGCCCTTTGCCCAATAATTGATTTTAAAATCCACACACTTTCAAGATTATACAAGTTTACTCCTGTTCTTAATAAAGACATTATATTTTACTGACAGCTATGCACATCTCAAAATTAACCTCATTTTGGTTCCTTAGAAGAAGGTATTTTTCTTCCAGAGTACATCACAACAGAACACACTTTCATCAGTAAGAACATCCACACACAAGAAAGGCCAACTTACATCACTTGAGTTTTCAATAGGTCTCTGGTCCTGAGATTCCACTTCGGTCTCAACACCAACATCTTCACTGTCTTCACTTTTAACTGGTTCTACCATGGATGCAGTGGACACACTAAAAATGCCATGAGTGTTGACACGGACTTTCACTTTGACTTTAGATTTTTCTCCATCTTTCTGGGCTGACACATTCTGGATAACATACCTACCTAAAAAACAAAAGGATCAATATTCAACACAGTGGAATTAAACAGGTAATATTACAGAGCTAGGAAAACACCTCCCTCTAGGAAAGAGGGCCCATTTTGTAAATATTTGATGAAACCTGTGTGGTGATCTCATGGTTCCCCCAAACGAAACAAATACTACACAAAAGAAGAGTATGCTGTTTTTCAGCATACTTTACCTTACAAATCAAGAGGGAGAACCATTTATTGTCATCAGCTAGAGTAGGTTCCCCCTGCTGCTAGTAATACAGAGTAAATACAAAATTAAAAGCTCACTCCCCCTTACCTGTGGTATCTGTGATGCTATAGTGGGATGAAAGAAAACTACGCAAAGACTTAGAAACAGCCTTTCTAGAAGTGTTCTTTTTAGCTTCTAACTTGCATGTAAGTCCGCCATTACCTTTCACTCTAGGGTAGAATGCAGTTGTTTTCTAACTCCTGTAACACTTGAAACAAGCATTGCGAAGCTAAGAAACAAGCAGCAGCTAGTTTAACAGTACATGAAAAATCAGATCTTCTTGCCATTAAGAGCAGACATATTTTTCCTGCTTACTATATGGTTATGTGTACCACCAAAGCAGCAACCTGGAGATTACGATGCCTGTAGAGCTGCAAAGTGCAAGTTCACCAATTTCATCACAGGCTGAATATATACATGCTCATGCACACTATCCCTTCATTAATAGATCTAAACCATATGCACACAAGCTTTTACCTGCTTACTTCATAGGCTAAAGGTAATCCCCCCTCTCTTGTAAATCCAGTAACACTGGAGTTCTGACCTGTTCTCCCTTTTGGTAGTCTCATCAGAATTACTGACTCATCCATTAGGACTACTAACAATTCTCTTCTGAGCAAAAAGTTAATCCATGAGTGAGGTGAAACCAGTTTGATTTTCAGTTCTATTCTTCGCAGTTTGCAGGAGAGCAGTTAAACACCTTCTCGTTTGTTAACACCATATAAATTGAACAGCCACAAATCCCACCATAGGTCTTTATGGTAAGAGTTAAAATAAAAGGAAGACTGCTGCTTCTGTAACTGCAAAATACTGTGCTGGTATCTAAGACATATGGTATTTGAACTTTGTGACTCAGTGAAACCACCACATAATTTGCTTTGAAGTAGCGAAAATAACTGATGTTTTCTGTTAGGATAATAGTTTTTTGGTAACTTTGTAGTGCATTAAGTGTTAGCTGAAATATTGGCAAATCAGGTGGAGATGTTTTTGCCTTATATATTCTGCCCATTTTAAGAATATTTATAAAGCTTATCTTTAACACTAAAATACAGTGTCACTAGAATTGTAAGCGTATGGTTAACCGATAGGACAAATCTTGGTTAAGTATTTGACAATACAACTGTCATTTCTTCTGCCACTCTGGGGAAAAAAAAAAGCTGAGCTTTCTAACAAAACCAAGCAATTACTTAGCAACTAGTAATAGCTTTATCTTAATTTTACATGCAAACATACAACATTTAATTACATGCTTAGAACTCAAGAGCAATTATTTAATTGTCCTGTCTTTACCATCACAATCTTTTTCTAACCAATCACATTGTAGACTCTTTCTAAGTGTCAACGCTGTCAATGTTGTAATTTGTCAAAAAGGATGAGAGCACTGCTTATAAATGTTACCTAGACAATTCAAATCAATGCTGTAGTCTTGTAGCTGCCACTATTTCAGGCTGCCTTGATTAAAACTTAGTCAGCATTATGTCAAACACAGGAAGTGTAGGACAAACACAACAACTAGCTACTCAAGATGTTTTAAGTTTTTTATATGCAGGAGGTATTTTTTCAATTATTCATAGCTTGCTTTAGTGATAAGCAGACGAGAACGTTAAAGAAGTTTAAAAGTTATGTTTTGCAGTAATAGCCCCATTCTAGTCCTAGTCATTTGGCTGCAATTTCCCCTCATTTCTTCCTTGGACCAAAGCAACTTCAGAAGCTAGAAAAAAAATAAAAATTCAGTTCCCTATGGAATGGAAGAACTGAAAATTCAGTCCTCCAGATACAAAAACCTAAATACATGTCATATATTGAGGGATTGGAGCATCTCCCTTATGAGGAAAGGCTGAGAGAGCTGGGACTCTTTAGCCTGGAGAAGAGAAGGCTGAGGGGAGACCTTATTATGGCATACAAGTATCTAAAGGGTGGGTTGAAGGAGGATGGAGCCAGACTCTTCTCAGTGGTTGCCAGTAACAGGACAAGGGGTAACAGGCACAAGCTGGAACATAGGAAGTTCCCATCAAATATGAGAAAAAACTTCTTTACGGTGAGGGTGACAGAGCACTCGAACAGGCTGCCCAGGGAGGTTGTGGGGTCCCCTTCTCTGGAGACTTTCAAGACACAGCTGGATGCAGCCCTGAGTACTGTGCTCTAGGCAATCCTGCTCTAGCAGGGGAGTTGGACTAGATGATCTCTAAAGGTCCCTTCCAACTCTGAAAAATTCCATGATTCCATTATAACCATACTGTAACACAATGCAGTTACAGAACTGATTTAAGACCAAACAATGCGAGACAATACTATTTCCAGGACAATTAATTACTTACCAATTTTTGACTCAGGATATGGAACTCCCTTAGGATCAGAATAAAAAGCTTCCAACTCAAATGGACCTTTCCTGTAGAACGTAAGAACCTTGGAGAAAGGTGCTGCATGATTTCTGCTGAAGACCTCATGAACCCTATGATTAGGAAAAAAATATCACTTTTAGCAGAGTACTTTGAGCTGAAAGGCTTTGATCTAGCGTCAGAACTGTTCACAAAAATGTCACCATGTTTTGACATATTCACTATTTTGAACAATTCCAAGGAAGATACTTCACTACTGTAAGGAAAAAAAAAGAAAAAAGAGACTGTTGTGTACTGTAGTGGGAAATTTTCCTATTCCACTAATTTTGAGCCTCAGAAGCAAGTAAGTTTAGATGTAGGTGGCAATTCAGTGACACACTATCAGCAGACCTCCAGAATTTGTTTCCTGCAAAGACATTCTGAGCTTGAAAGAGCATAATTTAAATCATGATTTGCACCCTTCCTCAGTCAGTCTCAAAAGGCTAATTATACCCCTGTTAATTCATTACTCATTTACTTTCTGTGGCTCAGCTGAGAACCCTGACACCAGATTATTATTCATTCCCTGATATGACAGAAAGACAACCGGCTTTATTTTATGTTCTTCCTCTAGCGTCTGTCCGCTATTATGCCAGTCTGATTCTAATTTCCAACTAAGTCTTGTCTCCTAAGTATGGAAGAATCTCATCTAAGAACCTGAAAGTGAGAAAATAAGAGCTTCACCTAGAACATGAACCCACAGGTTGCTGTCAGAAGCCTGTGACAGAACAATTAGGTTCTGCACCTCCACAGAAGACAGACAAAACCAAAAATGCTGAATTACAAAGAATATGAGAAAGGTATGAACAGGTCCCTGTAGAACTTTTAACTACCCAAAAGTTAAACGCAGACGTCTTTACATCCCAGACAGCAACTGCATTTCCCACAGGCATGGCAGTTAATAGCAGAGAGATCAGTCTTAAGACAATGCAATTTCAAGAGATTTCTCTTACAAAACTCTTAGAGGCTAAACTCTTCCTTCTGTTTTTAGCCAGACAAATAGCATCTACATAAGTTTAGAATATTTACGTAGTGCATAGTGATCCTACTAAAACAAGAATCCACGTAGGTGTTAGGAACACCCTGAGTAAAAAACAGTCAGAAAAGGAAAGTGGATCCAGCAGTTGTTCTAGTCCATTTTGTATTCCAAGACCTGACAACCTGGTAAGGGCAATACGATACAAGACACTGGTTGGTAGCTCATTCAATTGCAACTTTTTTTTAAACACATAAGGAGTTATGCTTAACATTTCAACACATGCTTTTACACACTCCACTGTCAACCATCTCTGGTACACAGTCTACAGGTGTAGTTTTCTGCATCAGCTTGACCAAACCCTAATTTAAATGCAACCAATAACATTTTCCTTGAATTACAAAGCACAAAAGCTTCACAGAACTGTAACTGGAGCTACCTACCCTTCAGTATCCTCTGCTTCTGTGTTCCACAACAGAGATATTGGGAATGGGGTAGCATCTGTCACAGAGAATTCTCTCACTTTAAAAGCTGGAGAAAGAATTGCACACTAAAAAATAGACATGCATTAAAGTTGGTTAACTGCTCTGCTCCACCAGCCCAAGACCGCTAAACATCTTTAAACAAGAGAACTGTGTTGTCTTTACTAAAATGGAGATATGCAAATTTATTGATTTCAATGGAGTGTAAAAAAATAACTCTCACACAGAAGTGTTTATACTCTTTGGGTAAGCAGGACTTTTGGCCTTATTCCTACCATAGTTTGTAAAAAAAGGTTAACAGTCTAAATGAGTATCAGGACTGTGAAGAATAGAAGTACTGCATTACTTAGTCCTACAAGACAGGGTGTTTACTTTGCAGGTCCTGCTTCTTTCCTTGGAGACAACTGATTGGTAGTGATGGAAAGCAATTAGTGAGATGGGGTAAAGAAACAAGTCAAAAGACAGGGTGAAGTAAGAGAGTAATAAAGGAGAAAAGAAGGCAGAATGAGTAGCTTGCTTGTAAAATATAGTTCACCAGTTGGAAACTGTAAAAGTGGGGGAAGAAGGGGAAACAAAACAAAAGTCTGTTTCACACTGATGGAAGCTGGATACCAGAAAATACAAACTTGCAGTGGTTTGGGCTCTCCATATATACTTCTCATACACTTTGTTGATTAAAAATCTCTTCCCTCAGCTTGACAGCAACTTAAATTTTTCTCATTAAAGATACCTAGATCCTGTTCTTTTGAAGAGCAGACTGCTTACAGAATACACCCAGCATCCACATTTTCAGTAAAGTACTGCACCACAGAGTACTCTGGTCCCATAAAAAGACCCAGTGAACACATATGTTCCCTTACGTACTTTAAAACTGACTCCTTCTGCCATTTCTCATAACTGCTTGGCTAATTCTTCAAAAAAGTGTTCTGAAGAAGTGTTTTAAGCTTATCAAGTGTTGCCAGTTACTATACCTGCAGAGCACAACCTCTAGCTATTGCTTCATCTGCATTCAATGTTGTACTGACATCTTTGCCAAAGAATTTAGCAATCCTCTCTTTGACAGCGGGAATGCGGGTTGCTCCTCCCACAATCTCTACAGCAGTTACATCTTCCACTTTCAGTTGTGTTTGCTCCATTAATGAAAGCAGAGGCATCTCTATCCTTTGCAGCAAGTCAGCACACAATTCTTCAAATTGTGACCTAAGGAAAGAAACAGCATTAACTAAAGAATGCCTGTTCCACCACCAAGATTTCCTGGTATTCTTGTTTCCAAACTGATGCTGCCTATGTCTGTTAGCTAGACTGCAAAGAGACTTAAAGCTAAAGCCCCATGAGTAGGCTGAAGTGACAACCATAGAGAAGGCAGTACATGAACAGCTGCTTACAGATTTTCCTATGCTGCTGTCAGTGTAGTTATAAGACAAAGGTATTGTTTGGGCAGGTGCTATATATTTGCCTCTCAGGAGAGATTACAGATAATACAGAAAACAGTGATACTTCTTTACAATGAGAAAACAGTTACAGTTCTTTACAATGAAAAGCTGTTGCCTAAACGCTCTTGGCAGTAGTTACAGGACTAACAGTGACTGCAAATTAAGTTGCACCTATGAGTGTGAGCAAGAGACAGAGAGAGACACACAGACTTCATCTACGCTCAGGCCATAATCACATCACCTCCCATACGCACTGCGTCTGTCCTCCATTTCTCTGCCAATATCCACAGTACAGTAAGAACAGAACAAAAGGAACAAAGCATCAATTGTTGCTATCTTAAGAGCAGTATGGGATTTAGGTTACCTAAAATATGCAGGAGGCCTAAATATGCAGTCAACCCCCCTGGGTCTGGTTTGCATACATCAATCCATGGTTTTAAGAATGTGTCATTCTACTAAAAGAACCCAAGCTTCTTATGCAGGCATTGTTACACTGAAAGATTGCTCAGGTAGCTGAACATCACATTTCACAGCCTTAGTTATTCTAGCATTATTAAAATTCCACAGCTTTTCAGCAGTTGCGCTTACTTTTGGCACAGTGAGTTTCTTTCAAACACTGAAAGAAACACTTGTTTAAGAAATACGGCCACCAAAGGAACTGCCTGTCTTTATATAGAACTCACCTGTTCATTTTTCCAGCTACATCAGTATCATTCATGAAACACTCAATGTTTAGGGGAATGTCTGTGCTATTTGAACTCATCAGTTTCTTTAGCTTCTCACATTCCTGATACAGACGAAGAAGAGCTCGGACTTTTGATTTTGGATCCAGTTTGTACTTCGCTTTTATTTCTGCACAAAAGTAATCTACTAGCTTTCCATCAAAGTCTCTTCCACCTAGGAAAGGGTCAAATGCTGTGCCAAGTACCTGGTTTGAAAGAAAACAATTACTCAGTCTTACACTCGGTAAAAATCAAATGGACCAGCAGACCTCCAGTATCAGCAAGCCTTTGCTTCAAAAAAGCTGTGGACAAGTCAGCCCATCTTCCACTGCACAGACTTAAGTACACATCAGCCATAAATTACTCTTTGTTTTTACAGCGGAAGTAAGACTAAGTAACAAGGTGACAATCCTAAGCATTCACAATTTTAATCCATACACACATCCGTTTAGATAAAACAAACTAAAAGACAGCAGTTCTATTGTATATCTTACATTGGTGTATTCCAAGGAATTTACAGCCTCTATTTGAAACCATCCTAACGAAATGAAGGACACTGACAAAAATCTTCACCTTTTGACTCGTTGCCACTTCCCATGCATTATTTCAGTATTTTAAAAACAAGGCAGGTTTACAGGCTACTTCATTCTAATGTCTTATAAAACCTTTTATTTTCATTTAATCTTACTACCTTTAGTTTACTCTTGTTGAATGCACAGGCTGATACTTGAAATGCAGAATGTCCCATATCGACAAACACAACTATCCGTGGCTTCTCTTCAGGAGCTGGAAGGTCTTGTTTATAAATTCCATAACTCAGAGCCACTGCAAAACAAGCATCAGGTATTATCAATGCAACTTCTAGTGAGTCCCAACTGCATGCCACCACATCCCTGTGAATATTAAGCTTAGCATCAAGAGCAGCAAGACAACTACAACTCCAGACATACACCTAATGCAAGGTCTTAACTACACGGAAGCTTTATTCCACTAACATATGTTGTAGGATCTGAGAAGAAAAACATCCTTCTTCAGTCATGTGTATGTTCTCTAAGTGTTTAAGCATGCAAACCTAAGAAGAAACAACCCTGTTCAGGGGTTTCCTACCTTGGTCTGTTTATTTAAACGACTTTTTTCTTTGCATAGTAATCAAAAACACAGAGCATCTTTACAACAAAATCCAAACCCAATTTTGTATTTACAAGAAGTAACTCCCAGGCATGAAGGCTTTGTCTGAGAATGGTATAAATGGTCAGCAGAGACTGCAAAGTGGAAGAATCTCAATCTATACAGAATATTAGGCATGGACAGTCTGCAAAGTGCATCAAAAGTGCAAAAAATAAGCCAGTGGGGCACGTAGACACAACATAACGAAGTCAAAGGACAGAACACAGTTTTGCAGCAACGTTCATTCTGGATGGATCCAGTGTCAAAGCTAGGCAGGAGGCTGATACTGTAAGTGAAGATAAATAAAACCCTAAAGAGTCTTGGCTACATGGTTACATAGGAAAGGCTGAGATTTTGGCATGAGATCAAGTGTGCAAGAATGTACATTTGCGTATGATGAAAAAATCCCAACATGAAGATAACAGCCAGGATACTAGACAGATTATCAGGCAAGAGAATTAGGCCATTAGAGAAGGTGGTACAGAAGGCCTGGAACACATGGTCTGAAAAGCAATGTTTTATATTCACACTGACATCCTCTCACTTGAGGAGAAAGGGACATCAACTTCCTCTCGCATCAAAAGCTGTAGTTCCCAGACCATCTGGAACAAGGACAGACAAGTTTCCCACTGCTCAGACTTGAGATTTATGGATTC